>NC_084887.1:2536111-2852500 GCF_958979055.1 Alnus glutinosa | reverse complement strand
TATATTTGTATTTGTAAACACAAACCCTAATCCGACCCTAAGTGTATGTAATATATATAGTGTTAACGTTTACGTAGACTCTAACCCATAAAACTAAACCCTAAACGATAACCCTAAAACTAATTCTTAAACTCTAAGTCTCTGTTAAGTTTCATATATATATATAGGTCCTATATATATATAGGGTTAGGGTTTTATTAGATTAGTAGTCCCTTAACGTAAATCCTAATTAGAGTTAGGGTTTACTTATAAGTATACCATATATATGTAAAGTACTCAACACGTAAAACGTAAATATACTATAAACATATTGCACGTAGCCCATAACCCCTAACCCTATGTTTATATACTATATATAGTCATAAACCCTAACCCTAAGTGTATGTACTTTGTTATGTTGCATATTATTTTTTTGTTCCTCGCCGTATAATTATGCATATATATATAGCACAAATTTGGGTTATTTATGCATTTAGTATTCTATATAAACATAAACCTTAACACTGAGTGTATATACAACGTTATTATATATATCTATAAACCCTAACCCTAAGTGTATATATATACTATATATAGCTATACTGTATATAGCTATATAAGTATACTATATATATATATATATATATAGCCATAAACACCAATGTTATGGTATATACAAGTAACTATAAAGGTATATAGTTTCGGCACGCCGTTTACATGCATGCATGCATATATTATATATATGTATATACATAATATGACAAGATAGATTTGAAATACAAATACAAATACAAATACAAATACAAACACAAACACATGCAACCCTAAGTGTATGTACTGTACAAATTGTTAAACCCTACGTGTATGAACTGTAGAAATTGCTAAACCCTAAGCCATAAAACTAAACCGTAAACTATAAATTAAAACTAAATCCTAACCCTAAGTATATATATATATATATACTATACTAAACCCTGACCATAAAATTGAACCCTAAAACCCATAATCTTAACCCTAATCTTAAGTGTATGTACCATATATATGTAAGCCATAAACCCTAACCTTAACCCTAATATTAAGTGTATGTACTATATGTAAGCCATAAACCCTAACCTTAACCCTAATATTAAGTGTATGTACTATATGTATAAGCCATAAACCCTAACCCTAACCCTAAATATATATACTATATATATAGTGATAAACCCTAACTCTAGGATCAAATGATAGTTCGATCAAGTTTTGAACATTGAACTAGATCAAATGATAGAGGCATGCAATTTTATACTTGTGTAAGGTATGCTATAATGATCGGGACCACAAGGCGAACACATTCAAATGGATGTTCTACGAACCCTAACCCTGAGAGTATGTACTACACATACAATAAATTAAGTCCTAACGCATAAACCATATTCAAGAAACTCAACCTGCATGTAAACCCTAAAACATAACTATAAGTACAATACATACTAAATATAACACAAATTCAAAAATATAAGAATTTTTTATAAGTACATATATAAGAATTTTTTATAAGTACAAATTCAAAAATAAGTACATATATAAGAATTTTTTATATAAATAAATTCAAAAATATTTAACTACAAGTACTGTACAAAACTAATTAGTTTATAAACTCTAATTTGGTATAGGGTACATAGTAATATTATCATGTACACACTATTTGATTTGATTTTTTTTTTTTTTTTTAAAAAAAAGGAATTCTAAAAATAATTTTTTAGAATACACCAATTAGCCACGTGTATTTTTATACACGTGGCATTCTGTTTGACACGTGTAATTTATACACGCGGCCAGATGGCCGCGTGTATAAATTACACGCGGCCAGATGGCAGCGTGTATAAATTACACGCGGCCAATTGTTTCTACGCCCCATCTTGCCACGTGGCCTTACACACACGCTGCCAAATGGCCGCGTGTCTACAGTAACGGTTACTGTAGACACGCGGCGATTTACACTGTTTTTTGTAGTGTTACTATCTCCAATTCGTGTCCTTCTATCATAACATAGTGAAGCCCTAGGTCTCTGCAGAATTCTACAACTTTACATGCAGCCTACGCCTCAGCTACAATGGGGTACGTAATTGTCAAATAACTATGATACACATAGACGACAACACATTTTCCGCACAATCTATGACAATGACTTCTACAACTATCTGCTTCTTGATTTTGTCTATCGACGCATCCTAATTTATTTTAATTACTCCAACTGGTGGTTTTTCCCACTTCGATTTCTCCCATGTTTGATTTTCGTTCGTATTGGATCCTGAATTTTTGAAGCTTTTCGAAACTCATCTATTGATTCTTTAGAACTTCTTACCAAATGGGATAAAATCACCTCCATAGACTACGGTATTCCTTCGGAGCCAAATCCTTAAGGCTGTTTTTCCCACTAGTATCAATTATTCCTCATCCAATTTCTCCATTAAATTCCCCATAAGGCAAAGAAAGTCATCTTCATTAGTAGAACATTTCTGAATCCTCCTATTGCATTTTGCCCATACATCAGTTGACTCTGAACATCTCTCTAAAGTATAACCAATTGTTTCCGTCTCTGACCTACAAATAGGACAAAGGGGATCTTGTACTATCTATTTCTTGAAAAGGTTTTCTTTTGTGGGTAAGAGATTATTACTTCGATAGAAACAACTTCACCACCCCTAGGGCCTTAATCCTGGTGTAATCATAGAAGATAAGGTGACATGATTGCATTGATTGGTAATCTGCTCTTTGCAAATTCTTTTTCATAGACTACTGTAAATTTGGACAATTGAGTTTTATCCTTGACTTTACACATCTCTCATTTTTTCTAGGTGGTAGGCACTTTTTACAGAAAATTCCCCATCTGAACTGATTCTGAAGTACCTAACCGTACTAATTATTTGTTATTATTCCGGTACAGGCTTATTGCCAAACTATAAATATTTGTTGCTTCCTCTTCATTGAGAACTTAATTCCCTAATCAGCGAAACTTTCCACCAGTTTGTCTTCATCTCTAAGCTCTTTGCTCTTGCTTGTACATCTAGAATCCTTACAAGTGACTGTATGGAATAGGATGTGGGAGTCATAATCCATCTATCTTTCCATATTTTTATTGATTCGACATTTCCCAGTCTCCATTTATAATAGTCTCGCTTTCAAGAGATCGATTCTTTGATTTCCATAGCTTCTCCAGACGTAGAAGGCCGACCTATACCCTAATTTTTGGATTCCAGAAAATTACCATGCACATAATACTTCTCCTTTAAAATTCTGGCTGCAAATGTGTTATGGACAGAGTAAGGAGAAGATTAGAATTTATATTGAAATAGAATTTTATTTAATAAATATTTTTAGTTATCAATTAGGATTAAGATCAGTTATAATTTAAAATTATTGTTATCATTAGTTAGGTATTTTCTATCTTATTTTATTGTGGAGTGGAATCAATGTATGGAAAGAAAAAAAAATTTATGTGAAAAGCAAGAAAATAGATTCTTTTTAAAGCAGTTATTCAAGTCATTCCTACTTACAACATGAGTGTATTCCAGCTCCCAAGATGCTATGTTACGTAGGGGAATAAATTCTTTGTAGGACTTCACACAAGCTATTGGGAAGTTAACAACTCTCAAGTTGCCAAGTGAAAATAACCATTGGATGCTACCTGTATTTTCATCTGTTATTTCATTAAATGGTAAATTTCACTGTCACGTCAATGAATTAACTCTTAAGAGTTTGTGTAGCACTTCTTACCAATTCTACTCTTTTATATTAATAAAACATTTTGATAATTAAGAACTTAACAAGATTTACCCTGTAATGACCTAATAAAAAGCGCTAGCCACATCTGCGTTATCATCCCAAAAGGATTAGTCAATTTGGAGTTTTCATAAAATCCCCTATGAAGCCCAGTTCGTTTGCGTGCGCATTCCCGCTGGACACTGGACACGTGTTAGCTGTAGGAAGTATGGTTCTGAAAGTGACTTCGGTTAGCCAGTCCAGGCTCAACTCCCCGCTTTACATTAGCGGACCTATAGGTTGGGCAGAGGCTCTGCACTCTTTCTTTCTGTGTGGGACGATGCCGGGGAGAGAAGAGAATGCGTTGAGGCGGCGAACAACAACAACACAACTACGTACGTACATTATTTTGGCTTTTCCCATCATTAGACGAGCCCAGTGCATTGGACCGATGGATAAGAGAACTGACCTGGCCTAAAAAGCGTTTGGGCGATCTACGTACGATGTAGAACTTAGCACTCATTACTATCTTTATAAACCACCTACTCTATATGGGCTACTCATATACTCAATATGGGACCGGGGTGTTACAAACTCTCTCTCTCTTAAACTTTTAACATCCTTGTCAGGGTCATGTCATGCAGCACTCCAATACCACATGGCCTGGTGTTACTAGGTGGTTCTGATACCATTTGTAACGACTCAAGGAAAAGCGTTAGCCACATCTGCACTATCACTTCAAAAGGACTAGTCAATTTGGAGCTTTCTTAAAATCACTTATAAAGCCCAGTTTCAGCTAGCAATTAGGCAATATAGGACTTAGCACTCATGACTATCTTTATAAATCACCCACTCTTTACGGGCTATTCATCTACCCAATATGGGACCAAGGTATTACATACCCCCTCTTTATTTATCTTTTCCGAAACTTATGTTGACCAAAAGGTCGGCCTCATTTGACAACCATTTCTCCTTTTCTTTTTCCTTTCAACCCTAAAAAAGTTAAACTCTTTTCTTCACATTAGCAAACAACTTTCTACAGTTTCCTCATAAAAACATTCAAAACGTATTTTACCTTTATGTCATATCAACTTAATCGTTTCTTCTTTCTCCTCTCCAAAAAGTTTGCCGAACAACCCAATAACTAGTTTTAGGAGGAATTTTTTTTTTTTTTTTTGGTGTGTTTTGGTTGAAAAAGTATTCTTTTTATGTTACGGTTTTTTTATGTAACATAAATATAAAATAAGTTTTGAGTTATTTCTGAGTGTGACACAACGTCGGCATGAATGATGATGCATGGTAAGGCAAGAATACTTGGTCTTTAGATTTATTTAGGTTTTATATTTTAAGAGTTATTTTGCAATTCATAATGGGCTTGGCCCAAAGTTAGTCAAATTAGAGTTAAGATTTATTTTCAGTGTCTATTTAAATTCTCTTTGTACTTCTATGAAGACAGACTATGATGAATGAAAAACAGATATTTTATTTGAGATATGATTTCTCTTCTATTTTGGTAGTGAGACTCTTGTTGAATCTACCCCCTTCGTTATTTTGGTTAGAATCTGAATTAAAGTAAGATTTATCTTTATTTTCTATTGTTCTATATTTATTTTTTGGAAACTCCCTTCCGTCTTGCGTCAATTTGGTATCAGAGCTCAGATAAGATTGTTTTCTACAACAACCGATGATCACCAAAACCCACACCTTCGTTGAACCAACCCACCACCACAACCAATAAAAAAAGAAAACCCACCACCAAGCTAGAAATCCAAACACCCAAACCCAACCAATGCCCAAAATTCACCATGTATCATTATGACTAGCCGACCATCAACACAAGAAGTGTGAGGCAATATGGGAGCAAGCTTCTTATGCAGCAGCAACAATATGACATGTCGACGCGGGTATGAATGGATGTATCAGATTTTCATGTCCAACGAGATCCATATGCGTTCCAAGATTGGTCCATTGCCTTGGAGGACTACCTTGAATGGATTGGTCTCTCTCCATACCGAAATGTGTGTATTGTAAAGATGAAACTCATGGGGCAAACACGTGTTTTGTGAGAGAGTGTCGAAGAATGTCATCATTGCCTTCGTCTACCACCCATCTCCGATTAGGAAGAGATGAAATTCAAATTGCAATAGAAGTATGGGGCTAATCATTATTTGAGAAAACTTCACTTATAACTCTTGATCTTTAATTACTTTTACAAAAAAATACTCAAACTTCAAAACGTGTCAATTTATGGTATCCATATTTCATTTTTTTTTTCAATTTCAACATTCTATTAGAATTTTTCGTTAAATCCTGTCAAAATTTCCAAAATATTTTATGTGTTAGTCAAAATTTAACGAAATTTACAAAAATAACCATGCTTGAATCTTTGAAATTTTTTATTTTTTATTTTTTTTTAAAAAAAAACACATGGGTATCCTAGGATTTAGGTGTGGGTCAGAATTTTAACAAAATTTGCAAAAATCCCATGCTTGAATCTTTGAAAACTTTTATAAGTTTTTTTTTAATAAATAAATAAACACATGTGTATTTTAGGAATTTTGATAGGATTTAGCGAAAAATTCTAACAGAGGGTTGAAATTGAAAAAGAATTGAAAGATGGATACCCTAAATTGATACTTTTTAAAATATGAGTACCTTTCTACAAAAGTGATGAAAGATCAGAAGTTATAACTTAAGTTTTCCCTTATTATTTAGTATATATGTGTTAGAGTCCAGTAACAAATAATCTTCGATAAAGAGTTAGATTTCAATTATTCTTAGTAGATTTAGAGTTATAGCCTAGAATCAATAGAGTCCTTAATCCCGGTCGGTTAGTTAGATAGTTTAGTCATATATATTTTGATTATTAGTTATCTTTGTAACCGATCACTATTGCTGCTCCATTTAAAAGGGATTAATTAATGAAGAAGATGGATGTTGAATATTATTAGGTATGGTACAGTTCTCTGTATTTGTGAGTTCTTGGCTCACTCGAAACAACCAAACTATCTTTTGCTGTGTTTTGCGTCAGTTGGTTCACATCAATCACCGGCATCTCATACACACCAGCATCCACCCAAACAACCGAGCTCAAAGTTTATGTTGTGAACCACAAACCACTGTGCCGCTGTTCCCCTCGGCCATTGTCAGCACCTGCTACATTGCCACCATGAGCAGTCCACCCCAGCCTCAGCTCTAAACACCACCACACTTAGCCTTTAAGGACGCACCACCAACACCGCTAGACAGTCACATGCCGTTGCACTGACCATCATAGTCTCTGTTCCGTCCAGCCACCTCCATCTCGAACGTGCCTCCACCACCCGTCCTTTGTCACAATACCATCAACCACCAACCACGACAGGGAGCCAATTGACCACAGAAGCTTCACAAGTCCAATTGTAAACCATGTGGCTAACATTTAGAGCAATAAAAGTAGGAGAAGATTCCTTTTTGTTGTTTGGTTTAGAAGGAGAAGAAAAAGGGAAAAGGGGGGGGGGGGGGGGGGGGGAGCTCAATTGTGAATGAAGTTGATTATGTTTTTCTTTGTTGTATTTCAGAAAGGCAATAAAGAAATAATAAAAGAAGAAGAAGTTGGTTCAGCTGATCAAAGAAGTGGGCGCATGTTTCAAGGTTTCGACAAAGGGAAATGCTTTACTTCCCAAATTTTCATCTCCAAAAGTGGTTCTCAAATGATATGGCATCATCCCTTGAGATGGTGCCTTGAGATGGTGACACATTTTTTAAAATAGTAAACTTTTATGCAACATGGCTAACCAAAACACACTTTTGCTAACTTAGCTAACCACCTCTCAAGACTTTACTCTAACAGCTTATCTAAACTCCTCTATTTTATTAGAATAATAAATTTAAAATATTTTATTCATTTTAATTAAAAACTCATCTCTGCCAAAAAAACACCAAATAAAACTCTCATCTCTAACAGAATAATCATTACTCTATTCTCTATCATCACCAACACAATATCACTGAAAAACCATCGTAAGAAACCAAGTAACGATCATGAATCTTAGGATTTAAGAAGCATGGGTCATTTTTTTAGGATTGAAGAAGTTATGAGTCAAATATTACTCTAAATTGAAAAAACTCTACAAAAACAAGTTGTATTTTGCTTGATGAAATAAACAAGTAGTACATTGGCTTTATATCTAGGAGATGAACCCCTCCCTTTTCCCTTACAGTACATTGTATTTTTCTTACTGTCCTTTTTTTCAAACGTTCTTTTCTTCTTCTTCTTCTTCTTCTTCTTTTTTTTTTTTTTTTTTTTTTTTTTTTTTTTTCATATAGACATTTTTCTTATGATCATATTTTACAATGGTCGTTTCATTAAAATAGTCATTTTTCTAATGCATTAATTTTTTTAACGGTCATTTTTATAACTGTCATTAAAGTTCACTACTATTTTGCACCCTATTATAGAAATAATTGCAATCCTAGGCTTGAACTGTTTATACTGTAGTGACCAAGTTCAATTAAAACTAATATCATCAATAAAATTGGAAAAAGCTGCAAATGCCAATATAATTTTTTTTTTTTTTTGTGAAGTAAAAAATACTAATTAATTATAATCACAAGCAACCGTGAAAAAAGAAGGAAAAGGGGAAAAAAAAAAAGAAGAAGAAGGGAAAGAGAGATCGAGAAGGAGAGAGGCCCAATGAAACATTAAAAAAAAAAAAAAATATGCATTTGTGAATAGTGTAACTCCAAGACAAATCTATTTTGTATTTTTAATAGATAATGGGATGAAAGGCTTTTTTATAATTTTGCTTAGCTATTCTAGCTAAAAGTGGGAGATGCATAATCCATTGAAAATGCTCTAAGCGTAGGCTGTTAGCACTTCTCTTCAACAAAAGGAAAGAAAGAAAGAGAAAAAAAAAAAAGATCAAAACAAGAAAAAAGAAAAGAAGAAAGGTTTTTATGGAAAGCTAATGGGCTTGTTGAAAATTTTGGTTTCGCAATTTTGAAAGGCAACAGTTCGTCAGGTCCACATTCAAGTCCATGTCAGCAACCATGTTTTAATTTTTTCCATCTTTCTAAACTAGAGGACGAGTTTATTTTTCTAAGAAGTGGAGGATGATGTAGGATAAGGTAAGAATATTGGTCTTTAAATTTATTTAGGTTTTATATTTTAAGAGTTAATGTATTTTGCAATATATTCATAATAAGCTTGATTCAAAGTCAGTCAAATTAAGGTTATGATTTATATTCGGTATCTATTTAAATGCTCTAGCCTAATGAGGTTTTGAGATCGATCGATCTTCTTTCCACTGAAGAAGTCAAAATATCAACAAATTAATGACTTATGGTTTAATTGCAAAAGTTAGAGCATACTGCAACCTAACCAAATATACAACAATAAGTCAGAGTTTGGCTTCAACAACAAGTCAATAGAAATGGTCCAGGAGAAATCAGACATCAGCCATTATGTCATATCTTTGACCTGTTGCCAAGAATGGTCAATCCCTTTCTATGTCTTGGTGTTTTCAATTTTGTCCCTTTTACTTGACGCCCGAACGTGTTGCTTTCACAATAATAGAGTGGCGCCGGCCGTGGTCCGCACTTTCACATAATTGAATCCATCCTTTACACTCCTTTGCGTTTTTAGTGTATGTTTGTTGTTTGAAAAGTGCTATTTATCAATTTCATTTTTGAATAAAATGGCACACGAACTTATTTTTGAATCGACTCGAATAAATTCAATTCAAACTCATTTAATTAATTTAATTTATGAATTGTTTATGAACACAAAATTATGTTTGATAATTAAATGAGACATACTCGTATGAAGTTGGCTTAACTAGATTAATGTTTGTGATCATTGCGAGTTTGGCTCAATTCATTAGCTAGTATATATATATATATATATATATGTACACATATGTATTTATTATATAAGTATATTAGTTATTAAGTAATAAGTGTTATATATATATATGTATTAACATATTAATTAGTTAGTTAATACAAAATAAGTAACCAAGTAAGTATGGGGATCGAGAGGATCTGTTTCCGTCTCTTAGCCTTATGTTTCTCTTTACATTTGCTTCTTGAGACTTCCTCTTTATTTCTCTTTACACGTACACGTGGCCTTTTATTTCTCTTCATCAACTTCTCTTATTTATTTGTGTTTTTTGTATGCGGAATGACTAATTTACTAGAAAAGAGAATGGATTTAATTAGGAATGGAAAGATCTCTTAGAGTATATAAGAAAGATCTAACACTTGAAATAACTATAAAAAAGATCTAATTTCTCCTAGAGTATATAAGAAAGATCTGACACTTGAAATAGCTATTCTCATTGCCTATGAGAGGATGATTATTCCATAAATTAAGGATCAAAATAGATGTGAGAGGAATAACTATTGCTCAATTTAAGGAATAGTTATTCATTTATGGCCATGAGAATGATTATTCCAATAATATTTTATCATGCATTCTCCCATTTTTAATAAAAATTTATTCATTTTTTGAATAGAATAGTCATTCTGCATGTCATACATAAACTTAATGCCTCACCAACCCCCAGACAACCCTAATATCTACGAAGGAGTCGGAAGGACCACTTTGTTTGTCTTTCATTTTATTTCAGATTTTCAGCTACCACAGTCTCTTCTTTCTTACTTCATCGAACCCTAGTTGCCTCTTCATTTTTCTTCAAGATTTTACTAATCCATCTCCATCTTGATGATGCATTGTATTACGACTTCTACTTTTTTTTTTTTTCTTTTCTTTTTATTATTCATTTTCTTGATCCGAAAGGAAGGAAAAATGTAAAATCAGTCGAAATGCCTCAACTCCTAGATTAGAGCCCTATCAAGTGGCATCAAAGAAGAAAAAGAAGAGAGGGAGAAGGCCAACCACAATTGAATATTCTGTTGATTTTTTTTTTTTTTTTTTGGGGTGGGTGGGTTTCTTGTCCGCTCATTAACGAGTGGTTTATAAAGGAAAGGAAAATAGGGACAAGTGAAAAACACCTTTTCATTATCTTTAAAAAAAAAAAAAAAAAAAAGAACAATCTTTTCCTTTCAATCGCTCAAGGCCGCCCTCAGAGCATGCATGCAGTTCCTCGATGAGTGTGTTTTCATGATGATCACAATCTCAATATCAAAGAATGCTACATATGGGACCCATGGTGATCATAGATCACATGTACACGACCTGCTCCCGTATAAATTAAATTAACAAACATAGTCCTGGAGGTTTAAACAGACATGCTCTAGCTATTTCTTTCTTTCTACTCCGTGGCCAACCCCAACTCTGATCTCCCTGAAAGAATTCAGCGTAAAAATGCTCTACAAAGAGCCTTTGATATCATAATCTTCTTCCTTCGATCTCCTTTCTGACACGAATCCAAAATGTGCGAAATTAGATGGCTACAGTTGAGAAATCTGACTTGTAATTTAATTAAATGGTTTGAGTTATAATTAATTTATACAATTTTATATTCATGCGTCGATAAGATCTAAACTGACATACGATATTTAAGAATGATAATTTTTTACACGACACTTGAACATGACACAAACCTAATACAAAATTAATAGGTTAAAATTGAAGAGTATCCTAACCTGTTTAAATAAATGTGTTGAGTTATGAATGACCTATATATATATATATATATATATATATATAATACTTGAATACTATCCAAATCCGCAGCACAAATCCGCAGCACAAATACAAATTGTTTATTACTTTTTAACTCGTACACTCATTAACATGTGGTTTGGAAAAGAAAAATAGTGACGACGCAATTTTCATTCCACTCATTCAAAGTTTCCCTCGATATATGTGAGAGAGATTGCCCCTGAACAGACAAGGATCTTCTGCAGTTCAAATGAACATAAAGAGATCCAGGGCTTGTTTGGTAAGTAATTGTATTATGGAATATTTGTGTGTTGTAGAATAAGAAGTAATTGATGTGATATAAAATTTAAGAATGTTTTTATAGAAAGATGAAAAAGTTTTGTTTTGTAGTGAATTTTTTTATTTTAATAATAATAAAATATAGTTGATGTGATATAAAAAGTGTAAAAAAATTAGAATGTTTATTATTTGATATTTTTAAAAAAAGTGAAAAGAAATAGAAGGAGAATGAAAATGAGTTGCCAAACTAGCCCCCAGTTACTTGTATTTAAGGGGCAGAATTGTCCTTAATTTACAAGTAACTGGATCCCCTCGAGAGGATTCCAATGCCCCCTGGACACCTACCACCTCCAATATAAATTAACAAACTCAGTCCTGGAGGTTCGAAGAGCTTAGAGCAGATACACCATTATCTTCCAATCTACTCCATGGCCAACCCGAACACTGATCTCCCTTTATATGAAAGAATCCAGCGTAAAAATGCTGTACAAAGAGCCTTTGATATCATAATCTTCTTCCTTCTCCTTTCTCTTCTTATTTATCGCCTTACCTTTCTCAACGACCATGGCCTCACTTGGCTCCTTGCCTTCCTATGCGAATCATGGTTCACCTTCACTTGGTTTCTAGTCATGAGCAACAAATGGAATCCTGTAGAAAACAAAACATACCCGGACAACCTCTTGCCAAGGTAACAGAAAGCGTACCATGTTTTTGCTCCAAAATACGATTATGAAAACATCATCAATCGATCTTCCTGGGTTTATTGCAAAACTTTTCATATATATTCATCTCCGATCCCTTGTATTTATTATTCTTTGATTCAGGGTACCTGATCAGCTTCCGTCGCTGGACATGTTTGTGACAACTGCAGACCCTGTGCTAGAACCTCCTATCATCACCGTAAATACCGTGCTCTCTTTGTTGGCCGTTGATTACCCGGCACACAAGCTAGCTTGCTATGTTTCCGATGATGGTTGTTCTCCCTTGACCTACTTCTCTCTTTCTGAGGCCTTAAAGTTTGCCAGGCTCTGGATTCCCTTTTGTAAAACGTACAATATTCAAGTCAGAGCTCCATTTAAATACTTTTCCAATGATTCCCCATCGTTCAGTGATATCTCTTCGGACTTCCAACAAGACTGGGAAAGGATGAAGGTAATTGAAAGCCGGAGTTAGGTGTGAAAATTAATTTTCAGTTTCAGATAGCATTTTGTTGTTACTATATTCGATATATTCTAATCAGGGAGAAGAATGTGAAATTTCTATATATTTAATTAATATATTATTATTTTTATCAATTTAATTTTTTTTTAAGTAATAACTAATTAATAATTAAATTTAGTTCTCGTTTATGTTAGACATGTGATCAGATTTTTACTTGCTAAGAGAAGTTTGAGTGCACACAGAAAGTTTTAATTAGAATATTAATTAAAGAATTTAATTTAGGCGCTGTAAAAATAGGATTTGGCCTGCTTAGGTGCAGTAAGTAAAACTACTACAACTTTTTCTATTATCTCTCTTTCTTTTGGAAATGAAACTTTCAACTAAATTTGGACCATTGAAAAAATGTGAAGTTTTTTTTTTTTTTTTTTTTTTTTTTTTTTTTTTTTTTTTTTTTTTTTTTTTAGCACTTAAGCCCAATTCGTTAAAAGAAAAAAATACAGCATATGTTTTGTAAATTTTTCAATGGTTCAGATTTAATTCTAAATTTTTTATGAAAAAGAGAGTAAAATTAAAGGTGGATCATTGAAAACTTTAGGGCATATATGTTGTAGTTTTTTTTACGGCACATAAACCAAATTCTTTATTAAATTATTAAGTTCACTATTTCTTACATGCACTTTTCTAATAAACAATAATTCAACATGATCTTCTCTACAGGTTAAGTATGAACAACTTTGCCATAAAATTGAAGATGCCGCCCAAAAGTCCATGCCATGTGATTTTACTGGGGAGTTTGCAGAATTCTCAAATGTAGAACCCAAAAACCATCCAACTATTATCAAGGTAAACTCAAGATCTATATTATAGATTTTTGTAGCCATGTACAAATTAGTAAAATAATCCCATAAATAGTGAACATGCCAGCGACTATTATGGGAATTAATTAATTTAACTTTTATAGTTTTACCCTAAGCCTTTACGTATGGAAGAGTAATGCTACATATCACTCCTGTGTCTTCTTTTTGTTCTCCCAAAATTGATGTGGCTCTTAAAATCACAATTTAATCAAAATTCAATAATGGTCTATCATAAATTCAATGGTGATTTTAAGAGCCGCATCAATTTTGGAGGAACACAAGGGTTATATGTAGCATTACTCCGTACAAAATTAGAAGGTATATCTTGGAGATGGATGATAAGCAATTTCCAAAAAGGCTCATGTAGATAACTTTGTTGGAATTAATGTACATTGTTAGGGATATTATATCTTTTATTATAAGCCTCTTATATATTTACATGACATATATACTAGTTCATACGACGTTTCATTTCATATGATATATATTTAATTATCACGTTAATCATTAAAATGTAAATTGTAACGTGAAAATATACATGCCACTAATTTTTATAAAATATATAGTTCTACGTGAGATTGTAAAGGAAGTTATAGTACCTCAATCATTTTCGGCTTTATTGTAGGTTATGTGGGAGAACAAGGAAGGTCTTCCAGATGGATTACCGCATTTGGTGTATGTATCAAGGGAGAAGCGACATAAGTATCCACATCATTACAAAGCGGGTGCCATGAATGTTCTAGTAAGATCGTGCTATTTATGCTAAAGGAGTTCATAATCCATATAATATTTTAGTTGTTTACGAAAGCTATCCCTTCTTATTGTTATTTCTTTTTTGTTTTGAACTGTTTCTGTCATATATAGACGAGAGTCTCTGGATTGATGTCGAATGCTCCCTATATGCTGAATGTAGACTGCGATATGTTTGTCAACAACCCAAAAGTTGTTCTTCATGCAATGTGCATGCTGCTTGGTTTCAAGAGTGAAAAAGAAATTGCATTTGTTCAATTCCCACAAATTTTCTATGATGGATTAAAGGATGATCCATATGGGAATCAATACGTGGTTTTGAATGAAGTGAGTCAAATTTAAATCTTAATTTACAAATAAGTATATTCTATTTTCCCTCTTTTTTGTTATTGACCAAGTACTTTTGCTGTATTTTGGATGTTTACAAAGTACATGTTGCATGGAATATCTGGAATTCAAGGACCTTTTTATGGGGGAACCGGATGTTTCCATAGACGAAACATTATTTATGGCCTATCTCCAGATAATGTGGAATCAATAAAGGGTAAGTAAATTAACTTTTATTATTTCTAATTATAAGAAAATGTCATTCTTAAAATCTAGTTGTCCTTGCTCCCTATTTCAACGAGTGTTTAGTGGAAACACTTGGAATTTTGAGCACAAAATTTGTTTATTTATAACTAGTATTTTTCTTTATCCATTGGTACGTAGGAACATTGGTTGAGGATAAGCTTTTAGAATTCGGAAGTTCAAAGAAGTTGGTCAAATCAGTAGCTCATGCTTTGAAAGGGAAGAGAGATCCACCTGACCATCTTTGGGACTCCATTGAAGCAGCACACCAAGTCGCTAGTTGCGGCTACGAATATAGTACTAGCTGGGGTATAGAGGTTAGAAACCAAAAAATATGGAAACCCTTTGGTTTTTTGGTCATTATAATGGTACCCTTTTCTTATTTAATTTGTTGGACTCTTTTTCCTTTTCCTTTTTTTTTTTCTTTTTTTTTTTTTTTTCATGGCTGGTCAGGATTGAAACAAAAGCATTCCTAATGCTTAGGAAATTAATAGGATATCTGATGTGGTATTTTTTTTTATTTTTTTTTTTGACATTTTTCTTATATGTAGGGAAGATAATTATGGGCTATTGGGAAGTTGTTGGAATTGCTCTTATAACTATTTTTGTCTTTGGGTCTGCTCTCATGTTTGTGGCCATCCGATTTCAGTTGGGCTGGAGATATGGAACGACGACAGAGGACATCTTAACTGGGCAAACAATCCATAAAAAGGGATGGAGGTCTATCTTATGGACAATGGAGCCACCGGCCTTTTTAGGGTGTGCACCCTCGGGTGGGCCTGCGGCAATGACCCAACAGAAGAGGTGGGCCACTGGCCTGCTTGAAATTCTATTGAGCAAAAACTGTCCCATATTTGCCACCCTCTTTGGGAAGCTCCAACTTAGGCAGTGCTTTGCCTATCTGTGGATCTTCTCGTGGGGCCTACGCTCCGTCCCTGAGCTATGCTATGCTACTCTTCCAGTATATTGCATCATCACCAACTCCCAATTATTCCCCAAGGTAATGACAAATCAAAACCATCCAAACCTTTCTCTTTCATGAATGTTTCAATAAGAATAAAACATTTTAATTATTTGCAATAATCAAGCAAACTCACAAAAATAAGTATAAATTTTAACTTCTCATAAAGGATAAATATTAACATATATATTATGTATATACATATAAAGGATTCTATAGACAGTCATCAGATTACTAAGAGATATAAATATCACTAATTGGTATATGATTTGGTTGAAGCATATATATATTTTATTCTCTTTAAGGAATTTTGTTCGTTACGAAGAAATATTTTAAAACTAAATGTGAACATTTAGATAGGTACCTATATGTGACAATCTTTATTCTTGATTAGTACTAATTTTTATTTATTTATTTTGTATTAAATTATCGCTTATATATTCCAGAAGCTTAAATCAATAGGAAAGTGTGCATTTAATTAATACTTATACAGTTGCCCTCACGTGTAGGATCAAACGTACTCACCACCACATCATAAGTGATTGCGCCCAACATGTGAAAAATATTTAACTGAAATGGGGTTGAAGTTTTGAGTCAATGTTTGAATTCATAACCATTTACTCTAATACCATGTTAAATTACCTAGCCACTTATATAAAAAACTTATGCTAATAAGAAAATCACATGAATCGAACAATAATATATTCAAAATCATTTTATTCATAGATATTATTATTTTTAAAAGCTTATAACATGTGTTTGTAGGTTCAAGAACCAGCATTCTATGTACTAGTTTCTCTCCTTTTCATTTACAACCTTTACACTTTATCCGAGTACCTACGAGCTGGCCAGTCAGTCCGAGCTTGGTGGAATAACCAAAGAATGGCAAGAATTACCACCTTGACTGCATGGTTGTTCGGATTCCTGTGTGTCATATTCAAGCTCTTGAGAATATCGGAGACAGTCTTTGAAGTTACGAAAAAAGACCAATCTAGTGATGCTGCCAATGATGATGATGCTGGGAGGTTCACCTTCGACGAGTCCCCTATTTTTTTGCCTGGCACAACCATTTTGCTGCTACACTTGACTGCACTGGTTATGATCTTGTTGAAGTTGCAACCACCAGCTCATGATGGTCATGGGTCAGGACTAGGGGAGGTCTTTTGCAGTGTGTGGTTGTTGTTATGGTTCTGGCCATTTTTTAAAGGGTTGTTTGGGAAAGGAAAGTATGGAATCCCCATATCCACCATATGGAAGTCAGCTGCTTTGGCCTTACTTTTTATGCACTTTTGTAGAAGGAACACAATGGGTTGAGACTTTGTTTATGCAATTATAATATATAACTGGCTCATATAACCCGAACTATACACGGGATTTTTCATTATATATAATTTAACTTCAAAACTTAAACCCATCTCCATCAAACTTTTGATTATAGGTTAATGAAGGCATATAAAAGAATTTATATTATTACGTCTTTTTCAATAAAAAGACATTTTAAATGTTATACACTAGTTCATTATTGAACATCGTGACATAATCACACATAAAACACTATATAAATGTATAAATCGTAGAAAACTTTACTATCATATGCCCTTTAATTTTAATTTAGTCCATATAAATTAAAACATTTTAGGTAGAGGTATAATTTAAAATGAAAATAAGTATAAAGAAAAAGAATTTGCAAGAAGAAAAACGGGATTTTGGCTATCAAAGTATTAATATATATATATATATAATAGGAATCTTTATATTGTTGGTATAATACCTATTATAATAGTATGAAGAGAAGCCAATCTATGAAGATTAATATGAAGTTTCATCCGACCTTGCTATCAAGGGATTAGACGTGATTAAAAAAAAGTAATTTTATTTAAGTTGGGATCTCGCAGATGCTTCACAGAGATTTTATTTAAGTTGGAATCTTAGACCAAAACGCACTTTTGACTTAAAATAGGAACCAACCAGTTCAGTGAAATAAAAAAAAAAAAAAAAGGGTGGTTGACGCTACGTGTTGCAATTTTAATGCATTTCGAAAGGGTTTCAACACGCGTATCTGTGTATATATATATTTATCACCCTTCATCAATATGACCCTATGAACTGATATTCCCACCGCCCAACGACTAGCTCTACCTACTATTTACTTACCCATACTCTCATTTTTTTAATCAACCTTGCTAAGAGACTTAAAATCCTGATGCAAATATCCACCATATACAAGGCATCGGCATGCTTTGGCGTTAGTCTTTACGTACACATACGTGTAGAAAGACCCCGTACAGGTTGAGTCCTTGGTCATGAGGCAATTACTTTTTAGGCCATGTTTTCTGTTGGTACAACTTTCGAACGGTGACATGTCGATCAGGGATGGAGGGAGGGGGCTGGCAGGGGCCATGGCTCTCCCCCAAATTTCCTTTAAAAAAATATTTTAAAGGTGAGAAAAAAAAAAATCTAAAAAATTAAAAAATATCAGGTAAAAATAAAAATTTAGCTTACTTGGCCCCAACCAAAAAAAAATTTCGCCCATAAGAACTTCTGGCTCCGTCCCTGATGTCGATCGTGGGATAGTTCCTCTAGCAATGAAAGTCTGAAGAAGGAAACTGGGCCGATAGACTTGGAATCTGCAAAACAGAAAAAGACTCGCAGGGGGTTGGCCGGCAACACCTCCTCCAATGGTTAAGTCAGTTGTTCCTTTTTTTTCTTTTTCTTTTTTTTTTTTGGAGAGGAAGGAGAATAATATATAATTAATGCATTGGCTAGATTGGATGTTACCCATTTATGATGTCTATTTATACTACCTTTCTTTTATGAGCTCGTACATGTGAATTTCGCAATGCCGGCGGAGCAAGTATATATCGAATCTTACATGATCGCCGTTCATTTATGACATTCTGACCGTTAACATGATGAACTTGTCTGACTAGCGGCGCAAGGCGCTGTTGTTCCCTCTGTACCCAATCATGATTGGACAGATTGATATCATGTATAATAAATGAGCATGACTCATCATAGATGAAGAGATCTTCCTCTTTGAGCACATCTCAAATTCCTTGGTCGAACACTTAAGTATTCGAGCATTGCGTGCTTAGATTCTCGGCACCATCGGTCCTTATAGAGGAATATCTTTTGACCCATCAAACTTTATCGATCAATATATGGGTCTGATCTGTATTGCCCAGTGTATGGCGCTGGTCTATTCTCAAGGCCCAATCCAACAATCCAATGCGAAACTACCCAACATTTTCTATTTCAAACAAAATTTATTCAGGCAGTTATAACTAATAGGGATCGGATTCATTCTTATATGTTTTTTTCTTTTTCTTTTTTCTTTTTTTTTTTTCTATTCAAATATGGGAAAAATGGGGAAAGGGGAAAATTACAAAGGAGGATCCTTTCCGCTCCTTAATCTGATAGAGGAAATGAAAGGTGAAAAAGTGGGAATGCTTCCGAACACAAGGTAGGAAGCGACCCATTCAGCTACAAGGTGTGCATCTAAATTAGCACATCTAGATATCTTAAGAGCACTCCAAACATTTATGGAATGCAATTAAATAAGAGAGTCAGAAATTATTGGTGCAGAGATCCAGTCTGAGAAAAGCAAAGGATCTTTCAAAGCCAAAATAGTAAGAAGAGAGTCTCCTTCAATGATCAGGGGGGAACAACCCATTGAGACAACCAATCTGGAGGCCAATAATGCTGCATGAGCTTCACCCATCAAGGCATCCATAGGGGGCAGCTTCAGAGTATTGACTGGCAGAAATTTTTCAGAAGCAGCAACTGCAAAAGTAGGACGAATGGCCACATCAAAGTTGACTTTAAAAGAACCTAAGGGAGGAGGATCCCAATCAGCCAAGTTGCTATTCTACCAAGCCAGCAAGTAATGTTGAGTGATGTGCTTGATATATTTAAGAGTAGTGAGAGGTACGTACATGGATAATGGCTCCATGAATAAGTTTATCATTCTCAAGCTGTGTCAAATATTTCTCAACTTCAATTTGGTCTATCCACTCCTGCACATGATCACACGGAAGTGCGATACTGACCAAAAGTTGTCTTCTTTCAGCCATACACATCATGATACGTACATCTTATGACTTATGGTCGATCTAATCCCACAAGTTACAGCGTACTGCCACTTGACCGAATATACTAACAATAAATCAGAATCGATTTGAATTAAGATTGCAATGTTGAAAATAATTTTGGATGCTACACAAAATACTTGTTAAAATAAAATAATATTAATTAATATGAAAATTAACAATTAAATATGTAATTGATTGAAAATATTATTGTTGATACTAGACCATATTAATACGAAATAATAATAATAAAATAAATACAGTAAAAGAGATTAAAATTAAAACAAAGAAAGATCTCACAATGCTATAGAATCGCACAAAAATTCCAAATGGATAGCTCAATTGGCTGGAGATCACGCCTCATAAAGCGGAAATTATTAATTCGAATCCCCCTTCCCCCTCTTGTGTGGACCTGTAAAAAAAAAGAAATAGAATCGCACAAGAGTGTTGTCCTTAAAAATTGATTTGTGCATCCCAGAGTATATAACTCGGTGTGATCGAATTTCTTGACATAAAACCTTTCAAGATTAGACTATAACATCTATCTTTGTTAAGAACACACTTCTAAGAACAAAGATCAAATAGAATAACCCTTTAATCAAAGTTGATGGAAAACTATAAATATTTTGTATATAGAATCTAATAGTAGAGCAGGTGGCTTTATACCTTCAAAACATTTGTTTTACAACACTTTGTAGGACTGTACGTATATACAAAAATGAAAAAAAAAAATAATAATTGTATTTTATTTTTTTTTTTTCCTTTGGAGAGTTCAATTTATATAATGAGTACATGTGAATTTTCATTAAAAGCAATATATGACCAAATGGTCATAGCATTAAAAGACTTAAAAACTGTAAAATTAAAAAATTTGGATTGTAGGGTATGTGTCTGCAGGGTTTTTTGGATTTGGATCGCTGAATTTACAATTTTCTTTAAAAAAAAAATACTTTAATTAGTGGTGTGTCAGACAGACATGCCACTATAGACAGACACGCCATATATAGTGGCGTAATCTATAGTGGCGTGTCTATCTGACACGCCACTATATATTATAGTGGCGTGTCTGTCTGACATGTCACTAATTTGTGGCGTGTCAGTTAGACACGCCACTATAATAATAGACACGCCACTATAATAATAGACACGCCACTATATATTATAGTGGCGTGTCTAACTGACACGCCACAAAGTTAAAAATATTGACTAAATGATTAGTGGCCTTCTAAAAAGGCTACTAATCACACGCCATTAATGTTTAGTAGCATTTTAGGATGACTGAAAGGCCACTAAAAGCCTGTCACAAACCACTTCAATTTTTGTAGTGGCAGGACATTAGGCATTGCATAATAATATAATATAAAGAAACAAAAAAACTAGCATCGTCAATCACTTTTCCTTTTGTGTGTTTTCAATCGAGTCTAGTGGCCGTGGTCCTTACTCATTTGGCAACGACGTCGATCTGAAAAGTATGTGGTAGATCAAGCTGTCGTTCAAAGCAATGATCGATACGTGTACTTGATTTTGCTGGAAACATATTGAATTCAGCCCGGAGCATTGATGATGACTAGGGAATTAAATGATTTCTTTGCCAATGTATGATTCTAGATGAAAAAAAAAAAAAAAAAAACAAGAGATGTAGCCCCCTCAACTAATTAGGCTTAAATATTATTTAATTCTATGAACTAACAATTGTATGTGATGTAGCACCGTTAACTGACAACTCATATGATATAGTCGTCTAAACTATCAATTAATATAATGTAGACACTTCTTTAGAAAATTCCGTCTTCTTGGATGGAAGGCTGGTCACGTGCCATTTGGCCTAATTCTACCATTTTGGTTTTTCTTCTAATTAAAAAATACAAACGGTAGTTTTGGTTTTTTAATAGTCAAACTAAGGGTATTTTCAGAATATTTTGATCAAATCTGATTTTCCATCCAAGATAACAGTTGACTGATAGAGTGGTCTAAATCATATCAAATTCAAAGTTAAGAGGACCATATAATATGAGTTGTCAGTTTAAGATGCTACATCACAAATGACTATTAGTTTAGGGGGTTAAATAATATTTAACCCAAATAATTAACTCGTAGTTATCTCTTAGTACACCTCCTCGTCGAATTCCTTCAAATAATACAAACCAATGGATCATGAACCCTTATCAGAGAGCGTACAACAGAAGACTTTACAAATACATCAAACATCTATAATCTTACTCATCAAAAGTTAATAACAAAGCAACTAAGAAAGTATCAAAAGATAAGGATAAACACCCACATTATGGTCTCAAATTGACAAATCTCCAAAGTAAATTATTACAGTCTGAGTAGCTTAATAAGGTGGTTCATACTTGATCTTCTGACCAGGTCCGCAACATCCGTCTTCAAAAGATCTGTAAATTATAGGACAAATGTTTTATAAGTGTGTCCACGACTTAGTGAGTATACATACACAATAATATTACAAGTAATAGTTTTGTGAATTGAGTTTAAGTAAAAATGATTATTTAGCTCAATAGATATTAATATGCTAAAGGGCTGTTTAGGTTTATTGTTATAAACATATAGATGCAATATAGATATAATATACATGATAATTAAGGAAACATGCCGACATAGTGTACTCAATTTAGTTTTTTCATCTTTCTGAACGGAATGGAATTCACGTGTGTCGCACGTGACTTTTTAGTCCCTAAACTCCCTAAAGTGTCTCGGGGTAAAGTGTTAACAAAAAAAGAAAACTAAAAAGAAGTGGTTAAATACAAAAGAAACACGCAAAAAAAAAAAAGAAGAAGAAGAAGAAGAAGAGTTTCCCCCTTTCACATTTCATGTTTTAAGAGTCTACTGTTTCGCGTTAAACTTTGAGTTAATTTGTTTGATCAATCGAACGAACTTAACTTCGATTGAATGAGACGTTGCAGCCCGCATTAAATTACACGTCGAATCTCACCTGCTCGCAAATGTGTGATTGATTCCTAATTCGTACTCTCACCTACCCACTCACGCGATTCTGCCACATAGAGATGCCATTTCGTTCGTATGAACTCCAAGTTCTTTCGAACAAGCTCGTCCAAATTTAAATTATTTAAAACGAACTCCCAACTTTAATACCCTAATGATCAAACGCATATGAGCGCCCAATTGCACTCGATCTATTCACAAAGGACTTGGATCAGCTTCCTATGGCGGCTTCAATCAGCGGTGATGGTAGGTTTAGTGATTATATATGTTTCATCCTGTCATCCATGGATTTGTGAGAGAAGACCCATATATCATCTCTCGTAACGAGCTCTCCATGTTGTGAATTCTCAATTAATTCAGTGTTATGCCCCAACTTTAATTTAGGTTCAGAGATCTGCAAAAAAACAAAAAAAACAAAAAAAACAAAAAAAAAACAAAAAAAAAAAAACAAAACAAAAATAACTCATTTTCGGTAAGAGAGACCATAAATTATTTGATAGAATTCCTCTGTGAGGATTTCTTAATGATTATCTCTCTTAAATAAGCAAGGCATTGAAATTCATTTCTAATACAACTATATATTCAACCCATTCCCAATCAACTAGTACTTCCAAATCCAAATCATAGAGTCCTAATCCAATTATCTAGCAAATAGATACGATAGTCTTCATCCTCACCTACTTGTTTCCCTCCCACTAGTGGACTCCTTATTAGGCATGACTTCTTCCACAGATCGATATGGCTGTGAGCTTAAGATCAGTGTGATTAGGATGGCCAGCTGCTTGACCTTCTAGACCCACGTATTTTGGATTAGTCGTACGTTGGTTGTCTGCGGCTTCTAACATCATCAAAAGCCGGCCAGGTATATATATATTTATGAAGTCGGTTGGGTGTGTCAGCTAGGGTTAATTAATTAAGCTCGGCTTGGTTTTTGTGTTGATTGAACACAAAATTAAACCAGCCGGCAGCTAGGCCGCAAATTAATTAAGGAATCCTAACATAAAAAGAAATAAGGAGTTAAGCCACGAGTAAACATAAATAATTTTATATATATGGTCAACAACAACAGTCCAACCAAGACATTGCTCATGATTCATATATATATATATATATATTTCAAGTGCCGCCAAGAAACAAGTTCCAAAAAATAAATTAAAGAATCATGTTTTAGCTCTTCAAGGCATTGCATAACATTAAACTCCAAAATGTAGATTGTAACACGTGTCACTTATTTTCATAAAATGTAACTTCTAGGTCGGGTGAGATTGTAAAGGAAGTTGTATTACGTACCTCAATCATTTTCAAGTTTATTGTAGGTTATGTGGGAGAACAAGGAAGGTGATCTGGATGGATTACCGCATTTAATTTGGTCTATGTATCAAGGGTAAAGCGACATATGCATCTGCATCAAAATTTAATAGTAATTCATTACAAATTCAATGATAATTATAAAAGTCATGTCACATTTAGATGGATAAATAAAAGATATATAGGAATCTTGCATGTAGCATTACTCTTATGCCAAAGGAGTTTAGAATCCATATAGTTTTTTACTTGTTTACAAAAAATTTCCCTTCTTATTGTCATGTATAGACGAGAGTCACTGAATATATTGATGAATGCTCCATATATATATATATATATATATATGCTGAATGTAGACTGCGATATGTTTGTCAACAATCCAAAAATTGTTCTTCGATCATGCAATATTGTGCCTGCTGCTTGGTTCCAATAGTGAAAATGAAATTGCATATGTTCAGTTCCATAAGGATTAAAGGAAGACCCATATGGCAATCAGTGTGTGGTATAGAGGTTAGAAACAAAAAGATATGGAAAACCCAAATTGAGAGCTCATATATATTAACATATTTTTAGTATCTCCATTATATGTTACAAAACATTTGAAAGTTGTTCGAAGGTTTCTTTAATGAAAAATGCTATATACCATACTAATATATTACTGAATTAATGTGGTAGGGTGAAGTAGCTCATGGATCAACCTGACCTTGTGAAAATAATAATAATAATAATAACAATAATAATAATAAATTCAATAACTACTAGAATATTGGTGTGATATATAACATTACTCCTCTTTAATTTTTATTTTTTTCCCAAAGCTTGTTTAAATAGAGAGAGCATCACATCCTTTATTGAACAACAATATTTTCATTTTTTTTTCTTTTTTGGTGAAATACCTTTTTGCTCATTGGATTTTAACAACTTTATTTTTTTCCACATCGGTTTCACTTTCGATCACATGCGGTACCTCGCTTATGAGCATATACCCAAATAGTACATCCGTCCATCTACTGTCAAGAAAACTAACAGATTTTCACGTAAAACCAATTAGAACTTGACACGAGTCATATAACTCATTAAAAAAATAAAACTTCAAAAATTTAAATTTAAAAGTGAAGAAAAAAATTAAAATAAGATTGAAGGGGTGGCTCGATCCACCCCCGTTTGCGTTTTGGCCAATGGGAGTGGCCGACCACCCCTATTTTGGCCAACAACAGTGGTTGAGCCACCCCCAAGGGGTCAAACCCCATTTTGGCCACCCCTTACGGCTGGGGGGTGGTTTCAATAACTCCCAAGGGGCCAATTCCTACATTTTTTTTTTTTTTTCTTTCTTTCTTTTTCTTTTCAGCCCCTTGAACCACCCCCATAGACCATGGAAGTAGTTCGGCCACTCTTAGATCAGCCATAGGGGATGGCCGAACCACCACCAGGAAAAATGGGGGTGGCGCAAGACCCTGGGAGGTGGTTTTGACCACCTCCATTTTGCCATTTAGGGGTGGCCAAATTAACCATCCCCAAGCTAAACTAGCCCTGAGGTGGCTCAACCACCCCTAATTGCCAAAACGGGGTTGGTTTGAGCCACCTCTTTACGTTTCCTCATTTTTAAATTTAAGTTTGGGTTAAATATATTTTAACCCCCCAAACTACCACCCTTTCTCTGGATGGCCCCCCAAACTACCAATGCTTAGATTCTGGCCCCTCAAATTACCACTTTCTGATTTTTTGGCCCCATCCGTCTATTTATGCCGTCAATTTTAACAAAAATTGACCAAAAACCCGAAAATACCCATCCTTTACTCGTGAAAATCTCAAAGTGTAGGAGGGGCATTTTCGGATTTCTGTTTAAAATTGACGGCATAAATGGACGGATGGGGCCAAAAAATCAGAAAGTGGTAGTTTGGGAGGCCAGAATCTAAGCATTGGTAGTTTGGGGGGACATCCGGAGAAAGGATGGTAGTTTGGGGGGCTAAAATATATTTATCCCTTTAAGTTTTTAAGTTTTATATTTTTTTTTTTCTATTTTTTTAATGAGGTGTATTACATTTGTCAAGTTCTAATTGGTTTGACGTGGAAATTTGTTAGTTTTCTATCTTGACGGTAGATGGACGGATCGATGTACTATTTGAGTATATGCCCATAATTAAGCGAGGTACCATTTGTGATCAAAAGTGAAACTGAGGTATAAAAAAATAAAATTGTTAATACCGATGGGGGCAAAAAGGTATTTAATTTTTAATTTTTTTATTTTTTTGGTATCAAAAACTTATAAAAAGATTTTTTTTTTTTTTTTCTTTTCAATTTTTTGGCCTAACGCCACTCCTTTCATCCTTGATTTGAAAGAGAAAATGATTCTTTTGTATGTGTCATAAAAGTTGAAAACAAAGTTAATGGAAGAAAGATACATATCGTCGTTGCTGTTAATCATCATTATATGTTAAATACAAAAGTATGTTCTTGATTCATCTTCACTCAAACAATATATGAGGTAGTAATTAATAGTTAGAAATCAAATTCCAATACAAAGATAAGATAAAAACACACATTCACAAAACTCTCAAAATTACTTTTATATTCATGTCACATCAAAACATTATTATTATTTTTTTAAAAAAAAAAGGAATTAAACAAAACATTAACAAATGAAACTTAGTATTCCTGCCTTCATCCCCCTGTTTCATTTTCTTCGTAACCGCTTATCACAATTTATGATAATTATTGGTCTTTTTTTAATTATTTGGTCATGTTTTTCCCCTTCTTCTGGTCTCGATTGAAACAATATCCGGATAAACATCACTATTATCATCATAATTATTATAATTCTTGTGTCTTTGAGTCTGCTCTCATGTTTGTGGCCGTCCCATGCATTTCAGTTGGGATGGAGATATGGATCCACGACAGAGAATGTCTTAACCAGCATTCTATGTACTACTTGCTCTCTTTGTCATTTACAACCTTTACACTTTATCCAAGTATCTACGAACTGGCCAGTCAATCCGAGCTTGGTAGAATAACCAGAGAATGGCAAGAATTACTATCATGACAACATGGTTCTATGGTTCTATACTTCTATGGACTATATGCTATTCATTTCTATCCATATATAAATGTGACTTTTTTCCTCGATTCCTAGCTATGAAAACATTAAATATTGTTATAACTTGGTTGCCCCAACTTCATATGATTTTCACAATTACGAGTTCCTTCCATATTGTTTACTTATGTTATCCAATGAAACTACAACTAGTGAAAAATCAAAATATTGAAAAATTAATGCACTTTCATTATTGACCATGATTTTTCCAAGCCAATTTTTTCCTACCAAACGTATCTTCTAAGGCAACAGCCTAAACCGACATCACTTGTAATCTTGGAAATCCCCTTTTATTTATTTTATTTGGAAGATAGAATGAGGATACTCGTCCGAAATATAGCATTATTCTTTTAGAGTGCAGGTGTTTCGACTACCATACAAGACTAGCTCGGAGTGTTGGAATACGTTATTTACAATAGCCCACCTTCATCATTTTGGTAAAAAAAATAAGAAATTGTGTCTTTTGGCAGCATGCATGTCACGATTGGACTAGCTGTAAAATCTGTAATAGAAGTAACGTCACTCCCTCTAAATAAATTTTGGGCTGTATGGTTATTTAATTATTTGTACATGTGAGTCAATTTGGACAAGTAATTGCTGTTGGATCCAATCCAAACATATATTTTGGTCATATTATTGGCTCAATGATTATAACTTTCTAATAATTGAAGAAGTATGACCATATATTCATACTAAGCTATACTTTTAAGTCAACAAAAAAAAGAAGTTTAACACCAGATCAGGAGGAAGGCAACATCAACCAATACAAAAAGATAATTGAACACGAAATCACAGTAAACCATTACCCATAAGGAATGATAATCCTTTCAAACAAAAGGACATCATGTTTCAGACCTTAGCATTTTGTAGACAGAGGTTTTTTTTTTTTTGTTTTTTTTTGTTTTTTTTACAGTGATTGGAGAGCTACTGCACAAGTAAATATAAAAATACAAAGGTCTCATAAAACTAAGAGCACAAACTCATAAAACAACAAATAGAAAAAAAAAAAATTAAAACAAAAAAAAGAAAAAGGAAAAAAAATTGAAGCACTTAGCTATACACGCACCGGGCGTCGATCGGGGGTGTGGATCCCGGGGTTGTTAGCTGCAGGGATAGGTCGGGTGTTGCCGGAGAAGGTGAGGGCGGGCCGGCGTTTTCTCGATCTGACAGAGATAGGGGCCGGACGGAGTACGAGCTAGAGAGAGAGCCGGCCGACGTAGAGCCTGAGCTAGAGAGAGAGAGAGAGGGGGAGAGGGAGAGAGAGAGCCGGAGAATGGGTCGGTAGACGGCCGCCGGCCGAGTGAGACGGAGAGAGAGATCCTGAGCTAGAGAGAGAGAGAGAGAGAGAGAGAGCTAGAAGCAGGGGATATCGATCTTACAGAGGGATTTTTACCCCTTTTAGAAAATTAGGTTATGGACGGTTGTTAAAAAACCGTCCTGAATTAGAAAATTCCAAACGATTTTTTTACAACCGTCTGTCTATTTATAGACGGTTATATAAAACCGTATGTAATTTCTAATTACGGACGGTTTTTTATAACCCTCTAAATATTTATAGATAGTTTTAAATAAAACCGTCTGTAATTTTTAAATTCCGGACGGTTTTATTAAAACCGTTTGTATTTTTAATGACGGTTAACATAAACTGACCGGAAATATTTGTTCATGACGGTTTACCAAAAAACCGACTATTTTTTTTTTTTTTTTTTATGGACGGTTTAAAAAACCCGTTTGTAAAAAATCCGTCTAGAAATCCCTTGTTTTTGGTAGTGAGAACATTACCACGCACAGCCCAAAACCATGATTTACTCAGAAGTCCACGCTCACCACACCACCAAAGCACAAACCAAAGTACAAAATCTTCCTACCAAGACTCTGCCGAACAGCATGCAACGTGGAAGACCCCACAGATTCCTCCACCTAGCCGAACTGCAACGTGACTCCACAAATTCCACCACCTAGCCAAACTGGTCACCAACGTGACACAACGGAATCCCACCAATTAATAAGGAAAATTGCCATATGAACTACACAAAAAAACAATTGAACTGAATACTTCTCTTCGTGAGGGTTCTCATATTTATAGAAGAGAAAAATCATAGAACCGTAATTACAATGTTGAATATCAGCAAAAAAGAAATAAACCTAATAAGGCAGCTATATCAGCCTAACAAGGCAACTATAATCAACCTAATAAGGCAACTATAATTACAAAATAATTACAGAATAAACGGCAAAATGTTATTGACTAACAGTGTGTGCCATGGCATGCCTTGCCCTTATGTGTGTGCCATGGCATGCCTTTGTGTGTGCCATGGTCGGCATTCCATGGTGGGTGTCGTGGCTTGCCACTACTTGCCTTGGTGGGTGCCATGGCATCCCTTGGTGGGCGCCATGACATGCCATAATGCTTCAACCCGTGTTATAAATGATCCAAATTGTGCCTCTAAATTGTTTATAGGACATTTGGAATGAATCCCATGCTTCAACTCCTATTGACAATCTATTTTCTATTTGTTTTTTAATTTCTAAATTTTTTTATTAAAAAATTAAAAAAAAAAATTGTTTGTCAAAAAAGTTATAAAATTGCTCCTACTTGAAGGTATGATTTTTTCAAACATGTATGCAAAAAAATCTCATCAAAACTCCAAGGACATGCTTTGATGGGTGCCGCTCACTCCATTTTGCATATTTGCTGCTAACTCAACTCAACCACTCACTCCTTTTAGTCCTATTTTTCACCCAAACCCCTCAATCACCATCACTACTGTCACTCCCCAATATTCCACCTGTAAAATCGTCACTCCCAAAAAATTATTTCTTCTCTTTTCTCCTATATATCCTCACTTAAATACAAAATTTTCTATGAAATCCCACTGCCAAGAACAATTTACCATTACAACCCTTTTTCTCTGCTTGTACATATACACCATCCTCGAAACCCAAAGAATTTGAACTTCTCAACACAGTAAGATCATGTACGATCGAATCTCTCTCTCTCTCTCTCTCTCTATGAGATGTTGAATCTACTTCCTTTTTCTATATTTTCGATCCGTAATGTTAATTAGTTTCGTCCTTCACATACAAGATTGGAAGGAGAGGGTGATCTTGTTAAAATAAGAGAATCATTTGCCTTTTTTTTTTTTTTTTTTTTTTTTTGTGTGTGTCTTCCCGGCCAATATCGATCCCTCATCCAAATTAAAGCTTATTATAATATTGTATAGAAACAAATTAAATTGAAAACGATAAAGCACACAAGAAAGGGACATATTAATTTCATCATGACTTCAAAATGGAAGTTTGTCCAAAATTGAAATACAGAAAATGATAAAAGTTTGAATCATTAATGGATAATATCCTTTAGTTGGGGCTTTTTTGTAATGTTACAAAAAAAAAAAAAAAAAATGAAGAAAGTTGTTTGTTTACCTGAAGAAAGGGCTTTAACTCTATTTTTAATTTTTTAATTTTTTTTTAAAACTTTTTTTTTTTTTTGTAGAGAAATGAAAAAGGAGAGAAAAAACTTGTTGCTAAACACAAAATTTGAATTTAGATATACAGTGAATAGCAATAGTCCAGAAGACCTAGCTAGGCATCAGCCATTATGTCATATCTTTCACTTTGTCGCAAGAAACAATAAATAAAAATAGTATCTTGAATTTAGAAATAGTCAATAAGCTGTAAGAATTTGAAATCATCACCGGCCCCCAATATGTCGTATCTTTCACTTTGTCGCCAAGAAACAATAAATAAATTTATATAATTGTCCTCGTTTACTAACACCTATGAATTCAAAGTATTGTGAGCTAATTAAGAGATTAGCTATTAGAAAAAAAGAAAAAGAAAAACAGTATTGTGAACTTATCATATATGAACCTCTATGTGGTCCTGCTCCTGCATGTGCCATGCCTTTGAAATTTAGTTGTCCAGATTCACAATTTTGCATGTCTTTGAAACCTGAGTATCTAAGCAATTAATGAACGTACGGTGGTATTTGTAGACCTTTTTACTTTTCTTTAAAAAAATATATATATAAATAAAATTCAAACTCTTTTCTAGTTTAAAATTTTAAATCATATCGGTCAATACCAAATATTTTCAGAGTAATACTACACATTATCCTCTTGTCTACTTTTTATTCTCCAAAAATTGATGTAGCTCTTAAAATTACCATTGGATCAAAATTCAATAATGATCTATCATAAATTCAATGGTAATTTTAAGAGGCACATCAAATTTGAGAGGATAAAAAAAAGATAAGGAGATAAAATGTAGCATTACTCGTATCCCCAAATATTCGGTTCAACGCTCTCAAGTCTCAAAACTTGAGAGAGAATTTCTGCGGCTGCGCGCTGGCTGCTAGCTGCTAGCAGCTAGCCACAATTTTAAAACCAATATAATTCTAAAAATAGAGGACAAGTGGGCCACGTGACTTGATCACCACGTCACAGAAGCTCATGTTGACCCTCGATCTCCATATCAAAGAAAGCTAGAGGCCAGGAACCATGCTTGTGGAACACATCTGTACACATGCAACAAGTACTCCGGTCTGGTATAAATTAATGAACACAGCCCTGGTGGTTTAAACACCTTCAATAGAAGAGACATACAGTCTATTTCTTTCTTACTCCATGGCCACTCGGAACTCTCTCCCTTTATGTGAAAGAATTCCACGGAAAAACACTGCACAAAGAGCCATTGATATCATAATCCTCTTCCTTCTCCTTTCTCTCCTTATTTACCGTTTCCTCTTCCTCAACGACCATGGCCTCACTTGGCTGCTTGCCTTCCTATGCGAGTCATGGTTCACCTTCATTTGGGTTCTTGTCATCAGCAACAAATGGAGTCCTGTTGGGTACAAAACATACCCGGACAATCTCTTGCCAAGGTAACAGAACAGGTTAAATATTAATGTTTTATCAAGGCTCTAGTACTGGAAAACTCTTCATATTCATCTCCCTTGTATTTATTATTCTTTGATAGGGTAACCGAGCTTCCCTCAGTGGACATGTTTGTGACAACTGCGGATCCTGTGCTAGAACCTCCTATCATCACGATAAACACTGTGCTCTCTTTGTTGGCAGTTGATTACCCTGCACACAAGCTAGCTTGCTATGTTTCCGATGATGGCTGTTCTCCTCTCACCTTCTACTCTCTTGTCGAGGCCTCAAAATTTGCCAAGCTTTGGGTTCCATTCTGTAAGAGGTATAATATTCAAGTCAGAGCTCCTTTCAAATACTTCTCCAATGACTCCCAATCGTTCAGTGATAACTCCTGGGAGTTCCAACAAGGATGGAAAAGGATGAAGGTAATCCATAACCCCAGTTAGCTGTGTAAATTAACTTTGATTTCTATCTCCAATAAATTTGGTTATTTCTATATTCGATAAATTTTGATATGTGATAGGGATGAGAAATTGTCACTCGTGGACAAATTTGCTATTCCTGATCATTTCTAAAAATATTAATTAAATAATTAAATAAATTATTATTTTTGAAATAATTGATAATTAAATTTATCTTTTATTTTAGTTAAACATTTCACCATGTAAATATTGTTAGGAAAAGTTTGAGTATACACATGGAACTTTGGAAGATAGTGTTAAAATATTAATTAATTAATTAATTTTAATTTTTATTATATTGATTTACAATGATCTTGTATAGGTTGAGTATGAGCAGCTTTGCCATAAAATTGAAGACGCCGCCCAAAAGTCCATGCCATGTGATTTTACTGGGGAGTTTGCAGAATTCTCAAATGTAGAAGCCAAAAACCATCCAACTATTATCAAGGTAAACTCAATATATAATAGATTTTGTTTGGCCATGTACAAATTGGCAAAATAATCACAGGACTATTGACCAGTGACTATTATATATGAAAATTTAGCTTTTATATTTTTACCCTAAACCTTTGGACAACGAGCAAGGTATATCTTCAAGATGGATATGATGATATGTAATTTCCAAAATGACTGATCATTTAGATAATTTTACTATAGTGTTGTTAGGGGCATTATAACTTTTAGTACTATAAATACCTTAGTACTATAATTCACATAATATTTATCAAGTTTACAAATTAACATGCTTGTCAACGTGACAGTGCTACCGGTTCAATTTCTAAAATGTTACGTAGGTTGTTACGTATTAATGTACATGTACTCGCAATCATTTTCATAAAATATAGACTTCCATAAGATTGTAATTAGGAAGTTATTGTAGAAACTGTACTTCCTCAAACATTTTATATTTTATATTCAGGTCATATGGGAGAATAAGGAACGTCTTTCGGACGGATTACCGCATTTGGTGTATGTATCAAGGGAGAAGCGACATAAGCATCCACATCATTACAAAGCGGGTGCCATGAACGTTCTAGTAAGATCGTGCGCTCAATTTATGCCAAACTAGTTCATATATAATCCATTTAGTTTTTTAGTTCTTGAGGACAACTTTATTTATTTGTAACGTTATTTCCTTTTTTTAATTTGGAATGTTTCTGTCATATACAGACGAGAGTTTCCGGATTGATGTCGAATGCTCCCTATATGCTGAATGTAGACTGCGATATGTTTGTCAACAATCCAAAAGTTGTTCTTCATGCAATGTGCTTGCTGCTTGGTTCCAAGAGTGAAAAAGAAAGTGCATATGTTCAGTTCCCACAGAAGTTCTATGATGGATTAAAGGATGACCCATATGGCAATCAGCTCGTGGTTTTGTTTGAAGTGTGTCAATTTGTTTCAAAACTGAACTTTCAAATAAGTCTTATATTTTTCCTTTTTTTTTTTTTAATTGATCAATTAATTGGTACTGTATTTTGGATGTTACAAAGTATATGACGCATGGAACGTCTGGAATTCAAGGACCTCTTTATTCGGGAACAGGATGTTTCCACAGACGAAAAATTATTTATGGGCTATCTCTAGATACTATGGAATCAATTAACGGTAAGTAAATTAACTTTGATTTTTTTTTTTTTTTTTATAATTATAAGAAAATGTTATTCTCGAAAATCCAATTGTTAGTTTTTATTGGCAACATTAATGATTTTTCTTTTATGTATGACAGGAAAATTGGTTGAGGATAAGCTTTTAGAGTTCGGGAGTTCAAAGGAGTTGATTAAATCAGCAGCTCATGCTTTGAAAGGGAAGAGAGATCCACCTGACCATCTTTGGGACTCCATTGAAGCAGCATACCAAGTCGCCAGTTGCGACTACGAATATAGTACTGGTTGGGGTAGAGAGGTTAGTAACCAAAAAATATGAAAACACCAAATTGAGAGCTCATATTAACATATTTTTAGTGGCTTCATTATATGTTACAAAGCATTTTAAAGTTATTCAAAGTTTCTTTAATGAGAAATAATATATAGCACACTAATATCTTACAAATATTTTAATATGTTGATGTGAGAGGATGTAATAGCCTTTAGCTAGATCAGCCATTTTTAACATATATATATAGCCTGTCTCTCTCTTGTCTTTGTATTAGGATTTGATTTCTCTACGGCTTACCTCATTGTTTGTCTAAAGATGTATCAAGAACGTCCTACTTTTGTATTTAACATACAGTGATGATCAACAACAAATTAAGATGATATGTATCTTTTTTCCATTAACTTTGCTTTCAATTTGATGCCACATACAAAAGAATCATTTTATCTTTCACATCAGGGACGAAAGTAGGGGGGTTAATTAGGCCAAAAAGTTGGAAAAAAAAATTATAAGTTTTTTATTTGAAAAATAAAACATTTTAATAGATATTTTTTTGCCATTTTATGATTTGTTGCCCTTCCAAGACTATATTCCTGCCTTCATCACTGATTTTTGTTCAGTATATATAGGGTACCCTTTGCTTTTTTTTAATTATTTGGGTACATGTTTTTTTTTTTTTTTTTTTTATCTTATCTTTTGATATGGTTTGAAACTCTCTATAAGAGAGTAAGGCTAAAAACTATATTTTTATCTTACAATTATCTTACAATGTTGACGTGACAGTTCAAATCGATCATTAGATTAGTCCTTCTTAAAAAAATAAAAAATAAAAAGATCAAAGGTGGCCGGTTGAAATTGCTACACCATCATGGTCGGATAGTTGTAGGATAAAAATATATTTTTTAGCATCCCTCATTTACTCCTATCAGGATATTGTTTTAATTCAGACCAAAAGAAAAGGAAAAAAAAGAAACATGTCTTTTGATAAACATCTTTATTATCGTCATCATTATTATAACTTTTCTATCTTTGGGTCTGCTCTCATGTTTGTGGTCATCCCATTTTAGTTGGGCTGGAGGTATGGGTCGACGACAGAGGACGTCTTAACTGGACTAAGAATCCATAAAAGGGGTTGGGCGTCCGTCTATTGCACGCCTGACCCACCAGCCTTTTTAGGATGTGCACCCTCGGGTGGGCCTGCAGCGATGACCCAACAGAAAAGGTGGGCCACTGGCTTGCTTGAAATTCTATTGAGCAAAAATTGTCCCATATTTGCAACCCTGTTCCAAAAGCTCCAATTCAGGCAGTGCTTGACCTATTTGTGGCTCTTCTCGTGGGGCATACGGTCCATTCCTGAGCTATGCTATGCTGCTCTTCCAGCGTATTGTATCATCACCAATTCCTTCTTCTTACCAAAGGTGAGGTCATAAATTGAAGCTCATGAACAATAACATATTCAAGATCTATTTCACACATATTATTCTTTTTAAAAGCTTATAACTTGTGTTTGTAGGTTCAAGAACCAACATTCTATGTAATAGTTGCTCTCTTTGTTATTTACAACCTATACACTTTATCCGAGTACCTAAGAACTGGCCAGTCAGCCCGAGCTTGGTGGAATAACCAAAGAATGGCAAGAATTACCACCATGACTGCATGGTTCTTTGGATTTCTGAGTGTCATGTTGAAGCTCTTGGGAATATCAGAGACTGTCTTTGAAGTTACAAAAAAAGACCAATCTAGTGATTCTGCCAATGATGATGATGCTGGTAGGTTCACCTTCGATGAGTCCCCAACGTTTGTGCCTGGCACAACCATTTTGCTGCTACACTTGACTGCACTGGTTATGAGCTTGTTGAAGTTGCAACCACCAGCTCATGATGTGCATGGGTCAGGGCTAGGGGAGGTCTTGTGTAGTGTGTGGTTGGTGCTATGCTTCTGGCCATTTTTAAAAGGGTTGTTTGGGAAGGGAAAGCATGGGATCCCCATATCCACCATATGCAAGTCAACTGCTTTGGCCTTAATTTTTATCTACTTTTGTAGAAGGATCACAATGGGTTGAGGCTTTGTTCATGCAATATTTATAATAATCTTATATTTTTTGTAAGATTCAAATTGTTGAAAATGAATTCATACTTGAACAACTGCATTTTTTTTCTCAAATGGAGTGTACTTGATTTTGCTGGAAACATTGAATTCAGCCTGAAGCATTGATGACTACGGAATTAAATGATTTCTTTGCTAATGTATGATTCTAGATGAAAAATACAAAAACAAAAAAAGAGAGACTATATTTTTCATTTCATATAGCCCCCGAACTAATTAGGCTTAAATATTAGGAAGTACTTCACTTATAACCTATTAACTTTCTTACTTTTTTTAAAAATATACTTAAATTTTAAAACGTTTCAATTTAATTAATTATGATATCTATTTTTCAGAAAGTTTCAATCTCAATACTTCGTGAGAATTTTTTGTTAAATCCTATCAAAATTTATAAAATACCCCTATGTTTATTTTTTAAAAAACATTTATAATTTTTTAAAAGATTCAGGCATGGGTATTTTTACAAATTCCGTTATTCTAACCAACACCTAAATCCTAACAATTTTTTTCCTTTTTTTTTTCCTAAAAAAAATATGGGTATTTTGGAAATTTTAACAAGATTTAACGGAAAATTCTAACAGAAGACTGAGATAGAAACTTTCTGAAAAATGGATACCCTAAATTGAGACGTTTTAAAGTTTAGGTACCTTCTTTTAAAATGAGTAAAAGTTCAGGGGTTATATGGGAAATTCTCCCTAAATATTATTTAGCCTAACAATTGTTTGTGATGTCGCACCATAAATTGACAACTCACATGATATAGTCGTCTAAACTACCAATTGATATAATGTAGACCTCCCCATCGAATTCCTCCAAATAATACAAACCAGGGGATTATGAACCCTTATCAGAGAGCCTACATCGAAAGACTTTACTAATACATTAAACATCCATAATGTTACTCATCAAAAGTTAATTAATACTATAGCAAACTAAGAAAGCATAAAAAGATAAGGATAAACACCCACATTATGGTCTCAAATCGACAAATCTCCAAAGTAAATTATTATAGTCTGAGTCTCAAATAAACAAGTCTAGAATAAGCAATTCTTCAAATTCTTCCAAGAACAGCTCAAGAAGGTGGTTCATACCTGATCTCCTGACCAGGTCCACAACCTCCGTCCTCAAAAGATCTATAAATTATAGAACACAAATGTTTTACAAGTGTAAGTCTACGATTTAGTGAATATACATAAACAGTATTTCAAGTTATAGTTTTGTGAACTCAGTTTAAGTAAAAAGGGTTATTTAGCTCAATAGATATTAATATGCTAAAGGACTATTTAGGTTAACTTTTATAAACATATGGATGCAATATAGATATAATATACATGATAATTAAGGAAACATGACATTAAATGCACGTCGATCAATCAAACAAACTTTGAGTTAATTTGTTCGATCAATCAAACGAACTTAACTTCAATTGAATGAGATGTTGTAGCTCGCATTAAATGCACGTCGAATCTCACCTGCTCGCAAATGTGTGATTGATTCCCAGTTCATTCGAATAAACAATTCTTCAATCAAACGAAGTCCGACAGATCCAATCTCAATTGCCAACTCTCACATACCCCCCCATACGATTCTGCCACATCGAGATACCATTTCGTTCGTACGAACTCCAAGTTCATTCAAAGGAACTCATCCAAATTTAAATTATTTAAAACGAACTCCCAACTTTAATACCCTAATGATCGAACACCTATGAGCGCCCAATTGCACTCTATCTATTCACAAAGGACCTTGATGAGCTTCATGTGGCGGCTTCAACGAGCGGAGATGGTTGGTTTAGCGATTATGTTTCATCCTTTCATCCATGGATTTGTGAGAGAAGACCCATTATCTCTCGTAACGAGCTTTCCATGTTGTGAATTCTCAAAAAATTCCGTGTTACGCACCCCAACTTCAATTTAGGTTCAAAGATCTGCAAACAACAAAAAGCAAAAATAACTCATTTCCGGTAGGAGAGACCACAAATTATTTGATAGAACTCCAATGTAAGGATTTCTTAATGATCATCTCTCTTAAATAAGCAAGGCATTGAAATTCATTTATAATACAACTACTCAACCCATTCCCAATCAAGTAGTACATCCAAATCCAAATCATAAAGTCCTAATCCAATTATCTAGCAAATTAATAGAAGCGATAGTCTTTCTATTAGAGAGGCTCTGCCTTCTCTCTAAAATCCTATGAATATACCTTTTGCCCAAAAACCATGGGAGGAGGGAAGCTCCTCCTCCTCTTTCCTTTTTCCTTCTCTTTCCCCTTTTCCTCCACTTGCTAACACATCTGATGAGGCCTTTATCATGCTAGAGCTTGCTCTAGATTTATCCACCTCCTCTGAGGTATCCTTACGGCTTTCTTCCAATACAACACAGCTTTTACTGGTTCCCACCCTCTTCCTCCACCGTATCTGCTACGATCTTTGGTTCGGTTGTTAGATTGAAATCTTTGGATCTAGATCTGTACTTCTCAGCCAAATTTTGTTCGACACGCTCCTCTCCAATGGGTTTTCCAGCATCTTCTACTTCCTCCGATGGCTGCCAAGCCCCCTTCTGACGTCCACACATCGGCACATGGCATGCACGCGCCAGGGAGTATGTCTCCTTTTCTAGCGCGTGGTGGCCACGCTTCCTCCACCTTCGTTCCCCCGCCCTGATTTTCGATGGTTCTCGGTGTCGCTGATGTGAATTTTAAATGTACTCGCAAGTGCACGAATCATTTGCAATAAAGGGTTTTGCAAGTGCGAGGTCGATCCCACATGGAATTGTGTTTTTAAAAAACAAATTTGTTTCTAAACTAATTAAATCTTAACCTAATTCCAAAAAAAATTTTGATTTTGATGAATAAAAGAAAACATAAATAAAAAAAAATTAAAAAAAAAAATGTACTAAGGTTTTGGAATCCACATCCACCAAATCATAGCAATATATTCTCATGTTCATCAATACACATCCGAAGTTCTCACCATACAAATCTTTTGTATGTTCTACTATGATTCAAAAAATCATTAAATCATTCAATGAATCCATTCTTTGCACAAATCACAAAAGATATCCGGTTTATACCAAATCATCAGATGTATCCGTAGAACGAAACACAATGAATATCAAACGTTTTGATAAATAAAAATCAAAGCAATCAATTATGTGAAATTATCTCAAATCATCAAATGTATCATTGAATTACAAAAGATATCCAAGAATCATTCCACAAATTGAAAAGAAGTAAAACATTGGAAAAATTAAACCAAATAAAATCGAATAGTATAAACTTACATGAAAATATTGTTGCTCTTCATTGATGAGGTTTCATCCTCAACCTTAGTTGAAAATCTAGCTACACATGATTATTGAAAATAAAATCCTATCCTAAAGAAAAACTAAATTAAAAAGAAAAGAATATATTTGGTCTCTAACTACTCACACTTTTTCTTGAGGCTTAGAGGTCTATTTATAGGGAGAAAATAAACTCTAGAAGCCCTAAATCACACTTATGTGGTGGTAATCGATTAAACAAATCAGTGGAATTCCTAAAATTTATACATAGTTAATGGATGTGTTCCTGCTTCTTTTCCGAGTGATTAATCGTGCTAAGGGATTTGCTTTTCTAAGATGTTTGTGACAGTTGTTACATGATGTTCCCTTCTTTTTTGATGTTAACATGGTGGTTTATTAAACTTTTCAGCCAACAATCTGGAAGCAGGTGGAATGCTTTTTTGTACAAAACAGGCGACCTGACTGCCCAGTCTTTGCATTTACACCTACAGCATCGATCTGTACGTGCGGAGGCGCCTAAACCTGCGGTGGGGCTTGATAACCTTTTTCCTTTCTTTCACTGATGATATGGAGAGCAATCTAAACAGAAGTTTGTTTATGCTGAGAGCTAGAGGGATGTCAATCAGAAAGTCTTTAGGTCATTAGCAGATTTAGCTTGAATATTATCATTAATTATAGGATGATAGCTAGCACATTGAGATACTACTCTTTGTAAGCCCAGATTGAAACATTACTCTTTGTTTGCTTACTTTCAAATATATATTATATTTTTCATTTTTGACTGATCTGGTCACGAGTATGAGCGCATGAACTTATGTTAATCATGTTTTTATAATACGAAGTAGAAATGCTTAAAAGCTTAAAATTGCTTACATTTTATGGAGGGGCGTATAATATGTAATTTAAGACTTTTCCTGAATTTGAATTCCATTACTGAAATTGCTGTTTTTCAAATGAATGTTCCCATGATATATGTATAACAATTTGTTTTTTTTAATATATTAAATCATCTTCCTGGCGCATGCCCATGTGCCAGGAAAACAAACTCTTCCCGGCGCATGGGCATACGCCAGGGAGCTAGCTCTTCATCCTGATTTAATTTCCAGGCTCATAACTTCTTTCCTGGCGCAATTATTGGTGCCAGGATAAGCTGGCGTATAATATATGTGCCACTAGGACTGTAAACGAGCCGGTCCGAGTCGAGTTTTGGCAATCCCGGACTGGCTCGTTTTAAGGAGAATTTAAACGAGTCGATCCCGAGCTCGAGCCGGGCTTAAGGACCTTTGTCCGGGATCGACTCGTTGGGGTAATACCCTAACTCGGGACCGAGCTCGAGACTATTAAGTCAGTCCTCACGAGTCGATCCGAGTGCTCGACTCGCTTGAGTCGACTCGAGCTCGGATCAAACCCAAAAAGTTGTCTCAGGTTCGATCCGAGCCCGAGCCCGAGCTTTGGGTTCAGGGCTCGGCCTGTCTAGCCCTAATTGGGTAGCTCGGCCCAATTAGGGCTCGTTTAGCGTAAACAAAAATTCTCAAAGTTCAAATTGAAGAACACAGATTCTAAAGATCTCAGATTCTTAAATATCAATTTACAAACTACAGAAATGAAAGAAATATGCTCAAATAAAAAACTTATCATACACCCAATCGGCACAAAACCACCGCACAAAGGCCTGTGACCGCTAGAGACGGCTACCCCGACATGCTCCGTGGCCGGAGACCACACAGCGGTGGACAAGCCACCAAAGCCAGCACCGAAGACCAACAAACAATCTTCCTCAGATTCATGCTCACACTGTCGATTTACTGCAGTGATAGCATGCCGACACTCCCCTAGGCCAAAGACAGCAGTCCACTGCTACCACGCGTCGCGGTGGATACCAACGCGCCAACACTACCGCACAGAGCGGAGCACAGAGCGGAGCTCAGAGCTCTCTCTCTCTCTCTCTCTCTCCCTTTGCGTTTCGTTTCTTCTCCACTTCTAGTGTATCTTCTTTTCTTCTTCTTTTTTTTTTTTTATTTGTACCTTGTCTTTTCTTCTTTCTTATCTTCGCGTGACTAGGTGTAAAAGAAATGAAGGGTGTGGATTTTGTCTTGAGATTCAACGGTTGGGCGAGGCCTTGGGAAATTAAAGGGTGCGTGTAAAAATCAGACTTTGGGCAGAGGGAGAATTAAAGACACGAGTGGAGGCCAGTTGGAATATGCAGCAGTGTGACTTGTGACTTGTGAGTGTGTGACAGAGGGAGAAGAAATATCTTCTCCCACATTCAGCCACAGCCACACACGTGGCTGTGGCATTATCCTTAAAAAAAAAAAAATTACAATATATACTAACACGGCAAAGAAAAGTACAACGTCATTGACTCATTGGTGAATTCCAATTCAAATGAAAAATTATTTGTATATTCTAAAAGTGCAACATCATTGGTGAATGCCAACGCCATTACCATCAGTGAATGGTGAAGATATAACCATATAATACAATTATTTGTATAATTTAGTTTTTGAAATAATAAATAATATTTTTAGATAAATTATGAATTTAAATGAAAAATTAAAAACAGCTACGTAGGTTATATGATATATTTTATTATATTCTAATTTATTAATTTAGACACTATTTTTGTAAAATATTGTTAAAAAGAAATTAATATGAAATACTAATTAAATAATTTAGTTTATTGTGCATGTATTTTTTCAATTATTAGAGTACTTTCAAGTAACATGTAGACAAACTACAGAATTTATTTTTATTCTATTATTATAATTTGAAATAGCTAATTTTCTTCAATTTAAAATCTTATTACACACATATACAAAATACATACATATATAATACATATTACTTTAATATCTATATATATATATATATATATATATATATATATATATATATATATATATATATATATATATATATATGCAAATTTAACATTACAATATAATCATATATATATGTTTAATCATTTTTTCTTTTAATAAGCGAAGTTCAACATGTGAAATATTTTAATTAAAATTAAGTAAATTGTGATTATTTTACTATAATATCATGCTAAATTATCCTAAAAGCTTAATCTTGAAGAAAATTGTAACATATTGACTAATAAATGTAATATATTCACTAGTAACATAGTAATTAGTAGTCTAGTACTAACATATTAATTATGATGTAAATGATAACGACTAACATATAAGTTCAACATATTATAATTATTAACTAATAAATAATCACATATTAACTAATAAAGTATAAGTCTAACATATTATAGTTATTAATTAGGGAAAAATCATATTTAGTCCTTAAGTTTTCATCTTATTTGAATTTAGTCATTGAGTTTCTAATTTCAATAAAATGATCCTTAGATTTTGCACACATTTTAAATAGGCCCTCTGTTACTTTTTTCCCTCAAAATTAATAGTTTGGCATATTTTATATGTATTTCAATTGACAAATTAGCATTCATATCAACACTTAATCCAAATGCCATGTCATTAAGTGACAAGTCATTCAATAAAAAAAGAAAAAAGAAAAAAAAAAGACCCAACTCTAAAAACAAAAATCATCTTCTTCGTCATCCTAATCTTCTACATTTGTAACATTAGATGGAAAACCGTTAATTTTGATGGTCACATGGATATTGACATTGTATTGGGTGCTGACATGAATCCTAGCGTATCAAATGAAACACTGTTAACTTTGACGGTAAAGTAATAAAGTTATCAATTTTGAAACTTTGGCAAAAACCTAAGAATCTTATTTTTAAAATTGAAAACTTAAGGACTAAATCCAAATCAATAAAAATTTAAGGGCTAAATAAAATTTTTCTCTATTAATTAACTACTAACATATTATCTAATAAAGTGTCACATATTGACTAGTAAAAAAATAACTAGTAGTATAGTACTAACATATAAATGGTATACATGATAAATGGTATACATGATAAATTACATGGTATATATATGGTATACATGATAAAAAAAAACAAAAAAAAAAACAAAAAAAAAAAAAACCTATGCTTAGTAAATTAATAAGCCTTAATAGTTAATAACTTAATACATATTAATTTAGTTAATATGTTAATAGTAATGTATAACACACACATATATAATAATATAAATAATATACATATAAATATTGAGTAACCTGTAGTTAACTATATTTACTTAGTATACATTAATTAACTTGATAATATATTAGTTTATGAACTACACAACTAGTTAGTGTATATATAATACAGTAACTAATAGTCTAGTAATATTAGTTAATATTATATACGTTAATGTTAATGTTAAACTATAATAGTTTGTATATAATGTCACACAATAACAAGCTAGCAACATAATTACATATTAACTAACTCTCTTATTAATTACATTCTATGTTATCTAATCTAGTATATATTTACTAAGTTATTATCATGTATTTATTCGATATATTAATACTTATGATAATCATTAATGATTAAGTTGTATTATATTCACCTTTTTTATATTATGTAAATCACAATATCATTGTTGCACTTGCATACATCATACATACATTAAAAAACTAAATATGGTATTAACATGAATTTGTATACGTACATTATACTTACATTACATTATCCACATATAATTTTATAGTACTTATGAATTATGTGATCCAACAATTTCTAAGAGTCTAATGATAAATCTCATACCATATATGTGATTATATTAATATATGCATATGATATAATATAATGATTAAATGATTAAATGTTATATCATATGATCGTGTAATACTTATATGAATCATATGATCATATGGCACAATGCTAAATCATTGGCTACTTCAATATTAATCACTTAATTTAATAATATATGAATCACATTGTCATTGTACTTGCATATATTCATACATACATCAAGAAACTAACTAACTAACTAACTAACTAACTATATATATATATAAAGTATATATGCTTGTGTGACATTATATAGTTATAATATTATACTTATAAGTTATAAATTAAAAAAAAAAAAATATCATATGATATGAGATTATTTATAATAAATAAGAAGTAATGAAATATGATAATATAGATATAAATATTAAATAACCTATATAAATACCTACTTATATCTCTCTATAACCTATTTTCTATATATATATATATCGAGCTAACGAGTCGGGCAATCGAGCCGAGCGAGTCGGGCGAGTCGGGTCCTTAACGAGTCGAGCTCGCGAGCCCCCGTCGAGTTATGTCGGGCGAGTCGGGTATGTATCACTAACTAATCGAGCGGGTTTCAACAGTAACGAGCGGGTTTCAACAGTGCCGAGCTCGAGCTCGGATCGGGTTAAACCGGGCGGATACCGAGCGGGACCTCGAGCCCGGCAGGCTCGCTTACAGCCCTATGTGCCAGCAAAAATTTATTTTCCAGACACTGTATTAGTGGCATTTGTAAGTGCCAGGAACATGTTTCCTGGCATTTATTGATGCATTCCTGGCATTTAAAAAATGCCAAGAATGGACATTTTTTTTGTAGTGATGACAAAAGCGTGAAAAAGCAGGAAAAATAATAGAACAAAAATAATGAAGAAAATTACACATGACAATTTTAGATCTAAAGAAACATAGAGATAAAAGAAGCAATAGAGATAAAAGGAAACGAAAAATTCACAGGACCATTGGATCGAACACTAACGTTAGCCTATAGCTCTGATATCATGAAAGAAAACATAATTGAATGAAAAACTAAAGATAAAATGCGGAAAAAATAAGAACACAATGAACTTTACATGGTTCGGTTTATGACCTACGTCTACAGAATAAAGCCCAAATGGCTACATTATGCTTTTATTTATTAATCGATTTACAATACAGAATACTCATATTTATAGAAGAATTGAGATAAGTAAAAATGGTAATCAATTTTGATTGATTTGATTACCATTAAACCTAATTACAATCATCCTTATGAAAGGAAATTAAAGTACCGTATAATATATTTCCTTTCAATATAGGAAATATATTAAAGGGTAATACAATACAATTAATATCAATATAATATATTTTTTATATTAATAAGAAATATATTCTTCTAACATAGATGAAATACATCAACTCTGTATTTATATAAGCTAGGTCAGAGACTCTCAATTAAATTATTTCCTTAATTTTTATTTCTAGGAATACAAATCAATTTCCAATTATCCTATGTAACATTCACTTTAATTATTATAAGATTTCTAACACATGCCAGTACTTATGCACAAACTTGTTTGTCTTCATCTTCTGTAGGATAAGTATGAGCAGCTTGGAAGCAAAATTGATATGAGCATGCGGTCAAGAAAGTCCGTGTCAAGTGATTTTGCTTGGGAGTTTGCAGAATTCTCAAATGTAGAATGCAAAAACCATCCAACTATTATCAAGGTAATTAAACTCCACATTGATTGACTGTGACCTGCACAAGCAGCACAAGTTTACAAAATCATCCCAGGACGTACGTACGTGACCAAGGATCACTATGGGAATTTGATTTTTGTACATTTGAATAATGCTAAATACTACATCCCTATTTCACTAGGTTGATGCGGTAATGCATATCAATCATTGGTTTTTTTTTTTTTGTTAACAATGTCTGATCCAAAGGCTGGTAGCTAGACAATGTCACATCAACTCAATATGGGTAATAAGATGGGACTGTAGTATGTATTGGCATTACTCTTAATTTGAACCTTTGGGAAATGAATGAGGAAGGTCTTCCATACGAAACATGATTATCTCTATTTCATTTGAAGCGGAGAGAAGCCATTTTCAAGGTTAAGATTTTATTTTATTGCATCTAATTAAAAGTGTATTATATGATGTTACATGATGAATATGTTGCAATAAAATAAAATCTTGACCATAAAATTATTACTTTCTATTTTATGTGAAATAGAGAAGACTCTTGTCTTTTTTGTTAGAGTAAATTTGATTAAACTTAAGTTAGGGATCTCTAAGCTTTATAAATTGAGCATTTTGTATATAAGCGGTAGAATAATGCTTTATGATGACAACAAAATCTGCTATAAAAGTTTGGCATTTCCGAAACTTATGCTGTCCAAAAGACCTCTTCTTCCAGCCAGGCCGGAGACTGGCCTAGACATCACCCATTCATATCTTTCACTTGTTGCCAAGAAACAATAAATAAAAAATAATATCTTGAATTTAGATATAGTCAACATAATTAATTGAATTCTACCTGTCTATGAAATTAAGTTGTCCAGATTCACAATTTTGTTTCTCACATACGTTAGTCATTTGGCAACTGCAAAAGGATGTGGGAGAAGCTGTCGTTGAAATTAAATGGCGCGGCAGATGGAGTATCTAATTAAGCAATGGTACATTGCGTTTAGTACTGAGCATAGGGAATCCATAGAACGTAGCAGCATAATATTGCATCAAAAAGAAAAGGAAAAAGAAAAGAGAAGGAGTGTCGTTTTCGTGAACAATAATGATGAATACTATAAAATCGAAAGGAGAGAGAGCTAAGAGAAAATTAAAGCACAGATTTAAGTGGTTCAGCCATGCATTTACGTTTACAGGAGTGAGGCTATATTTCAATATATAATTTAGAGTTACAGCATAACATGTTTATAAGAAAACTCTAACCGTGCAGACGTATTTTAAAAAATTTCAAAATACCTACCGTACTGCAGAGGCATTGTCATGCACCCCTATAACCTATTCGTCTCCATGCATGCCATGATGCCAACATAAACTTAATTACATCCAATGAACCCGGCAGCCGGTGTCTGGTCTAGTGGTCTCTATATGTAATGCGACTGTGAGAAAATTTGCAGATGCTTTCTCCCTCACGAGTCCCGACCAAGCGGCTGCTTTTTAGAACGAGACATGCTACCCATTTTCTTTTCTTGTAGGTTTTATGTGCTAGATAACAGGAGCTCAAAAATTCATAATAATTTTAAAAAGTAAAAAAATGAGAGAAGTAGAACATAAATTAATAAAGGAATCATTTCGATCTCTTTTAGAACTCAGTGCGTTCTCTTTCTCAGGACGTCGCCTTCTGTTTTTGGCCGAGTCCACAAAAGGCTGAATAGGGTGTCTTTTATAGAAGTTAAGAGCCAGCTAAAAACAGAAGGAAATATATTAAAATATGCAGCAACCTATGAAAATCTAAAAGCAATTGGAAATAAAATATGCATTCATGATGACCATCTCAATATCAAAGAATGCTGGTAGAACACGTACTGTGTGAGTCAGAGGACTGTACAAGATATATACCACCTGCTTGCCTCCATAAATTAACGTCCGTTTGAATTTGCAATTTTAAAAAGTATGATTTAAAATAACGATTTTAAAATGTGCAATTTAAAAAAATTAATTTTTTAAAATCATAGTTAAACATTTAACAAAATCGCAGTTTAGTCTTTAAAATCTTAAATTAGCCTTTAAAAATTCGCGTTTTTAAAAAAGCATCATCTTAACTGCGATTTGAAAAAATAGATTTTCTGCGTTTTCAAATCGCAATTTTTAAAAACGTACTTCCCCAACGATTTATATTCTGCAATTTGGTTTAAAATTACACTTATTATCTACGAAATCGCAATTCCAAACGCACTCTTAATAAACACGTTAAATAGATGAGACATACAACTATTTCTTTCTACTCCATGGCCACTCCGAAGTCTCTGCCTTTATGTGAAATAATTCTACGGAAAAACACTGCACAAAGAGCCATTGATATCATAATCCTCTTCCTTCTTCTTTCTCTCCTTATTTACTGTTTCCTCTTCTTCAACGACCATGGCCTCACTTGGATGCTTGCCTTCCTATGTGAGTCATGGTTCACCTTCATTTGGGTTCTTGTCATCAGCAACAAATGGAGTCCTGTTTGATACAAAACATACCCAGACAACCTCTTGCCAAGGTAACAGAATAGGTTAAAATGTTTTATCAAGGCTTTAGTACTGGAAAACTCTTCATATTCATCGATCTCCGTTGTATTTATTATTCTTTGATAGGGCAACCAAGCTTCCATCAGTGGACATGTTTGTGACAGCTGCAGACCCTGTGCTAGAACCTCCTATCATCACGATAAACACCGTCCTCTCTTTGTGTTGGGTGGTCCCTCCTACGTGGGGGACCAACCCAGACCAAAGAAACAAGGGCGACAACCCCTGTTTCTGCTGGCAGCAAGCAAGTCATGCATTGTGCATGACTTGCGACCAAAGAAGAAGAAAAATGAAAAAAAAAAAAAAAAAAAAAAAAAAAAAAAAAAAAGAAGAAGAAGAAGAAGAAGAAGAAGAAGAAGAAGAAGAAGCAAGTTGATTTTTCAGCTTGAGACACAGAGAGGGAAGTTCAGTTTTAAAAGAGGCTCGAGCAAACAGTGAGGGAGGAGAGAAAAATAGTGTTTTTCACATAGGCATTTCTGTCAGAGATTGGAGGGTCATCTATGGTCCGATCTTGATGAAATTTCAGTATGTTGTTCCTGACGACGAGGGCTACACATTGACTGGTGTCGATCGTTGGATTTCCTCTCCAGTTGCTCAGTTGTTCATCCCCACTTGGTGAGACTTTTCTTTGTTTTTGTTGGACTTGATGAATTTATGTTTTAGTCCAAGAATGTGCGTATTCTTGATGTGGTGATAACCTCTAGATATTGTTCTAGAGAAGACATTTGTAAGCCCATTATTGTTGATAGTAGAAGTTTTAACTGGACTAGGTCCCGTGGTTTTTCCTTTCACACCGGAGGGTTTTCCACGTACAAATTTTGGTGTCTTGCTTGTGGTGGTTGCTGGATTTATTTTTCTGCATTGTTTTTAGGTGAGTTGATATTTTGGTGCTAGTTAGATTGACTATTTAATTTGCACAAAGAGAGGTAGATAATTTCCGCTGCGTATTTTGTTATTAGCCTTCACCCCCAACAAAGTGGTATCAGAGCTTTGGTTGTGAAATTGCTGTGTAAATTAAATGGAGGAGTCATCTAATAGCATGGTTAAACTCACAGCTTCCAATTATTCAATTTGGAAGACTAGGATGGAAGATATTTTGTACTGTAAAGAATTGTTTAAGCCTATTGAGTTGAATGAGATTAAACCGGATGCCAAAACCGATGATGAATGGAAGAAATTAAATAGAAAAGCCGTCGAACATATTAGGCAATGGGTTGATCAAAGTGTCTTCTATCATGTAGCCAAAGAATTTGATGCTTACTGACTTTGGTTGAAGTTAGAGAGTCTTTACGAGCGAAGGACTGCTCATAACAAAGCCTTTATGATAAGAAGGCTTGTGAATTTGAAGTACAAAGATGGGCAAAGAGTTACGGAGCATTTGAGTAATTTTCAAGAATTATTGAATGAGTTGTCTACCATGAAACTTGTGCTAGATGATGAGGTGCAAGCATTACTTATGTTGAGTTCTTTGCCGGACAGTTGGGAAACCTTTGTAGTGTCACTCAATATTTCGGCTCCTAACGGTGTGATGACTATGGTTATGGTAAAAGACAGCATGCTCAATGAAGAGAAAAGAAGAAAAGAGCAAGGTATTTCTTCTCATACAAAGGCACTTGTTATAGAAAAGCGGGGGAGAAGTAAAAGCAGAAAACCTCGTGGTGATGATAGTCGTGACAAGTTAAAGGAAAAGTCCAAGACAAGAAAAAAGATAAAATGCTTTCACTGTGACAAGCCTGGGCATATGAAGAGAGAGTGCATAAAATTTAAAAAGGAACAGTTGAAAGAAAAGGGTGAAGAACCGAAAGAAGAAAAAGACACTGCAGCAGTTGCATCTAATGGTGTTGATTTAGTTGTTTGTGAAGATGCTTATGTTAATCTCGCATGTCATGAGTCTATGTGGGTAGTTGATACGACAACTTCCTTTCATATTACGCCACATAGAGATTTCTTCTCTTCCTACACCAATGGCAATTTTGGTTGGATTAAGATGGGAAATGAAGCAAAATGTGAAATTATAGGCATGAGAGATATATAGTTAGAAACCAACATTGGGTGCAAATTGTTTCTCAAAAATGTCAGATATGTTCTTGAGATGCACTTCAGCTTGATTTCCATTGGGAAGCTTGATGATGAAGGCTACCATAATTACCTTGGAGGTGGACAATGGAAACTTTGCAAGGGTTCTCTTATTTTAGCCATGGGAAAGAAAATTAACACTCTCTACAAGACTGAAGAAAGATTAGTCAAGGGAGATGTGAATGTTGCTGAGAATGAAACTTCCACTGAGCTATGGCACAAGAGGCTTGGTCACATGAGTGAGAAGGGACTTCAAGTTCTTGCCAAGAAGTAACTCCTACCTAATATCAAAGGTACGTCACTAATGCCCTATACTCATTGTCTTGTTGAAAAACAAAAAAGAGTTTCATTTCATAAATCCCCACAATCAAGAAAGACTAAGATTCTTGATTTAGTTCACACTGATGTCTGCACTATGAACACTAAAACTCTTGGTGGTGCACTTTATTATGTGACATTTATTGATGATCATTTTAGAAAAGTATGGGTTTTTGCTTTGAAAACTAAAGATCAGGTGTTGGATATGTTCAAGGCCTTTCACATGAAGGTTGAAAGAGAAACTAGGAGGCAGCTGAAATGTGTTCGAACAGATAATGGTGGTGAATACAAAGGTCCGTTTGAAAAGTACTGCAGAAGCCATGGCATCAGGCTTGAGAAAACTGTTCCCAAGACTCCGCAGCATAATGGCGTAGCAGAGAGAATGAACAGAACTATTTGTGAAAGAATCAGGTGTATGCTCTCTCATGCAAAATTGCCTAAATCCTTTTAGGGTGAGGCAATGAAGAACGCAGTTGACTTGATCAATCTTTTTCCATCAGTTCCTTTGAATTGTGACTTTCCTCAAAGGGTGTGGACACGTAAAGATGTTTCTTTTGAGCACTTGATAGTGTTTGGCTGCAAGACATCTGTTCATGTTCCTAGAGATGAGAGGTCCAAGCTTGATAGCAAGGCTAAACAGTGTATCTTCATGGGTTATGGACATGAGGAGTTTGGCTACAGACTTTGGGATCTAGTTCTAAGAAAATCATACGGAGCAGAGATGTTGTTTTCTTTGAAAATCAAACCATTGAAGACATGGAACAGACTAAGAAGCCAAAGTCTCTCTGCGAAGAACGTGTTGATTTAGGTCCGGTTGTTCCTCCTTATGTGACACATGATGAACATAGGAGAGATGTACAATAAAACAGTTAGTAGAAATGGTGAGCCCGTAGTTGATAATGTGGAGTCAAAAGAGCACCTAGAGCAAGCTTCCTCAGAGCCATCCACTGAGATTCAGTTGAGAAGATTCAGAAGATATTCAGTTGATGAGTATGTGTTATTTTCTGATGGGGGAGAGCCAAAAAGTTATCAGGAGGCTATGTTACATGAGCAGAAAAATGAGTGGCAAAAAGTCATGCAAGAAGAGATGAAATCCTTGCATGAGAACCACACATATGATTTGGTGGAACTGCCTGAGGGCAAAAGAGCACTCAAGAATAAATGGGTGTTCAGATGCAAAATTGAACCAAACAGATCACAATCAAGGTACAAGTCAAGGCTGGTTGTGAAGGGGTTTAGTCAGAAGAAGGGTATTGACTTTGAAGAAATTTTTTCACCAGTGGTGAAGATGTCTTCTATCAGAGTTGTTCTAGGTCTGGCTGCCAATATGAATTTGGAGATTGAACAGTTTGATGTGAAGACTACTTTCCTTCATGGTGACTTGGAGGAGGAAATATATATGGAGCAACCAAAGGGGTTTACAACTAGAGGCAAGGAACATCTAATGTGTCAGTTGAAAATGAGCTTGTACGGACTCAAGCAGGCACCGAGACAGTGGTACAAGAAATTTGATTCCTTAATGGTTGAGCACGGGTATGACAAAACTACTTCTGATCACTGTGTATTTGTGAAGAAATTACTAGATGGAGAATTTATTATTCTTTTGCTATACGTGGACGACATGTTAATAGTTGGTCTTGACACTAGCAAAATTGACATATTGAAGGAGGAGTTGAGTAAGTCCTTTGCTATGAAGGAGTTGAGTAAGTCCTTTGGGACCCGCAAGACAGATTCTTGGTATGAAGATCTCTCGTGACAGGAAAAATGCAAGATTGTGGCTATCACAAGAGAGTTATATTGAGAAGGTATTGGACAGATTCAACATGAGCAAGGCAAAACCAGTGAGCTCTCCACTTGCAGGTCATTTGTTCTGGCAACCTGAGCCTGTTTTTCCGGCGATTTCAATGGGTCTTATAGGGTGGATTTCTCTGTGTTTGAACAGAAAATCCCTAGGTAATTTCTTGTAATTTGGCTTAATTAACTTGGATTATTGTTGATTTATTTGATGTGGTGATTATGGTTGGGTTGTTGATTGGTAGCGGACTAACCGGCTACGTGAATTTTAAATTTATAAGTTTACCACTCGCAATAGTACGTATCGATTGTACTATAGTAAGGGTGATCGAACCACAAAGATTATTGGTTGTTTTGCGTAATAGAATATTAAAGAGCGTATTTAACTTAACTTAAAGGTAAAAATAAAAGTAAAGGTTGTAGAATTGAAGCTACAACACGTAAGGGAAGAAATGAAAGCGGAAAGTGAAACTACTTAAAAGAAACTTAGGGTATTGATCTTGTCCAATCCTCAACCAATGACATGCTTAAAGACTATATGGATCTTCCTAACATGCATGATATGAGCGCATAATGGGCGTCAACCATTATGACGACCTCGACACGAAAACACTTTCGTTAAGACGTAGTCATAAAGCACCTAGTTTTACATTAAACAACTCCACGTAAAGATTAGTCTATAATTGAAAAACGTTTACACTACGAAAGGTGTGGAGTGTTTAATGCTCCCTAGCTTACTACTCTACAAACATCCTAATAAGCATACACAATACATGAAAACCCTAACTAGGCCACAATGATAAGGTATCTAGTTTCACACCGGTCTACTCCATGTAAAGATTAAACTACAATGGAAAGACATTCTACAATACCAAAGATATGAAATGATTGGTGTTCCTTAGCATACCCTATAAGGTGACTCTAATAGGTAATCATACATTAAGTCACATAGAACTATTGCAAAAGACATCATTCTTATTCCTAAGAATGTTGATTTTACTCAAGAAATCTAAGAAAACTCATAGACAAGTTTAACTCTTTTTCATGAATAAATAGATTGGAATCTTGATAACAAAACCTTTTATCATGGGTTTTGAGATCCTCTAGCCCTTAACAATCATCAAACATCTAAAGAAAATCCTAAGAACCTCAAGAACACTTCATGGTTTTTGGATTGGATTTTGATCAAACCCTAAGAACTAAATTAGCTAGACATGAATTGAATCTAATCTAAGCATGAATTTAAAGGAAAGCAGTAAAGAAACAAGAAAGAAATGAATCAAAAACAACTCTATTAAAATTATGAAATTCGGATTACAAAAAAGGAGAAAAACCTAAGCTAGAACATGAAGAACAAAGAGGAAAAAGAAGAAGAAATTGCTCTCTGGAATTAAGCCCAGAAAACGTGCATCAAAGTAAACTAAAACATGAGAAATTAAAGTGATACACCTGAGAAAATCCGAACAAACCCCAAAAGATGCATGTCTAAACCTAAATCCCTAATCTCATATATATAGAGAATTGGATTTACAAAAGACCACCAAGAGTTAATTCTAGCTGCACAAACAGAGCTGGTTGGCGTCCATTTCTGTCCATAAAATCCAACTTATGATTTGAATTGCATAAAGAATGCAAAGATCTGGAAATATCTGATTTTCTGGAAGACGGAGAATTCGATCGATAGATTATAAAGTCAATCGATCTAACTTTCGATCGATCGATTATAAAGTCGATCAATCTAATTTAACTTCGATCGATCTAACTGCCTTAGCCAATTCTTCAACTTGTAGGAACAATCCCGAACTCTGGAAATAACTAAAATACCCTTGATGTATTTCCAAGTCTAATTCATGTGCTTTGAATTAGATTTCAATTAAGACCTGAAAATAAGACATAAACAAAACTACAACAACACGTTATATATACAACAAGAACTAGGTCTAACAAATGCAAATTAAGGGGTGTTGAATCGAATAATTCAAGACTTATCATTGATGATTTTTAAGTAAAATGATTTTGGATTGTTTTGATATTTTAGAACTGTTTCAATTATTCTAGAATTGGGGAAAATTTAATATAAAGTTAATTTTCAAATGAACTCTTTTGTGAAGAAATGTTATTGGATGAGTTTTTAGTATTTTTACATAAAAAGAGTTTAGATTTTGGGAAATAACATCATGACAAATATATTATGTTAAGTGGCTTTCCAAATTAAAAAGATACAAGTACCTAAGTAAATATAATTATGATCCTTAAGTAATAATATTAACGCTCTCTATATAAACATATAAATATTGCAGATGATGAATTAAAAGAACTGCAACAAAAGGCTGTAAGTATCTCTATACTTACTGAGGACGAAGCTGGTTGACTTTTCCTATAATATATGTTTACTGCTTTATTTACTTGTTTGCGCATGTGAATTTGCACGTTTTGTTATTTTTAATAATCTGTTTAATAACAAGCTGTGGATCCAGATCCACAGTGGTACATGACAATTCACTGGTGGCCCAGGTACAGTGAATGTAGAAGTACCGAAAAAGATAATAATAAATACAAAAACTGGTGTACCCAGGTCACCAGGGAAGACCCAGGTTTCCAGGAGCCCAGGCTCCCAAAGAATATAATTAAAACTTAAGTGAGGAAGCCCAGGCTTCAAATAAGACGTTAACCGTGCCTAGGCCAACAGAGGAGTGGAAAAAGGGAAATACCTAAAACTATGCATTTAAAACTATCATATTATTGCTTTATGGTTACGTTTATATTCAATATATGACTATGATTAGCTACCATGGTTCATATATTGCGCATAGATGTGATTATAAAGCTATTGTATTATGTTGCATTTATTAAATAAACCAGCATTCATAATATTATGGGAAACAGTGGACTCACTTTAGTGTTTTGTGTTTTTGTTTCTATATATATGTATATTGGTGCAGGTTTATAGACAAGGATTAGAGCTCAAAAGGTTTTAAAGCTAAGGACGCATAGTTTGCATTTTGTTTATAGTTTTCTGTGTTTATAACGTTTTATGTTGACAAGATTGCTAATAATTTTCATGTATTCTCTTGTGTCACTATTGACACATGTTTACATGTATTTGTCTAAACATTTTCTTTATGAACGTCTAGAAGTATTTCAGTTAGAAGCTCTGTCGTGTTATTCATTCCAAACCGATTGGATACCTTTTTTATTCCGCTGCCAAATCTTAACTCTGAAGATGCTGTAGTAACGTCATGTGGAAATTGAAAAATTTTCACTTACTCTTTTTTCTAAAAGGCGGGGCGTTACAGACGAGCTTATTTTTCTAAGAAGGGGGGAATGATGCAGGATAAGGTAAGAATATTTGGTCTTTAAATTTATTTAGGTTTTATATTTTAAGAGTTAATGTATTTTGCAATATATTCATAGTAAGCTTGGTTTAAAGTCGGTCAAATTAGGGTTATAGTTTATTTTTAGTGTCTATTTAAATGCTCTTTGTACTCTTATGGAGACAAATTATGATGAATAAAAAATAGATGTTTTGTTTGAAATGTAATTTCTTTTTCTCTTTTAGTAGTAAGACTCTGTCAAGACTAATGAGATTTTAATTCAGCATATCCTTTGTTGATATTTTAAGTTCTTGAGATTGATCTTCTTTCCACTGAAGAAGTCAAAATATCAACAAATTAATGACTTATGGTATAATTGCAAAAGTTAGAGCATAATGTAAGATATTATCTCCATATATGGCCTTTATGCCACATAAGGAAGTATTTATCTCCTTCTTGTTCAAGCAACCCATGGAAAAACCACCGTGAAGGACACCCTTACGTCACCGGCCACAGCGACGCCGCTGAGCACAGCGGCATTGTTGCCGTCTTGCGAGGAGAGGCCACCCCTTGCAGCCTCTTCTCGCACTGTAACAGGTTGCCCTTTGGGGCTGCTGCTACATAGGAGAACGGCGACCCTAGTGGGTCGCCGTTAGCCGTCAAGCAACGGCGACTCTTGGGTCGCCGTTAGTGTTCCAGCAGCGGGCTTTTGGCCCCTGCTTCTCCGGTAAAGCAACGGCCTCTCTTGGCCGCCGCATAAGGGGCGACATATGGGTGGCAGCGACGGCACATAAAGGTGGTGGCGCTTGGAATTTTTCAGTTATCGGGTTAAGGGGATAAGGCATCCGAGTTAGGGTTTGTGTTTTTCCGGGTCATAAGGTTTGGGAATCGGGTAGGGTTTTTAACCCATTGGCCCTATCTAGTATTTAAAAAAAAAACATTTAAGTGGGTTGACCCGATTTGGGCCAGCCCAATACAACAGCCCATTTCAGTAGCCCATCAAGAATTAAAAATAGTAGGCTCATGTGGGGTTTAGAACTTGGGTTGACCAAGTGTAAAGGGCCTAAGGCCACTCACTAAACCATTGGGCCATGCTTTTTATTATGTTCTCATATTGCAATTTTATTTCTCTTATGATTTGCATTGATCTGTATTAAAATTATTGTTTCTTTAATACATGAATTGATGAATATATTTTAATTGTTGAATTTATATTGTTTAAATATAAATTGTTTGATGCCTAGACCTAAGAATAGTTAACAATACCATATATGATGGCATGTTTACAGTAATATCCAAGAATGCAATGTCTAGAAAAATTCTGGTTATGAAAGTCTTGAGATTTAAGTGTGTCCAAATGATCCCCCTTACTTTCCTGGGAACTCACCTGGTTGCACCTTGAAACATGCTGTTTACCCCATTTAGGTATTGGTTTGTTATATTATTGGGGCCATTTGTGGGCATCTATAAAGTTGTTAGATGTTAATGAAGTCGCAATTATTATGATAATTTTGGGAGAGCCACAGCATCCCAATTTTTGAATGATAATTGCATCAAGATTGCACACACGTAATTATCATAATAATTTTGGAAGAGCCACAGCATTCTAATTTTTAATGATAATTATATCAAGATTACACGCATGAACCTCATAAAGATGTTCATGAATTGCATCTTGATTATTATGATTTTGGGAGAGCCACAGCATCTCGATTTTATAATAATTGCATAAAGATCATATACATGAACTTTATACAGAAAAATTAACATCGTCTTGTAATTAATTCATAAATTTAATTACTTATTCCTATAGGGAGGTTTTTATTTTTATGACTTAATTAGAATAAGATAACAAATTTAGTATTAAAAGTAAAATTTCTCTCGGTTGCCCACAGGTACGGAAAATTTTATTTATTAATATTTAAATTTATTAGTCTTATTAATAAAGAGTAAATTTCATGCGTGATGCAACCTTTGCCCACAGGTAGGTTGAAATTTACTATTTAAATTGGCAGTGACTAATTTAAAATAAAATTACTTCATAGCATTAAAGTATTCTTATTTTATTTTCTTGGTCATTGCAGCTATTCCTATTACTCTACCTTTTGGTAGTTTTATATTCCAATACTTTATGGTAATATTTTTCTGACTAAAAAAAATATTAATATGCTTTTTCACTTTGGGTGTTAGAAATTTGGCATTTCGTATGGATAAACCACCTACTCCCACAGAATTAAGTACGCCATATGAGATTATTAAGCATGAACGGTGAGAGTGATCTAATCACCTAAGTTAGATGTTCATGAAATCTCATGTCACTAAAGGCATCGGGAATTTATTTCTGAATGATTTAGGGCCAAAGATTTTATAAAGGTTGTTTATGAACATTTAGTAAGTTCAAACAAAGCTTGGCCAACACTCTAATAGAAAAACCTTTAAAGACAAACCTTTTACAGTTTCTAAAGTGATTCTAATCCCATTATGGGAATGAAGGATATTATAGCTTAGCTTAAGTCCCAAAAGATTGAGATTTTTTTAGTCATTATTGGTCTATTTCATTTTTGAATTCTCTCTTCTAAGTGTAGAATTTTATCTTATAACACACATTAAGGATAAATGGTTAGTATAGAAACTTCTGATCATGTATGTTTAAGAATATGAGAGAATCCATAAAGTGGTCACATGGTTACTCATATTAAGGAAAAGACCAATAAAGGCAATCATGTCCAACAATTAAGCATGAGAATAAGGTGCCAATAATGTATTATGGCAATCAAGATATCTATTTCTCTTGCAATAAGAAAAATTAAGGGCATATAAAGAAATATTGCATGAAGTATGATAAATGACTTAAAATAAAGATAATCTCATATATCTAGTATGTCGTGAATCTCTTTTAGTGACTCATTCAAATATGTTGTGGATTGATTATGGTTTAACAATCCACATTGTCAATAAACGCAGAACAAGTGTTTTTTATAATTAGAGGTTGTTGGGATCTATAGGTTATATTTTAAAATTTAGTTATATTTTTTACTTCAAAAATGATTTATATTCCATAATCTTTTAGAAATTTATTTTCTAGTTTGGTTTGTTAAAATTTCAATTTTATTTTAAACTTGAAATTTTTCTTATTTTGCGTGGAATATTGGTTGAGGGTTTATTTAAAGTCTATTTAAAATTAACCTATGTCCCAACTTTTGAAACAAAATTATTTGTTTATTTCTGCATACTGATGTTGACATACAGTAGAGTCTTTGTGAATTTAAAAATGCTCTTATTATAGCTTTAAAGATTGAAATATATCTCCATACAGAAAATAAAAGTTAGTAAATAATAATTTACTGACTTTGATACTTGTCTGGAATGCATAAGGGAAAGCATACCAACAAGACCTCTAAAGGTGCCGAAGAGAGCCTTTCAAAATTCTTGAGATCATGTATATTAAAAGATGTTGACCTTTTCAGACTCATTGCCTAAATGGTCAGAGATATTTTTATCTCTTTTAGTGATGACCATATAAGGTTTATGTATCTCTATCTTCTAAATAATAAAGCTAAGGTATTAAATGCTTTCAATACCTATAAGGAAGAAAAAGAGAAACAACATGAAGATCATAAGATCTGATATAGGTAAAGAGTACTATGGTAGGTACACACAAAAGGAAAATGATTAGTAATACTAATCTGCTATTACCCTTATAGAGTAAAGCTTTGAAGACCGTTATGTATATGTTAAACATGATTCCATTTAAGGTTGTCTTTAAGACACCTTTTATGATATAAATGGAAGCCAAGTTTAAATTATTTACACATATGGGGTTACCTTGCTAAAGAGGAGATTTATAATCCTCGCCTAAGGAAATTAGATTCAAGGACAACCAGCGGATCTTTTATAGGCTATCCAGTAAACTCGAAGGGGTTTTGGGTTTTATTATCCTTTATATAATCCTAAAGTTGTTGATTTTAAAATTTCTAGAGGATGTTGAACCTAGTGGGAGTGTTTATCCTCAAAGGTTTTACTTAGAGGAAATACAAGAGTTGATACTGAGGCTCTTTCAAATGAAGGATGTTTGACTGTACTTATGGAAAATCAAATTGATTACCTTGAGCTACAATCAGTTTTGGAATTGTCAACTCATGAAGAATAGGTTCAGTTTGAATCTACTTAGACTTTGCAAAATGCAGAGGAAGTAAAATTAAGAAAATCCTATAGAATAAGGAGATCAACAATTCTTAGTGATATATTGTATACCTCCTAGAGTCTAATGTTGACGTTGGACATAAAGATTATCTAAAATTGTTTTCACATACTATGAGTGGAGATAACTCCACATTGTGGTTCAATGCCATGAAGTAAGAGATAAGTCCATGGCTAAAAAGTCAAGCTAGACTCGTAGGTAATGGTTTTACTCATAAGGAATGCATTAATTATCATGAAACATTCTCTCCAGTGCCAAAGAATGGTTCATTATGATAATCATAGCATCAGTAGCTCATTTTGACCTAGAGCTACATCAAATGGATGTGAGAACAACTTTCCTGAATGGAAATCTTAAATAAGAGGTTTGTGCAAACCAACCAAAGGGTTTTTATAAATAATAGTCAGAATGCTTGCAAATTAAAGAATTCTATTTGTGGGCTGTGACAGATCTCTCATCAGTGATATACTTTTTACAAGGTTATTGCTTCATTTTTTTTTGAAAACCTTGTTAATTAGTATATATACCTTAAAGTCAGTGGGAGTACAGTAATCTTTCTAAACCCATATGTAGATATTATTTTTGGCAAGTGATGATTTGGGTTTGCTACATAAAGTTCCTTTCACAAAACTTTGAAATGAAGGATTTAGGTGAAACCTCTTATGTCTTTTGACATAAAGATTCACAGAAACATAAAGAACATTAACATTGTCTCGGAAGGCCTACATTGAAAAAGTTTTGGGAAGATTTAGAATGAAGGATTTTTGCACCTTCAGTAGCAACTAAGATGGACAAATTCAATGCAGATTATTGTCCCAAAATGTATTGTAACAAGGGCAGATGAAAAGTCTTTTGTAAGTATCTGCATTATGCAACCTAATACAAGCATACGTTTGCAGTAGACTTAACTATTGGACTGACAATAGGAATACTGGGTCAATAAAGTGCTGCAAATAAAGTCTTGTGGTATATGCAAAGAACCATGAAGTACAACTTAACCTAAAGATACACTTTCCATTTAGAGGTGGTTAGTTGTCAGATTTGAATTTTGCTGATTGTGTAGATAGTAGAAAGTATACTTTAGGGTATATATCTTTTTATTGAAGGATATATCATAGAGATGTGTTAGTTTTTGTGTTGGCTACATTCTGTTAGACAAAATCACTTCTATGTAATGTTGCTGCTTTCACAGGGATGCTGCTTTATCCAGAGTCTACTCTTCAACTATGTTCTTCGAGAAGATTCTGTGAAGTTTTCAAGGATTTATTTCGGTTCCCTGTCAGCCGTCCGGACGACGTGGTATTCCATCCGGACGCTCATCAGTCAGCAACATCCGTCCGGACGACGCGATCTTTCCGTCTGGACGCCCATCAGTGTCTAGAAGCTTCGAACAGTTCAAGGTTGCATCCGTTCGGACGTAATGGCAAATCGTCCGAACGCTCTTCAGAGTTGAAGAAGATCCCAGTGCTCCAGCGCATCCGTCTGGACGACGTGGTTATACCGTCCGGACGCCATTCAGTGTTTTACAAGAAATAGGGTTTCTACCTCAAGACACAGTTATGGGAAGATGGCTGCTACCGTCCGGACGATGTCCTCTATAAGGCAAGAAAGTGCATACCAAGTTCAACCGTCCGGACGTCAGCCTTCATGGTCCGGACGATCAAGCTTCATATATGGAAATTGCGTGCACCAGTTCAACCGTCCGGACGCTCCGAGCCTTATTATGGTAATTTTGTGCAGCCGAAGTGCAACCGTCCGGACGCTAGGGCAACACCGTCCGGACGCGGCCTTGTTATGGAAGCTTTCAGCGCTATCTTGGAAAGGCGGTTGCAGTTGACCGTCTGGACGCTCAGTCAAGCCGTCCAAACACCCTCGGGTATTTTTGGTCATAACTTTTTACTCAAATATCGGATTGGGACGAAATCGGCTTCATTGGAAAGCTTAGAAAAAATGATGTAATTTGAGCATCTGGAAGGACCCTAGAAGCGTCCAGACAGCCTCCATCCAGACGGAAAGATTTTCCAGTCCGGACGGCCCTTCAGAAAATTCCAGAATTACTTTGCGAACAAGAAAAACTTGACCCGTCTGGACGGCCCTGGCTCCCACCCGAACGCGCGTGCCACAGAATCTGTTTTTGACTCAAAATAGGGTTTCCTAAGCCTATAAATAAGAGGCTCTAGGCATGCTTTCAACATAGATTTCAGTGGTGAATTCTCTACAGCTTAGAGACGTGATATTTCCTCTAGACGTGATTTGATCAGTTGTGAAGTCTATCTTAGGGGTTAGCCCTAAGGTAAAGGATTCCATTGAAAACTCCTTCAGGTAAGTGAACCTGGTTGGGAAGCGTTCGTGTTGGGTTACACGTCAGAGAGCAAGGTACGACCACTACATCAGGGGTATGTGAGTGTTACTGCTTTGTATCTAGCTTTGTCTTCTGAATAGTGGATATCCTGGGTTTGGCTGCCCCGGAGTGGTTTTTCTCTTAATTGAGTTTCCACTTCGTCAACAAAAATCTCTGTATCATTTATTTTCCACTGTGCTTAATTTTTGTTGAAACTTGTTGCACACACTTTACTTTTAGAAGTCATTTCAATTTTTCAATTGGTATCAGAGCAAGTACACTTTGTTTAGGATTTATTTCCTAAGTGTGATCCTCATCTTTTGTGATTTCTTTTTTTTTACACCTTTTATCATGAATTCTTCTATGTTATCTAGTGAGCATTCTGATATTATGCTCTTTAAGGTTTTTAATAAATTGAAGAATGCTCAACATTCTAAAATTTTTCATAAAGAGCTTAAAAAGGTGAAGCAAGAAAAATAGTCTTTGATTGTTCAATTGTCTGAATCACATACTTTGATTGACTCTTTGATATCTGAGAATACCATGCTATTTGACATTATTGATTCACATGAGAAGAAATTGGAAAAATTCTCTAGTGATAATTTGAAAAGCATGCTTTGTATTCATTCAGATATTTCCAACAAGCCTGATTTAGTTGTTGATGACTTGAGTGCTTCTACTTCACATGTTGCTGATTCTGAATTAGATTCCATTAGTATTAAGCCTGTGATAGTAGACACTACTTGTTTGGATAATTCTTGCTTGAATAATTGTGTGATGCCCAAGACCAAGGAATCAGGAACACAAGGTAAGTTTGTTCCTACTTGTCATAATTGTGGGAAAATTAGTCATATTAGGCCAAATTGTTATTTGTTGAAATCCCACAGGCCTTGGATTAAGTAAGATGCTATAAGGAAAAGTGAAGTTGATGATTCTTCCTCATCAAAATATGTCCCTCCGCATAGGAGACATATAAAAGGTAAGGGCAATGTTATTTGTAAGAATGCTAACCATAATTTTGCAGAGAATACAAAGAAGCATTCAAAAAAAAGAAGCTTGCCTACCTGCCATCACTGCGGCATCACCGGTCACATCCGACCCAATTGTCCACATCTCCAGGCTCAGAAGTAGAAGGTTCAGAAGGAGCTGCCAACAAAGCTACATCAGGCACCCTACTTCCTACGGCACTTCAGGCTCCGCAGCATCAGCAAAGGTTTGTTCCTGCCAAACAGAGTGGCAAACCAAAGAAGATCAAATCAAGGCGCTACAAGAGAAAGCTGCAGAAGCCCAATGGCAGTCATGGCTATGAAGGATTGCTTAGCCTAATGCAAAGTATGCTAAGGAGAATGGACAACATGGACAAGACCTGCAAGCCACCTCCTCGAGTCAAGCAGGTATGGGTCAAGAGTGATGAGACCATTCACCCCATAAGGGGGAATGAACGCACCTAGCAAGAGAAGGTGTTCATGCCTAGGATTCGGTTCCTAATCCTAAGGCATCAGGTTTGATTGCTTGCACATTTACTTGTTATATTTGTGTGCTTACTATGCAATCTAGGAACTAGTTTGTTGTGCCCCCTATTCTCTTGAGAGAGCATTGCAGGTACTGTTTGGGGAAGACAGAAAAGGCAGGTCGAGCAACTGTTTTTTTTTCTGTATTGGCATCATCAGGTTTGATCTTGCCATGCATATGATGTTTTCTTTCCATATTGCATTTGTTTTTAATAAAAAAAAATATATATTGGGGAGAATTTGCAAGATATTTTTTTGGCATATCAAATATTGCATGTATTTTCTCATGATATCTCAATTATTTTGGTATTAATTTACTTTGCTTAGATATATTTGAGAGTTTCTGACTATAATTTGCCAAGTGTTTTCCTGTATATGTAAAAGTAGGATAGCTTCTTTTCTCATGCGATGAAAAATATGCACTATCCATGACTCCCCTAAAGTTACATCTTTCCTTCTCTGACTTTGTGTTTCTAAGAATTTTTGGATAAGAGAAGATGTTTTTGATAAGATGACCAAATTGACCACATGCTAGTTGAACCTAGAACCTAAAAACTCTGGCATTCCCTCTAGATTGTAGCACCATAAGAATTAAGCAGTTATTCATATGAATTTTGTGCTTTAAATTGTCTATTCACTACTTTTGTACTGAATTTGCTATATGCCTTGCCCTCTACGTGCAAGTAAAATTTACTTTGTCCTTCATGGTACAAGTAAAACAATTCGTGCTGCATCTCAAGGGGAGTGTATCAGATGAGGGTGGCTAGGCCCTAGTAAGTTATAAGGTTTGACTTTTGGCTAATCTGTCACAGATTTTCTCTCTTGTCTAGAAAATCTGGTTGCTCTTTGTCATTTCTGTGATAGTCATACCTTGTGGGTTAAGTCTTCACACACACCCGCATTGCATGAGTTGAGTTGTCTATTTGAATTTTCTATGTCCAGGAAAATGTTTGTGCTTATTGAACTCTCAACTCTCTTTTATATCTCTGCTTAGTTTTGAGATGCTCCATGATTGTGTTATCAGTGGATTATACATGCATGTTCTGAAACTGACTTTGGAAAAATTATTTTTCTGCAAATTTTCCTCAAGTTTCAGATTTTCAGTGTGAAGTGTGTGGACAGACTTATTCTTACGTCCAAAACGAGAGCAGTCTTGCCATATGCTAACCTAGCAATTGCTCATCCGGTCAGGATCTCTATAGATTTAAGACTTGCTTCTCTTTCTCTACCATACACACATCTTTGCATTTTTATTGATTTATCATGGCATCTTGTGTGTTTTCTTGTGGATTTCTCCCGAGATTTTGGCATTTTGTGCACATCTCTTCTCATCCCATGATCTTCATTGTGTCTTCCGTTATTCTTTTAAGTCTTTGTGCTTTTAGAATATTGGAATATTTGTTGGGATATTTTTCTTGAGATATTGTGCATGAAAATCATTTTCTGTCTGTGTGCTGGGCTGATCTTTTATGCCTTATGAATAGCTACATTGCTTATATTTCTCTTTGGCATCCATTTGACAGCCGTCTTAAATACCACATTATGTTTGGAACTAACAGGACCTAATGGTATTTTTGAAGATATTTCTGATTGGTTTTTCAGGAATACGACATCCAGCGGCTCCCATCATAGTGATTGACAGATGCATCCTTTGGAAAACTGACTATTGTTGAAGTCGGATGTTCAATTTTCAAAGGTCTTGGGATTTGATACTTGGAGGATTTATGTTCCTCTCTTTTGGGCCACTTGCAGACTTTTCTCTATTCTCCTATTGCTTTGGATTTTAGAAAGTTTTTTGTCTGTGGATATTATTACTCTGTTTACCCTTGTACTTCTGAGACATTGAGGGGGAGTAATTGTTGTGTGGTTTTTCTTATTACTCTGTTTTACCCTTTGTCCCTTTGTGACAAAAAGGGGGAGTAATTTTTTATTTAGACCGGGATTGTATTTTTAACTGGTCAAGTGATTTTTGTCCCAGAATGGTCAAAGGGGGAGTTTGTTAGTTTTTGTGTTGGCTACATTCTGTTGGACAAAATCACTTCTATGTAATATTGCTGCTTTCACAGGGATGCTGCTTTATCCAGAGTCTACTCTTCAGCTATGTTCTTCGAGAAGATTCTGTGAAGTTTTCAAGGATTTTTTTTCGGTTCCCTGTCAGCCGTCCGGACGACGTGGTATTCCGTCCGGACGCTCATCAGTCAGCAACATCCGTTCGGACGACGCGATCTTTGCGTCCGGACGCCCATCAGTGTCTAAAAGCTTCGAACAGTTCAAGGTTGCATCCGTCCAGACGTAATGGCAAATCGTCCGGACGCTCTTCAGAGTTCAAGAAGATCCTAGTGTTCCAGCGCATCCATCCGAACGACGTGGTTATACCGTCCGGACGCCATTCAATGTTTGACAAGAAATAGGGTTTCTGCCTCAAGACACAGTTATGGGAAGACGGCTGCTACCGTCCGGAAGATGTGTGATCCCGTTCAGACGATGTCCTCTATAAGGCAAGAATGTGCATACCAAGTTCAACCGTCCAGACGTCAGCCTTCATGGTCCGGACGATCAAGCTTCATATATGGAAATTGCGTGCACCAGTTCAACCGTCCGGACGCTCCAAGCCTTATTATGGTAATTTCGTGTAGCCGAAGTGCAACCGTCCGGACGCGGCCTTGTTATGGAAGCTTTCAGCGCTATCTTGGAGAGACGGTTGCAGTTGACCGTCCGGACGCTCGATCAAGCCGTCTGGACACCCTCGGGTATATTGGTCATAACATTTTACTCAAATATCGGATTGAGACGAAATTGGCTTCATTGGAAAGCTTAGAAAAAATGCTGTAATTTGAGCATTCGGACGGACCCTAGAAGCTTTCGGAAGGCCTCCGTCCAGACGGAAATATTTACCCATCCGAACGGCCCTTCAGAAAATTCCAGAATTACTTTCCGGACAAGAAAAACTTGACCCGTCCGGACGGCCCTGGCTCCCATCCGGATGCGCGTGCCACAGAATCTGTTTTTGACTCAAAATAGGGTTTTCTAAGCCTATAAATAAGAGGCTCTAGGCATACTTTCAATATAGAATTTAGTGGTGAATTCTCTACAGCTTAGAGACGTGATATTTCCTCTAAAGCCTTGTCAAGTGTGTGATTTGATCAGCTGTGAAGTCTATCTTAGGGGTTGGCCCTAAAGTAAAGGATTCCATTGAAGACCCCTTCAGGTAGGTGAACCTGGTTGGGAAGCGTTCGTGTTGGGTTACACGTCAGAGAGCAAGGTACGACCACTGCATCAAGGGTATGTGAGTGTTACTGCTTTGTATCTAGTTTTGTCTTCTGAATAGTGGATATCCTGGGTTTGGCTGCCCCGGAGTGGTTTTTCTCTTAATTGAGTTTCCACTTCGTCAACAAAAATCCCTGTATCATTTATTTTTCGCTGTACTTAATTTTTGTTGACACTTGTTGCACACACTTTACTTTTAGAAGTCATTTCAATTTTTCAAGATGCAATAAGTAGACTATAATTGCTACATCTACCAAGAAAGCTAAAATTCTTGTATGCTATGAATTTAGTACACAGGCATGATGGATGAGACATTTTGTTAAAAGTCTCAATATTGTCGATTTTACAATTAGACCATAAAGATACTTTGCAGTAATTCTACTATAGCCTACTTTTATAAGAAATAAAGAGTAGAAGCAGAAATAAATCGACATCAAGTACCTCAGTACGAGAGTTAACATTAAGAGACATAAATGGTCTATTGAGCATATAAGTATTGAATTAATGATTGCAGGTCCCATGACTAAAAGTTTACCGGTAAAGAAAGTATAAAGTCATGCGGAGTATATGAAACTCATTAATTCATTTTTTGCTTGGTTAAATTGGTTTGTCTCTTTTTGGTCTATAGACATAAAGTTATTATAATAAAGATTTTGTATACATTTGTTATTTTATCCATGAGGATAAATAAAGTTGGACCTGAATGACTTATAAGAAATTCATTCATAAAGCTTGATTATCTATAAGGTACTTATGTAAGGAGTGTTTTACATTGTAATACATGGAAGGGACAACCTAATTTTATAATGGTTTTACCGCCATGATTCATGTGAAACATTTCTTATCTAAGTGGGAGGATTCCATAAGTGATTAGCCAAACTAAGAAACCTAATACCATAAGGTTATATGTCATAAAGGCCAAGTGGGAGAATATAAGATATTATCTCTATATATGGCCTATATGCCACATAAGAAAGTATTTATTAATATTTAGGGTCCGTTTGAGTTTGCGATTTTAAAAAGTGCGATTTAAAATCACGATTTTAAAATGTGCGATTTGAAAAAGTGATTTTTAAAACGCAGTTAAGCGTTTGGCAAAATCGTAGTTTAGCATTTAAAATCGCAAATTAGACTTTAAAATTTTGCGTTTTCAAAAAAGCACCATCTCACATGCGATTTGAAAAAGCAGATTTTCTGCGTTTTCAAATTGCAATTTTTAAAAACATAGTTTCCAAACTATTTATGTTTTGCTATTTGGTTTAAAATCGCACTTATTGTCTACGAAATCGCAATCTCAAACGCACCCTTAATAAACAAATAGTATATAAGGTATTACAATTAGGTAATTTAATTAATTAAATTACCGTATTGGAATCGTTTAATTGATTTAAAATCAATGAATAATATTGTTTCCTTGATGGATGAACAATACGGTATTTACCATATTTGATGGTCCCTGACCTAGCCTATAAATTAATATCCTGTGTACACCATCAGTACGGCAATACAGCAAGGCATAAGTTAGAAGATCCTTCAGATAACATTTTTTGTTCTTCAGATCTTTGTAGAAACGCTTGAGTAAAGATGACTAAAAATAAGCCTAAATTCTGTTTTATTTATTTCTGCTGCACATGTTAATTTGTATATAATATGTTTTTATGTTCTACAACTTACTGCAACTTGACCAAATATACAACAGTAAGTCCAATGGTCCAGGAGAAATCAGACATCAGCCATTATGTCATATCTTTGACCTGTTGCCAAGAATCGCCAATCCCTTTTCATGTCTTGGGAGTTTTCAATTTTTTCCCATTTACTGGACGCCCGAACGTGTTGCTTTCACAATAATAATGGTCCTTGAGCAGAGTGGCGTCGGCCGTGGTCCTCACTTTCACATAATTGAATCCATCCTTTACAGTACTACATTGCGTTTTCAGTGTATGTTTGTTGTTTGAGAAATGCTATTTATCAATTTCATTTTTGAATAAAATGGCACACCAACTCATTTTTTGAACCAGTTCGAATAAACTCGACTGAAATTCGATTAATTTAATTTGAGTCGTTTATAAACATAAAATTATATTTAATAATTAAATGAGACATACCTGTATAAAGTTGGTTTAACTAGATTAATGTTTGTGATCATTGCGAGTTTGGCTCAATTCATCAGCTAGTTCATATATATATATATATATATATATATATATATATATATATATATATATAGGCGCACATACATATGTATTAACAAGTGGTTTATAAAGAAAAATAGTGACAAGTGAAAAACAACTTTTCATTATCTAAAAAAAAAACCTTTTCATTTCAATCGTTCAAGGCCGTCCTCAGTGCAGTTCCTCGATGAGTGTGTTTTCATGATGATCACAATCTCAATATCAAAGAATGCTATATATGGGACCCATGGTGATAGATCACATGTACACAACCTGCTCTTGTATAAATTAACAAACATAGTCCCTGAGGTTTAAATAGACATACGATCTATTTCTTTCTTTCTACTCTATGGCCAACCCCAACTCTGATCTCCCTTTATATGAATGAATCCAGCTTAAAAATGCTCTACAAAAAGCCTTTGATATCATAATCCTCTTCATTCGATCTCCTTTTCGACACTTAGATGGCCACGGCTGAGAAATTTGACTTGTAATTTAATTAAATGGTTTGAATTATGATCCAAACCAACATTCGACATTTAAGAATAATAATTTTTTACACAACCTTAAAAAAAGACATAAACCTAATACATAATTAATAAATTAAAATTGATGAGTACTTAACTTGTTTAAATAAATGTGTTGAGTTATGAATGACCTTTACATATATATAATTTTATATATACACTTGAATACTATCCCAATCCGACACGTCAATAAGGACTGTTGTTACCTTTTAACTCGTCCACTCATTAACGCGTGGTTTATAAAAGAAAAATAGTGACAACGCAATTTTCATTCGACTCATTCAAAGTTTCCCTCGATATGTACGGAGTTCTTGAATGAATTTGCTTTCATATGATTACCATCTCAGTGTTAATTAAGCTGTCTGGTAAGTAATTGTGAATTGTAATATTTATTTTAATAATAGTAAGGAATGGTTGATGTGATATAAAATTTGAGAATGTTTTATAGAAAAGTAAAGGCTTGTTTGACAAACCATTTCCAACTCTCTCTCATTTTCTTCACTTCTCTAAAAAAAATCAAATAAAAAACATTTTAACTTTTTTACACTATTTATATCACATCAATCATATTTTATTATTATTCAAATAAAAAAAATTCACTGTAAAACAAAACTTTTTCATTTTTTTATAAAACATTCTCAAATTTTATATCATATCAATCACTTCTTACTATATAACACACAAATATTCCACAACACAGTTACTTATCAAACATGTCCTAAAAAATTTTTGTTTTGTAGTGAGTTTTTTTATTTGAATAATAATAAAAAATTATTGATGTGATGTAAAAAATGTCAAAAAAAAAAAAAAAAAAAAAAAAGTTGAAATATTTTTGATTTAATTTTTTTAAAAAAATGAAATGAAAATTAAAAATTTTGAGCACGGTCAGCAAACAACTTCATTGAAGCTAACAAAGCTATGCTACGGATGCTGGCAGAGCACATGTGTATGTGAGAGGGACTGACCCCCCCGGACGGATGAGGATCCAGTTACTTGTATTTAAGGGGCAGAATTGTCCTTAAAAAAGGAGAGAAAAAACATGTTGCTAAACGGACAAGGATCCAGTTACCGATGCTGGCAGAGCACGTGTGTCAGTGTATGTATCACTACCCCAGCCAATTATGTCATATCTTTCACTTGTCGGCAGAAACAATAATAAATAAAAATAGTATCTTCAATTTGGAAATAGTCAATAAGCTGTCAGAATTTGAAATCATCACCGGCCCAATATGTCGTACGTGTCTTTCACTTTGTCGTATTAAATAAATTTATATAATAGTCCTCGTTTGGCGTTTGCTAACACCTATGAATTCAAAGTATAGTGAGCTTAAGAGCTTAGCTATTAGAAAAAAAGAAAAAGAAAAACAGTATTGTGAACTTTAATTATCGTATATGAACCTGTACGAGGTCCTGCTCCTGCATGTGCCACTATATATCTTTCAAAGTATAGGGGCCGACTGCCATGGTCCGCAGCTTCACATAATTGAATTCTTGCTTCGGATCTATATGTGCAGGGCAGAGCCACTTTGTGCCCTTGGGCGGTCAGGGTGGTCTCTAAAAAAAAAAATTTAATTTTAATTTTAATTTTAATTTTGACCATTACTATTATTATTATTTTCTTTTAATTTAATTCTTCCAAATCTTAAATCATAACTTCGCCTGTATACGTAAAACCTGCATGTCTTTGAAATTTTTTTTGTCCAGATTCAAACTTTTTTCTACTTTAAATTATATCGGTCAATACCAATTAAACATCAACTCAAAATATTTTTAATTTTTTTTTATTTTTTATATCACATCAATAATTTTTTATTATTATTTAAATAAAAAAATTTACTACAATACAAAATTTTTCTATTTTTTTATATAAATTCTTTTTACTTTATATCACATTAATTACTTTTAAATCTCACTCAAAAAAAAAAGTAATTATCCCATAAAAGAAGAGGAGGGGATGAAGATTACGGCCTTATTTGTCCATGAACAATACATTACAGTACTGTTCATGTACTTTTTTTTCTCATTTTTTTATATTTTTCACTACTAATCAACATCAAAACATTCTCACTTTTTTCATTTTTTTATATCACATCAATAATTTTTTATTACTATTCAAATAAAAAAATTCACTACAATACAAAACTTTTTCACTTTTTATATCACATCATTTTTACTAATTTCAAAAATTAACAACTCACTATCCTGTTCTGTTCTGTAATGTCACTTGCCAAACAAGCCCTACTAAACGGAGCCTCTGAAAAGCTGAGCGAAGATGGGGGAGGGGTAACAAAAGCCTGATTGTTTGGCAGCGTGCGTACAGAACTTTTTCACGTGGGTTCACCGTAACTTGATGGGAAAAAAAAAAGGCAAAACTTGAGAGAGAATTTCTGCGGCTGCGCGCTGATGCTAGCTGCAATTCCAAAACCAATAATTTTAAGGAAAATGCTAGAATTCCCACCCCCATCCCACTCCAATCCCACGAACTCCAAATGTTTTAATTTTTTTATTTAATAAATCAATTTTTAACTTTTTACACTTAGGATTGGTGAGATTGGGGTGGGATGGGGGTGGGAATTCTAGCACTTCCCTAATTTTAATGTGTGGTCCCACTTTCTTGTGTCCGGCACAAGTTGTGCATGTAAAGTTTAATGATTATTTTCCTTTTCCTTCTAGAATATATAGAGAAGGACAAAGTCACAAATGGGCCACGTGACTTGATCACCACGTCACAGAAGTTCATGTTGACCCTCTCCATATCAAAGAAATTAAGCTATGGGAACCATGCTTGTGGAACACATCTGTACACATGCAACAAAGTACTCCGGTCTGGTATAAATTAATGAACACAGCCCTGGAGGTTTAAACACCTTCAATAGAAGAGACATACGGTCTATTTCTTTCTTACTCCATGGCCACTCCGAACTCTCTCCCTTTGTGTGAAAGAATTCCACGGAAAAACACTGCACAAAGAGCCATTGATATCATAATCCTCTTCCTTCTCCTTTCTCTCCTTATTTACCGTTTCCTCTTCCTCAACGACCATGGCCTCACTTGGCTGCTTGCCTTCCTATGCGAGTCATGGTTCACCTTCATTTGGGTTCTTGTCATCAGCAACAAATGGAGTCCTGTTGGATACAAAACATACCCGGACAATCTCTTGCTAAGGTAACAGAACAGGTTAAAATGTTTTATCAATGCTCTAGTACTGGAAAACTCTTCATAGTCCTCTCCCTTGTATTTATTATTCTTTGATAGGGTAACCGAGCTTCCCTCAGTGGACATGTTTGTGACAACTGCGGATCCTGTGCTAGAACCTCCTATCATCACGATAAACACTGTGCTCTCTTTGTTGGCAATTGATTACCCTGCACACAAGCTAGCTTGTTATGTTTCCGATGATGGCTGTTCTCCTCTCACCTTCTACTCTCTTGTCGAGGCCTCAAAGTTTGCCAAGCTTTGGGTTCCATTCTGTAAGAGGTACAATATTCAAGTCAGAGCTCCTTTCAAATACTTCTCCAGTGACTCCCAATCGTTCAGTGATAGCTCTTGGGAGTTCCAACAAGAATGGAAAAGGATGAAGGTAATCCATAACCCTAGTTAGCTGTCCAAATTAACTTTCTATATATCTTCGATAAATTTGGTTATTTCTATATTCCATAAATTCTGATATGCGATAGGGATGAGAAATGCCTGTCACTCGTGGACAAATTTGCTAATGCTGATCATTTGTAAAAATTTAAATTAAATAATTAACTAAATTTTTTATTTTTTGAAATAATTGATAATTAAATTTATCTCTTAATTTAGTTAAACATTTCACCCTTGTAAATATTAATTTGTTAGGAAAACTTTGAGTATACACATGGAAGTTTGGAAGAGAGCATTAAAATATTTTTTTTTTTTTTTTTTTTTTTTTTTGTAATATTGATTTACATTAATGATCTTGTATAGGTTGAGTATGAGCAGCTTTGCCATAAAATTGAGGACGCCACCCAAAAGTCCATGCCATGTGATTTTACTGGGGAGTTTGCAGAATTCTCAAATGTGGAACCCAAAAACCATCCAACTATTATCAAGGTAAACTCAATATATAATAGATTTTGCTGGCCATGTACAAATTGGCAAAATAATCACAGGACTATCCTTTGGAGAACGCGCAAGGTAGATCTTCAAGATGGATGATATGTAATTTTCAAAATGACTGATCATTTTAGATAAATTTTATTGAAGTGTTGTTAGGGGTATTATAACTTTTAATACTACAAATACCTTAGGACTATACCATGTAACAATTCAAATATATTTATTTAGTTTACAAACTAACATGTTAATCAACGTCACAGTACTTACCACTTCAATTTCTAAAATGTACGTAGTTTGTTACGGATCGGTGCATGTACGTGTACTCGCAATCATTTTCATAAAATATAGACTTCTGTAAGATTGTAACTAGGAAGTTATACTAGAAACTATACTACCTCAAACATTTTATATTTTATATTCAGGTTATATGGGAGAATAAGGAAGGTCTTTCGGACGGATTACCTCATTTGGTGTATGTATCAAGGGAGAAGCGACATAAGCATCCACATCATTACAAAGCGGGTGTCATGAATGTTCTAGTAAGATCGTGCTATTTATGCCAAAGGATATATAATCCATATAGTTTTTTAGTTCTTGATGACAACTTTAATTAATCATAACCTTATTTCTTTTTCTCTTGAAATGTTTGTGTCATGCATATATAGACGAGAGTTTCTGGACTGATGTCGAATGCTCCCTATATGCTGAATGTAGACTGTGATATGTTTGTCAACAACCCAAAAGTTGTTCTTCATGCAATGTGCTTGCTGCTTGGTTCCAAGAGTGAAAAAGAAAGTGCATATGTTCAGTTCCCACAGAAGTTCTATGATGGATTAAAGGATGACCCATATGGCAATCAGCTCGTGGTTTCGTTTGAAGTGTGTCAATTTGTTTCAAAACTTAACTTTCAAATAAGTCTTATATTTTTCCTTTTTTTTTTTTTTATTGATCAATTAATTAGTACTGTATTTTGGATGTTACAAAGTATATGGCGCATGGAACGTCTGGAATTCAAGGACCTCTTTATGCGGGAACAGGATGTTTCCACAGACGAAAAATTATTTATGGGCTATCTCCAGATACTACGGAATCAATTAACGGTAAGTAAATTAACTTTGATTTTTTTTTTTTCTAATTATAAGAAAATGTCATTCTCGAAAATCCAATTAATTGTTAGTTTTTATTGGCAACATTAATGATTTTTCGTTTATGTATGACAGGAAAATTGGTTGAGGATAAGCTTTTAGAATTCGGGAGTTCAAAGGAGTTGATTAAATCAGCAGCTCATGCTTTGAAAGGGAAGAGAGATCCCCCTAACCATCTTTGGGACTCCATTGAAGCAGCAAACCAAGTCGCCAGTTGCGACTACGAGTATAGTACTGGTTGGGGTAGAGAGGTTAGTAACCAAAAAAAATATGAAAACACCAAATTGAGAGCTCATATTAACATATTCTTAGTGGCTTCATTATATGTTACAAAGCATTTTAAAGTTATTCGAAACTTCTTTAATAATGAGAAATAATATATTGCACACTAATATCTTACAAATAATTGACTATATATATGTTGATGTGAGAGGATGTAATAGCCTTTAGCTAGATCAGCCATTTTTAACATATATATATATATATATAGCCTGTCTCTCTCTTATCTTTGTATTAGGATTTGACTTCTCTACGGCTTACCTCATTGTTTGTCTAAAGAATAAAGATGTATCAAGAACGTCCTACTTTTGTATTTAACATACAGTGATGATCAACAACAAAGTATCTTTTTTCCATTAACTTTGCTTTCAATTTGATGTCACATATAAAAGAATCATTTTATCTTTCACATCAGGGACGAAAGTAGGAGGGTTAGGTCAAAAAGTCGGGAAAAAAAATTATTATAAGTTTTTCATTTGAAAAATAAAACATTTTAATAGATATTTTTTTTGCCATTTTATGATTTGTTGCCCTTCCGGCCAAGACTATATTCCTGCCTTCATCCCTGATTTTTGTTCAGTATAGGATACCCTTTGCTTTTTTTTAATTATTTGGGTACATGTTTCTTTTTTGACCTTTAATTTTCTTTTGATATGGATTGAAACTCTATTATGATAAGAGAGTAATGCTAAAAACTACATTTTTATCTTACAATTATCTCACAATGTTGACGTGGCAGTTCAAACCAACCTTTAGATTAGTCTTTGTTAAAAAAATAATTAAAAAAAAAAAAAGAGTAAAGGCGGTTGGGAATGCCACGCTAGCATGGTGTAGGATAAAAATGTATTTTCCAGCATTACTCTTATTAGAATTTCCTTTTAATCCAGACCAAATGAAAAGGAATAAAAAGAAAAAAGAAACAGGTCTTTTGATAAACATCTTTATTAATTATATATCGTCGTAATTATTAATATAACTTCTCTATCTTTGGGTCTGCTCCCATGTTTGTGGTCATCCCATTTTAGTTGGGCTGGAGATATGGGTCGACAACAGAGGATGTCTTAACTGGACTAACAATCCAAAAAAGGGGTTGGGCGTCTGTCTATTGCACGCCTGATCCACCGGCCTTTTTAGGATGTGCACCCTCGGGTGGGCCTGCAGCGATGACCCAACAGAAAAGGTGGGCCACTGGCCTGCTTGAAATTCTATTGAGCAAAAATTGTCCCATATTTGCAACCCTGTTCCAAAAGCTCCAATTCAGGCAGTGCTTGACCTATTTGTGGCTCTTCTCGTGGGGCATACGGTCCATTCCTGAGCTATGCTATGCTGCTCTTCCAGCGTATTGTATCATCACCAATTCCTTCTTCTTACCAAAGGTGAGGTCATAAATTGAAGCTCATGAACAATAACATATTCAAGATCTATTTCACACATATTATTCTTTTTAAAAGCTTATAACTTGTGTTTGTAGGTTCAAGAACCAACATTCTATGTAATAGTTGCTCTCTTTGTTATTTACAACCTATACACTTTATCAGAGTACCTAAGAACTGGCCAGTCAGTCCGAGCTTGGTGGAATAACCAAAGAATGGCAAGAATTACGACCATGACTGCATGGTTCTTCGGATTTCTGAGTGTCATGTTGAAGCTCTTGGGAATATCAGAGACTGTCTTTGAAGTTACAAAAAAAGACCAATCTAGTGATTCTGCCAATGATGATGATGTTGGTAGGTTCAGCTTCGATGAGTCCCCAACTTTTGTGCCTGGCACAACCATTTTGCTGCTACACTTGACTGCACTAGTTATGAGCTTGTTGAAGTTGCAACCACCAGCTCATGATGTGCATGGGTCAGGGCTAGGGGAGGTCTTGTGTAGTGTGTGGTTGGTGCTATGCTTCTGGCCATTTTTAAAAGGGTTGTTTGGGAAAGGAAAGCATGGGATCCCCATATCCACGATATGCAAGTCAACTGCTTTGGCCTTAATTTTTATCTACTTTTGTAGAAGGATCACTATGGGTTGAGGCTTTGTTCATGCAATATTTATAATAATCTTCTCATATTTCTTTTAAGATTCAAATTATTGAAAATGAATTCATACTAGAACAACTGCATTTTTTTTTTTCTCAAATGGAGTGTACTTGATTTTGCTGGAAACATTGAATTCAACCCGGAGCATTGATGATCGACTGCGGAATTAAATGATTTCTTTGCCAATGTATGATTCTAGATGAAAAAAAAAAAAAAAAAAAAACGAGAGATTACATTTGTCATTTGATGTAGCCCTGAATTAATTAGGCTTAAATATTATGAAGAACTTCACTTATATCTAATGAACTTTCACCATTTTTTAAAACAGATATCTAAACTTTAAAACGTCTCAATTTAAAGTATCTATTTTTCAGAAAGTTTCAATTTCAATCCTCCGTGAAAATTTTTCGTTCAATCCTATCAAAATTCACAAAATACTCTTATATTTATTTTCTAAAAGAAAACATTTATAAATTTTTTTAGAGATTTAGGCGTGGGTATTTTTGTAAATTCTGTTATTCTAACCAATACCGAAATTCTAGCAATTTTCTTTTTCTTTTTTCTCCTAAAAAAAATATGGGTATTTTGAAAATTTTGACAGAATTTAACGGAAAATTCTAACGGATGACTGAGATTGAAACTTTCTGAAAAATTGATACCCTAAATTGAGACGTTTTAAAGTTTAGGTACCTTCTTTCAAAATGAGTAAAAGTTTCAGGGTTATAAGTGAAGTTCTCCCTAAATATTATTTAGCCCCCTGATCTAACAATTGCTTGTGATGTCGCATCATAAACTAACAACTCACATGATATAGTCGTCTAAACTACCAATTGATATAATGTAGACACTTCTTTAGGAGATTCTGTCGATCTTCTTAGACGGAGGGGACTAGTCACGTGCCTAATTTGACCTAATTCTACCCTGGTGGCGATAAAATATATATATATAATTTTAAATAAAAAAAAAATAGAAAAGGCTAGGGGGTGGGGATGGTTTGCGAGCCATCCCAGGCGCATGGGGGTGGTCACATGCCACCTCCGGCCCCATCTGAAGTGTCTCGTAGGCCACCACAAATCATGCTGGGGGTGGCCTACGAGCCATCTCCAACGGATTGGGGTGGCCACACGGCTACTCGATAGGTCGAGGATGGCGCGCAAGCTACCTCAGAGGTGGCTGGTGCCACCTCTAGGGGTGGTTCGCAAGCCACCCTAGCACGCCACCCTCAACCCCATCTGGGAGCCACCACATCTCAGGTTGGGGGTGGCCCGGAAACCATCCCCAGCCAATTGGGGTGGTAGAGAGCCACCCAGAGGTAGTCGGCGCCACCTCAAGGGGTGGCTCGCATGCTACACCCTTGCTTTTTTTAAAAATAAATAAATAAATAAAATTAGTTTCCAATTTTTAGGTTTTGTATATTATATTTTTAATATATTAATATGTTTTTATAAAAAATAGTGACACATGTCATCATTCTATTGGTGATGACGTGGCACACTGACAGAATCTGCTAAGTATTTTGATGAAATTTGATTATAGGAATTAAATTGTTATTTTGGCCTACCTCTATGACATTTGAATTTTATTTTTTTTTATACCTCAAGAAGTTATTTATAATTTAGTCCAACCAAAAATATTGATTTTTCATTTATCCAAAAAAATTAATTTGTTAGGTTTTTAATTTTAATATATATATATATATATATTCATTTATTCATTTTCTTTTAAATAGTGGCATGTGTCATCATTCTATTAGTGATAAAACGTAGTATACTAATGGAATCCATCAAGTGTTTTGATGGAATTTGACTGCAAAGAATAAATTGTTATTTTGGCTTATCCCAATGACTTCTGAATTATTTTTTATTCCATACTGAGCGATTTGTAATTTCAGCCAACGACAAAGAATGATTTTGCATTTATCCTTAGATTTTGTTTTAGGGAAAAATATAAAAAAGCCCATTGAACTAACAACCGATTGTAGAATAGCCCAGTGAATTTTTAAGTGTACTAATCTGACCCATCAAACTATTAAAGTGTGCCAAAAAGACAACTTTTGTCGAAATAAAAATAATTCAAATGTCTTTAAGATAGAAAAAAATAACAATTTAGTCATTATAGTCAAATTCTGTCAAATACTTGACGGATTCTGTTAGTGCCAATGTCAACACCAATAAAATAATTACATGTATCATTCTTAATAAAAAAATATATCAATATGTTAAATATATACATTTATAAAACTAAATCACTCATTACGGTCAAATTCCGTCAAAACACTTTATGAATTCATTTTCTTCTTTTAATTAAAAAAAAATTAATTTCTTTAACTTTTTAGTTTTATATTAATAGTTTTTTTTTAATCTCTTTTTTTTTTTAAAAAAAAAAAAAAAGGTTTTTTTATTAATTTTTATTTTAGTTTTTAAGAGAATAATGGTATTATAAGAATATTTCGACAAAAGTGGCATTTTGGCACACTTTAATAGTTTGATGGGTCACATTAGTGCAATTGAAAACTCATAAGGTTATTCTAAAATCGGTTGTTAGTTCATAGGGCTTTTTTTTATATATATTTTTTTAAAATAGTCTTTTAATTTCTACTAATTAAAATAAAAATACAAAGGGTAATTCTGGTTTTTTAATGGTCAAACTAAGGGTATTTTCAGTACATTTTGGTCAAATCTGATTTTCCATCCAAGATAACGGTCAAGACTAACTGAGTGCGCTAAATCATATCAAATTGGAAGTTTAGAAGACCATATCATGTAAGTTGTTAGTTCACGGTGCTACATCACAAATGACTGTTAGTTTTTGATTTAACCCAAATGATTAATTGGTAATTATCTCTTAGTACACTTCCCCGTCGAGTTCCTCCAAATAATACAAACTAGGGGATTATGAACCCTTATCAAAGAGCCTACAGCAGAAGACTTTACTAATACATTAAACATCCATAATGTTACTCATCAAAAGTTAATTAATACCAAAGCAACTAAGAAAGCATCAAAAGATAAGGATAAACACCCGCATTATGGACTCAAATCGACAAATCTCCAAAGTAAATTATTACAGTCCGAGTCTCAAATAAACAAGTCTAGAATAAGCAGTTCTTCCAACTCTTCCAAGAACAGCTTAATAAGGTGATTCATACTTGATCTCCTAACCAAGTCCACAACATCTGTCCTCAAAAGATATATAAATTATAGAACACAAATGTTTTACAAGTGTAAGTCTATGATTTAGTGAGTATACATACACAGTATTTCAAGTTATAGTTTTGTGAACTTAGTTTAAGTAAAAATGGTTATTTAGCTCAATAGATATTAATATGCTAAAGGAAAGTTTAGTAGGGGTGGGCAAATTATCCGCCTACCGCCTACCGGCTACTTACCGAACCAAACCGAACTGTCAACGACCGTTTACCGACTAATTTCGGTTCGGTAGTTTGTATAAAATTTTGTTCCGAAAGTCGGTTCGGTAACCGAACCGCCTTTTAAGTGGTAACCGAACTGAACCGAACCGCCTTTTAAGCGGGAACCGAACTGAACCGAACCGCCTTTTAATTGGTAACTGAACCGAACTGAATCGCCTTTTATTCTGACCAATTAACCAAACCGACATAAAACGAAATGACGTCGTTTTAGTAAAAACGAAACATTTGATCCTTTTTTCTTTTTTCTTTTTTCTTTTTTCTTTTTTCTTTTTTCCTTTAAAAAAATCAAAACGACGTTGTTTCATTACCCATGTTAACCGATTTATCCGACTTAACCGACCACCTATTAACTGACTTAATCGACTTAACCGACCGCCTATTAACCGCTTAACCGAAATAAATTCACCGACTACATTCCGACAAAAGTTGGTTAACCGACCAAATTAACCGACTTAACCGCCTACCGAACCGATACCCACCCCTAAGTTTAGGTTAACTTTTATAAACATATGGATGCAATATAGATATAATATACATGATAATTAAGGAAACATGTCATAGTGTACTCAATTTAGTTTTTTCATTTTTCTGAATGGAATGAAAGTCACATGTGTCGCACGTGACTTTTTAGTCCCTAAATTCCCAAAAGTGTCTCTGGATAAAGTGTTAACAAAAAAAAAAAAAAAAAAGGAGTTTTCTCCCTTCACATTTTACATTTTAAGAATATTGCTTCGTGTTAAACTTTGAGTTAATTTGTTCGATCAATCAAACGAACTTAACTTCGATTGAATGTGTTGGTACAGTTTCCGGTATGGTGTGAATCTGCACGTTCCTTTGATGTTCTTCACGCTTCTCAATAACTCTGCAAAACAACAAAACCTAGGGACCCTTCCGGGGGTCCCGCTCCGATGCCTAAGTTAGCTTCTGTGAGAAAATAATGCTTTGTGCATAAAATTGAGTCTTAGTTTATACCTGGGGTATGGGCCTATTTATAAGCATAGAGGTGGAGTCAAACCTGGATTAGGACTCCTGCTCCTTGTTGATCTAGAACTGCTGTCCGAGTTCTAATTGGACTTCAATCCTTTACTAGACTTCTAATTGGATATCTTCTTAGACTTCCAATCTGATATCTTCTTAGACTTCTGATATGACATCTTCTTAGACTTCTGATCTGATATCTTCTTAGACCTCTGATATGATCATTATTCTTATCTGTTTGGACCTATTTGACTTTTGAATCTTCTCTTTGGATCGGGTTGAGTGGGATTTATCCCCAACAGTTACCCCCCAATTCCCTTATCCGAAGCTTGCTTGAATAATGGGAATTCCATGTCTAAGGAAACCCGATCTTTGTCTCCTTCTGAAAAACCTGCTAACCTGCAAAACCCGAGGGTTAAATCTTACCCCCCAATTACCTTCTTGTTTTTCCTTAGGGTTTTCTCCCTGTATCTTGAAAAACCTGCAAAAGCCGAGGGTTAAATCCGACCCCCCGAGAAGTTTCTTCTTGCTCTCGGCTAGGACTGATCCGAGAGGCTCCTTCTCGGCTAGGACTGATCCGAGAAGTTGTTCTTGCTCTCTGATATGATCATTATTCTTATCTGTTTGGACCTATTTGACTTTTGAATCTTCTCTTTGGATCGGGTTGAGTGGGATTTATCCCCAACAGAATGAGACGTTGCAGCTCACATTAAATTGCACATCGAATGTCACCAACTCGCAAATGTGTGATTGATTCCCAGTTCATTCGAATAAACAATTATTCAATCAAACAAAGTCTGACAGATCCAAAATCTCACCTACCCACTCGTGCAATTTTGCTACATGGAGATGCGATTTCGTTCGTTCAAACTCCAATTTCCTTCAAAGGAACTCATCCAAATTTAAATTATTTAAAATGAACTCCCAACTTTAATACCGTAATGATCAAACGCCTATGAGCGCCCAATTGCACTCTATCTATTCGCAAAGGACCTTTATGAGCTTCATGTGGCGGCTTCAATTAGTGGTGATGGTTGGTTTAGTTATCATGTTTCATCCTTTCATCCATGGATTTGTGAGAGAAGACCCATTATCTCTCGTAACGAGCTCTCCATGTTGTGAATTCTCAAAAAATTCAATGTTACGGGCCCCAACTTCAATTTAGGTTAAGAAATATGCAAACAACAAAAAGCAAAAATAACTCATTTCCGGTATGAGAGATCACAAATTATTTGATAGAATTCCTATACGAGGATTTCTTAATGGTCATCTCGCTTAAATAAGCAAGGCATTGAAATTCATTTCTAAAATAACTATTCAACCTATTCTCAATCAACTAGTACATCCAAATCCAAATCATAGAGTCCTAATCCAATTATCTAGCAAATAGAAACGATAGTCTTCCAATTAGAGACTCTCTGCCTTCTCTATAAAATCCTCTGAAAACACCTTCTGCCCAAAAACCATGGGAGGAGAGAGCTATGTGCTTCTTTCCTCCTCCTCTTCCCTTTCTCCTTCTCTTTGCCCCTTCCATCCCCTTGCTAACGCCTCTGATGAGGTCTTTATCATGCTAGAGCTTGCTCTAGTTATCTACCTCCTCTGAGGTATCTTTCCTACTTTCTTCCAAAACAACACAGCTTTTATCAGCCGAATCCTGCCATCTTCCTCCACTGTGTCTGCTACAATCTTTGGTTTTGTTGTTGGGTCGAAATCTTTGGATCTAAATCTATGCTTCTCCGCCAAATTTTGTATGACACACGCCTCTCCACTGGGTTCGTCGGCGTCTTCTGCTTCCTCCGATGGCCGCCGCGCCCCATTCCGACATCAATGCATCGACGCGTGGCATGCACGCGCTAGGGAGTATGTCTCCTTAATTTCGGAGCGTGGTGGCCACGCTTCCTCCACCTTCGTTCCCCCGCCCCGGTTTTCAGTGGTTCCCAACGTCGCCTTGTGAATCCCGCTGGAGAAAAGCCTTCCAGTGGCGGCGCGTGAACACTGGCGTCTCTTAGTCCCTATCCTCATCCGGCACTGTGTTGTTATTTTAGCTTTCGTTTATTGTAGTTACTTGGGATATTGTTTCTCTTTATAGGAAACTACTGTCTTTGAATTTGTGTTGGGATTTCTCTTTCCTGCAGTCCTATTTTCGGACTCGAACAATGCTTTTATTATGTCAACCATCTGTTGGTGGTTGCTACTACTCTCAAGTGGGGAAGCAAATGGGCTTGTTCTCATCTGTCTTTCTTTAACTTTTAAAACCACCTTGCTCGACCCCTTGAAAGGACCAGGTCATTTGTTTGTCTTATTTCCTACGCTTTGTAATTACTTCAGCACTGTTTTAGTTTAGTATGGATCTACTGTTGGGGGGCTCACCCCTTTTTCATTAATTGGATCGCCCACTTCTTCTTCCTTTTAGATTAGGAGTAGGAAAGATCCACCATTGTAATTTTTTTTCCCTAATCAGTTAGGAAAAAAAAAAAAAAAAAGAAGAAGAAATGATAGTCTTCCTCCTCACCCTCTCGTTTCACCTTCACTTTCACTCCCATCAGTGGACTCCTTATTAGGTATGACTTCTTCCACAGATCGATAAGGCCGGCCGTGAGCTTAAGATCAGTGTGATTAGGATGGCCAGCTGCTTGACCTTCTAGACCCATGTATTTTGGATTAGTCGTTGGTTGTCTGCGGCTTCTAACATCATCAAAGGCCAGGTATCTATATATTTATGAAGTCGGTTGGGTGTGTCAGCTAGGGTTAATTAATTAAGCTTTGCTTTTTTTTTGAGTGTTGAAGACAAAATTAAATCAACCGACAGGCCGCAAATTAATTAAGGAATCCTAACATAAAAAGAAACAAGGAATTAAGCCACGAGTTAACATAAATAATTTTAGATATATGGTCAATAACAACAGTCCAACAAAGACATTGCTCATGATACATATATATATATATATATATATATATATATATATATATATATATATATATATATATATCTTTCAAGTGCCGCCAAGAAACAAGTTACAAAAAATAAATTAAAGAAGGGAAAACTACAATTTACCCCCTTGAAGTTTACACCAATTTGCAATCTTGGTACCAATGTTTCGATTACGTCAATTGCACTCCAGAAAGTTTCAAAAATTTGCAATCCACCCCCTTCGGTCCAATTGTGCCGTCTGAAGAGACGGAAGTGACCCCACGTGCCATGTATGTGCCTTTTTTAGACAAAGGTGGACAAAAATGCCCTCATTTGAACGGCACCATTTTGTCCAAAAAAACCCCCAAAAAATTTAAAATGCTTTACGCCTCCCAAACCGTAGGATATGAACCTGGGGCCTGCACCATTAGAAGCCAAGTGTACCTGTTGGTTTTGGGAAGCAAAATAGTCTCCATTAATCTCAAGTGAAGATATAGCAGCTTCTTGAATAATCCAAATACCCCGTAATCTTTTTGAATGCTGAAGACCAAAAATCCCATCACAAACGAACGAAACTTCTCTATCTGATCTCTTCTATCTTTGTGCTGCACTACTTCTCTATCTTCTCTATCTTTTACTTCTTTGGTTGTATTAGGTAAACAGAAATGATGGTAATTACCGTACTCCTATTAGCTCTTCAATTTCTTACTGGCTTCCTTTATATATTCTTTCATTTTCCCACCAAGAAGTTGTTTGCATGGTTGAAACACAGTACTCCACCCGACAAAAATCTTTCATTTATTTCCACCACGTCTTTAAACTCCCACAACAAGGCTGAGCTCAAGAAGATATTCGCCACCTTCAACAAAAATGGCGACGGGTTCATAACAAAGCAGGAGCTGAGAGAGTCGCTGAAGAAATCACTCTGTTCTCCCCTGTTCTACACAACATAAACAGAGGAGGAGAGAGAAAGAGGATAATGCATGTGCTTTACGTCTTGGTTGTCACCCAAAGTGCACTAGCAAAATGATTTATCATCTATATCTAAAGCAAGCCTCAAGTCCAAGAGAAACTGAGAATAAACTTGGTAGGGATGGACTTCGACGAAGGCAACGCACAAAGGGTCCCGCTGAGCCATAGGCCCGAATGGTTGGACGTTCCTTCGCAAAGGTTGTGATTCAATGGTCGTCAACTTCAGAGTTTGATTTATCAGCAAGTCTTGTGGATCCACACGTAAAAGTTTTATAACTTTTACATGTACCCTCAAAGGATACACCACAAGGGCTCGTCACAGCTATTCATTGCAGCACACCCAGCAAAGATCCAGTGATTGTACTTCGAATTCCATCACTGTATTTACCGACAGTGCTGCCACCAATATCTAAACGTTTGTCAGGAACAACAAGATTTTCCCCAAGGTACCTTCTTTTTAAAGAATTAGGAAGACAAGTTTTTTTCTTACGAATATTGCAGCTGGTGGAGCAAGGGAACGAGCCGAGTGATTGCACTGAGAGCGAGTATCGGGCTATGTTCAGAGACGACGATGACGTGGCTTTACTTCTTTATAAAATTTACTAGGGGTGTAAATCCGGACCGGGTATAACCGGTCGGGAAACCGGAACCGGGAATTAACCGGCTCCGGGAAACCGGGAAACCCGGTTGGTACCCGGGTACCCGGTTACCCGGAGCCGGAGCCGGGTATTAATGGTATGAAATCCCGGGTATATCCGGGTACCCGGCTCCGGGTACCTTAGTTAATTAAAAAAAAAAAAAAAAATTATCCTCCTACCCCTTTTAGTCTTTTTAGTACCTGTTACCTGCTGCCCTGCCCACTTGCCCTAAGTCCCTCCTTTTGTCTCCTTAGTCCTTACGAGTTACGGCCTTACCCTGTTACCCAAAGTCCCAAACGGCCAAACTCCAAATTGCAGATTGTGCCGCACGCCCACACTGCCGTCTGCCGCTGCTGAGTTGCTCCCTGTGCCTCCCACTCATTGCCTCGTTCACGACGTTCAGCCCATTGAAGCTCCTGCAGAAATCATCTCCTTCACAGTTCACGGCTTCACGACGTTCAGGCGGTTCAGCCGACGACTTTCTGCCCATTGAAGCTCCTGCAGAAATCGTCTTCTTCACGGCTTCAAGACGTTCAGCCGACGACGGTTCAGCACTTCAGCCCAGAATCTTGAATCTTTGAAACTTTTGTAAACTATTTGTCTATTTGAGTTTCTGACTTTCTGAGGTTTGGCTAAATAGGTGGCTCGTGCTCGGTGCTTTGCACTTTGCAGCTTCGACATTTTCTATTGACTATTACTTCTCTTTTACGGTAGCCTCAAGCTCAAGTACCTCAAGGTATGGTACCCCCTTGTTTGCTTCTTATTCTTTATGAAAAAAAAAAATGCTATCTTTCGGTTGGATAAGCGTGAATTGTTTTTGAGCAATTAATTTTTTTGGCATCAGATTTCTTGGTTTTAGAGTTAAGCCCCCTGTCACTAAATGTAGATTCAATCTGTAGTTGATAGCTCACTTTTGAACATCCTTTGGCCCTAAAGCTACTTGAAATGTTGTCCAAATTGTCATCTCCAAGACTCCAATAAACCAATGAACCTTCCTGCCTCACTGAGATTTGTTTGGACTTGCCGTGACATGAATTTCTTTGTCTGTGCAGAAGTCGCCAAGTCTTTTTTTATTATTTGATTATGATTATGTTTTGACAAAATGTAATTACACAAACATATTTAAGGAGATTTTTAATGTTAAGATGAGTTCAGGACCTTTGCGTTGTGTTTACAAAGGATTGTTTTGTAATTTCTTAACAATGGCTTCAAGAGAAAATTTAGTTCCTTGATATTTGGAGAAATTAATAAAACTCACTGGTATAAAAATTATTCATTTAAATTTAACAAAGGTTGATCTATCTAGATTATAGCTAAATATCTATTCCATTGGCTTGGTGATGATAATCTTTTGTTGTGCTTTATGGAATAACAATCTTGTGCTTCTTTTTGTGTTTGTTTTTCTGATGAATACATATGATGTTCTGGCCATGTTCTTTGTGAAACAAATATTGGAAGATACTTAGTATATTCGATATACAAGAGAAGGAAGTTTTCTGAATTTTTCACATAATTACAAGGCTGAATCTTTATGTGTTTTCTGAATTTTTCTGAAGTTTTCTGAATCTTTATGTGTACACAATATCACAAAGTTGTTTTATATTATTATGACTCTTAATTGTTTGGTTAGTACTATTAAATGTAATACTGTTTTTACTTTTTATGCTCCAACTAGGCCTATTATGGAAAATGTCAATGAGTCACAAGACAAGCCTCCAACTACAGATGTTGAAACCTCCTTGCAAACAGAATTGGATCCCTCAAAAAAAAAATCACAAGCTGTGAATCGGTCAAAAGCATGGTTGCACTTTACAAAAGTGGAACCAATTGACAAGGAAAACCCTAAGGCATCATGCAATTATTGCAATAGGAGGTTAGCGTGTCACTGGAGACATGGCACTTCGTCTTTAATGAACCACCTTACCTTTAACTGTCCAACTTCTCCACTTAGAAATTTGGAAAAATCCAATGTACTCAAAGGTCAAACTCTCTTGCAACAGTCATTTAAGAAAATGTCAGAGAGTGGTAGTTGCAATACCAACCAATTGGGATTTGTGAAGTATGATCCGATTAAAATAAGGAAGTTGGTTGTTCAATATATCATTAAGGAGGAATTGCCTTTTAGGCATGTGGAGAGTTGTGGGTTTAAAGAATTGATGAATGGAATTGAACCAAGGTTCAATTTACCATGTCGCATTACTCTACAAAAAGATTGCATGAAACTCTATGAGGAAGAAAAACTTAAATTGAAGGCTTCTTTGAGGGGTAAAAGAATTTGCATTACTACTGATACATGGACTTCTCTTCAAAATTTGAACTACATGGTTGTTACCGCTAGTTACATAGATTCTAATTGGAGAATGCATAAGAAAGTAATCAAGTTTAACTTGATTTCAAGTCATAAGGGTGAAAATATTGGAAGAATGTTGGAGAATACATTGATAGAATGGGAGATTGAATCAGTGTTCACTATTACAGCTGATAATGCGACAGTCAATGATGTGGCGATTGATTATATGAGAAGAAAGTTGAAGGACAAGAGAGATTCTATTTTGGGAGGTGAACTCCTTCACATGAGGTGTGCTGCTCATATATTAAATCTTATTGTAAATGAAGGCTTAAAAGGATTGGGTGATTGTGTTTCTAATATTAGGAGCGCAGTAAAATTTGTGAGGTCTTCACCGCAGAGAATGGCAATGTTTAAAGAATGCATTAAGTGTGAAAAAATTCAATGTACGAAGACAGTTTCTCTAGATGTTCAAACAAGATGGAATTCTACGTACTTAATGTTGAGTGCGGCTGAGAAGTATCAAAAAGCTTTTACTCGACTTGGGGAGGAAGATGGTAATCCTTTTGTTGTTCCTAGCTATGATGAGTGGGAAAATGCTAGGGCATTTGTGAAGTTTTTGAAACCTTTTTATGAAGCCACATTGAAGTTTTCTAGTTCAATTCATGTCACCTCCAATGCATATTTCATTCAACTTTGTATTATTATAAAGACATTGTCTGATGGGTGTATGAGTTGTAATCCTATCCTTAGTGCAGTGAGTTGGGATATGAAAAAGAAGTATGAAAAGTATTGGGGGACTATGGAAAAGATTAACTTATTGTTGTATGTTGCTCATGTTCTTGACCCGCGTACCAAGTTGAAGGCATTACAATATTACTTGGTAAAATGCAGTGGCCCTGATTGGGCGAAACAAATCGAGACAAATGTGAAAGACCTTTTGAATCGTTTGTGGGAGCAATACAACAAGTTATATGGGAGGCGTTTGTCTAACATTGATGCGGGTGTGGAAAGTTCAACTGTTACTTCTATAGATGTTAGTATTGATGATGATGATGAAAATACACTTACAGAGACAAAATATATGAAGAGTTTCATCAAACACCTTGAGGAAGAGAACAACTCGGAGTGTATGTCGGAGGTGGATCGTTATTTTTTGGATGGGTGTGAAGCATCAACAAATGAATTTGACATCTTACTTTGGTGGAAGGTTAATGCACCCAAATATCCTATCCTCGCAGAGATAGCCCGTGATATATTGGCCATTCCTATTTCTACCGTTGCATCTGAGTCTACATTCAGCAACGGAGGACGTATATTAGATCCCTTTAGGAGTTCATTATCTCCATTGACAGTTGAGGCCTTGATTTGCACGCAAGACTGGTTAAAGGGCAATGAAGACTTGGACTATGAGAACTTTATTGAAATATTTGATGAGCATGGTAAATGTTTATGAATTCATTTTAGTTTTCATTATTATTAATTCGTTTTAGTTATTTATTCATTTAACTAATTCATTTTTCTTTTTCTTCTTTTTTTTTTTTTCCCTTATGTTGTAGTTATAGAAGATTGATGGCAGAGCTACAAAAAGTCAGAAACCGGACCATGTTGGGATATGTTTAATATATGTTTATGGACTTTTGGCTATGAACTTTTTTTAATATGTTTATGGACTTTTGGTTATGAACTTTTTTAATATATTTATGGACTTTTGGGTTTGAACTTTTTTAATATGTAATATGTATTATGTTTATGAACTTTTGGATTTTTAATATGTAATTAGAAAATAGACAAAGACCGAACCTTGATAGTTTGGTTTTTGTTACATAACATGCATTTTCCGATCCTGTCAGCGTGAATTTAGTTGCTGTATTTTCCTCGGTTTTTGTTATGTGTCCTTTTGATTGCAGTGTGAATCTGTTCCTTGGTTTTTGTTATGTGTCCTTTGGTCTTGTCTAATTTGTTTTTATTGGACTTTGGAGGGTAAAAAAAAATCGGTTGTGGCCGAACGATTGTCGGATGATCATAACGTTGCAGTTGAGGAGGTGAGGAAGGAATTAGAAGCCCTGCATCCCGATGATGCACATATTGTGGTCTACACCCGTGGAGTTTGGAGGGTTAAGGGAATAATTCAGGTATGGCACCTGTGATACATTTGTTCTGTTTCTTGCTTGTAATTTACTCCTAATTGCAATTTAATTAGTATAAATTTTCAATTTTAAGCAATGATGTTGTAATATAAAGTCATTTGATGCATCGAGCTCACTCACAGAATTCGGTGTTCTTACTTTCTTTGATTTTCTTCTAATATTTATTCACACCTGCAGAGAGAATGAATCTCGTCTAGATGTTGGCAAAGGAGGAGGACTAGGCCGCAACAGTTTACTTATGCTTTATTTTCTGCTGTTTGTAGTAGTTGGAAGCTGATGCTATGGGTGATCGTTAGCTGCATGTCTGTAGTTCTAGTAATGCTTTCATATAAACTCTCTGAGCCAAAATCAGTATATCAAGTTCCTTTTCTTTGTGTACATAGGCAGTATGTGAAATTTTGTATGAGAAGGTGTGGCATTTGGCATCACCTAAATCCTCATTACCCATTTGATTTTCTAAGCTAATTATTCCTTGTTCTGATTATACAGTGCATGTGATCAAAACATTGGCATCATGTGTCCAAGCGTCTTCCATCATCTAAGTAGCTTTATGCTACTACCTTCTAATTCTCTTGGTCTAGAGTTCACTTTTGGCAGTCCAAATCTCCTAAATCATGTCTGAGAGGAATTTTGCAGACAATAGCATGTTTTGTATTTTGTACATGTTTCAAACTCACTTGGAGGGACGGGGCTAAAAGGAGCAACTGCTGCCCTGCAAGGTATTAGCTGAACAAGGGCTGAGAAGAAGGTGCTTGGAGTTGGGATCACACTAGCCATCCCACTTTTAATCTTTTATGCCAACTATGTTCTTGATCTCTATTGTGTCTTGAAAAAGAAATGTAGACAATGTGATTGGTGTTGCTGATGAAATAGTTATCAAACTCAAATCTCAAGATTTCAATTCAAGTTTTGTTACACGTAATTGTGATTTCTTTGCAATGGATTGGGTTATTTGTTACAAAAATTAATTTTTTTAAAAAAAATATAACACCCGGACCGGATAACCGGTTTTATCCGGGTACCCGGGTCCGGGCCCGGGTGTTAAATATGAAAAACCCGGGGACCCGGAGCCGGTTCCCGGTTTTTACCCAAAACCCGGGAACCCGCTCCGGGTTTACACCCCTAAAATTTACCCAAGAAACGCTGCGTTTTAAATAAAGGCATTTTTGTCAACTTTAGTCTAAAAACGCACGTGCTGCGCACGTGTTTGAGTTTTCGTCAATTGAGATGGCACAATTGGACGGAAGGGGGTGGATTGCAAATTTTTGAAACTTTCTGAGGTGCAATTGACGCAATCGAAACATTGGTACTAGAATTGCAAATTGGTGTAAACTTCAGGGGGGGTAAATTGTAGTTTTCCCATTAAAGAATCATGTTTTAGCTCTTCAAGGCATTGCATAACATAAAACTCCAAAATAATGGGTTAAAAAACAAAAACAAAAACAAAACAAAACTAGCATCCCTTTCATATGCATGCCTTTGTGTTTTCAATTTCTACCATTTAATTAGTGGAGATCGAGCTTTATGGTTGTGAATAGGGGTGGGCACGGGCCGGATTTGCATGTTTTCCACAACCCGCCCCGTAGTGTACGGGTTTGAAAATCGGGATCCGCAGCCCGCACAGATCAAGATGGGTTCATGCGGGTTTGGGTATTCATTTTAATAAATAAAATAAAAAAAAAAAAAAAAAAAAAATTCCGGGCACAAAACCAGGTGGGCTATGGCCATATTTTAAATCTGCTAAACAATCTGATCTAGGCTTCTCAACTCTGTTTATTTATGTGAAGATTCTGAATAATGTTTTTTTCAACATTATGGGCTTCTCAATGCTAAACAACCCAAGAAATGGAAAAATCAAAATCAAAATCAAAATCAAACAGATATATGGATAAGATTTATTGATGAGTACTAGTTTGGGAGAATAGGGGCATTAGTTCCAAAGCTTAGAGAGAACCCCAACAAGGACGGTAAGTGGCAAGAGACATAGAGAAACCTACTAGCAATATTGGGGCATTTGCCGATAAGCTTTAGGTAAAACGATGAAATCTCTGAAGAGTGAAGAACCCATTTGATTTCCAACCCTACACCGTATAAGAAACGAAAGAATCGCGATTCGCGACACAAGATCTTCATGACACAAGATTCTTCAGGGATGCGCAGTGCTGGACTCTTCAAAATTTTAGGTTTTCAATTTTCACGTTTGGCTTTTGGGGGAAATTTGAGGTGTAGCGTATTAGGTCAAATGAGGGAATCGGGGCGGGGCGGGTTTGCGGGTTGGGAAAATCATATTTCAGCAAACCGCCCCGTGATGCTTAGTTTTCAATTAAAACAGCCCGTGAGAAGTGTAGAACATTGGATATCTGCAAAATTTGGGTCGGGGTGGGTATGCAGGTTCGAGCTGGTTATACCCACTCCTAGTTGTGAAGCTGAGACAATTGGTTCACATAATTGAATTCTACATCCTCTCGAAGGATAAGGTGACCTTGTCTATGAAAAACTGGCCTTAAAAGGAAAAAAAAAATTAAAAAAAAAAAAAAAAAAAAAAAAAAAAAGATAACAATATTCATGTCAGAATCAGGACTTTTTTCTTTTCTTTTCTTTTCTTTTAAAGCAAATGATCACGAAAGCTAGAGCGTAGATAGCAGCATAATATGGCATTAATGGCCCAATGTCTAGTGGATTCAAGAAGAAAAAGCGAGAGATCGAGGGGGAGAGAGAGAGGGGCCAACGACAATTGTGTATACCCAGTAAACAATTCAGCCTATATATGTTGATCTTTCTTTCTTTGAGCTTTTCCTTCCCTCGTGAGATTAATTTGTGCCCTTTACTTACCTTCGGTTAAAAAATCACCATTAAGCATTGGAACGTGAAAAGTGCAATCGATCAATTAAAGCAATAGGAATAGTTGTAAAGAACAAGGAAAATAAAACACTTTACTGATATGAAATAAATTTATTTAAATTAACCAATGTTAATTTAATGGTAAATTCAAACCTTCATGTGGGTAGAGATTGCATCATGCATGAATTTACTAATTAAATAACTTTATATAAGACTAGTAAATTTAAACACCAAAAAATAAAGTTTTTCATACCAAATTATTTTTAACTACAAATTTACCATATTATTCTAATTAAATTATAAAAATAATAGCCTCCCTGTAGGGCCAAGCCCAAGGGTTTGAAATTAAACCCTATCGAAAACCCCAAAATTTTGACCCAATATGTTTATGCGTTTAAGTCACTGCCCCTTTCAACCTCATGTGGCAGCCACGCGGGGCCACCGTCATCGCCAACTCATGTAGCCCTCAATGGGCCACCAATGGTCTTAGTCGTATGTGGTGACCAACTCAAGCTGCAAGACAAGGTCACCGCCCCAAATAAGGCGGTCGTCCGAGGTGCTAGTGTGAGCACCTTCGCTGCCATGCTGTCGGCCATCGTCGCATAGCTTTGCAGTGACTCACATCATGCAGTGCCCGTCGTGCGTGACGGGCATCATGAAAGAGTCCGTTGTTTTCTTTGATAATAGTGTGTATTTTTTTATTTTTATTTTTGTTCTATTTCCTATCCCTTGTTTCGGATTGATTCCATCATAAAAAAAAAAAAAAAAAAAAAAAAAAAAAAAAAAAAAAGAAGAAGAAGAAGAAGAAGAAGAAAAGAAAAGAAAAGAAAAGGCCAGGGTTTCTTGATTAAGGAATCAATCCGAAACAAGGGATAAGAAATAGAACAAAGAATTGGACATAATAAGATAGGACTATTTAAAGAGAGAGAAAACTTTGCCTTAAGAGAGAAAGCTCTTTACCAGTTTGATGTTCGCCGGGAAGGGAGGCTTCTATGTCTCCCTTCCCCGGTGGTGGTGCCTCCTAGCCTTTTAGGCTATGGAGTTTTTTGTTCTCCCAGCTTTTTGGCTGTGGAGTTTTAGTTCTCCGAGTCTTTCTGGGCTCTAGAGTTTTGTGTTGGTTTTAGTTGGTTTTTCGTTTTCTTTCTTCTCGTTTTCTCTGGCAGGAAGTTCATCTCGAGGAGTCCGGTGGGGTGTTTTGTTATCGTTCGTCTCGCCGGTGGAGCGTTTTGGGCCTAATCTGTTTTGTTATTTGATGCTAGATCTACGCTTATCCATCGGCTTCTGAGAGACACCCGCCACTCAGATGGGTCCACCAGTGTTTTCTGGTTCCGCCGTTGTTTTGTTTCTGCCGTGGGGTCATCGGTGACCTGCGCGTGATCGTCACGCGCCAGGGAAGTCTTCTCTTCGAGCAGGGCGTGGAGGTCTCGCTCCGCCGTTTTTCGCCGTGCAAAGGCGGGGCCTGGGCACAAGGTGGCTGATCTGTTGTTTGGCAGCTCCGGGGGAGGCGCGTGTTGGACACGCGCCAGTCTCCAGCGATGATAGTGCCATCTTCCGACAACTTGGGTTGAATTTCTGTTAGATGTGTTTATGTATTCTCTAGTTGCTATGTACAGTTTGCTTATGTGTGGCTCAAGTTTTACCGGAATTTTCTTTGTTAGGGGGGCTGATTTGTAATTTTAGTAAAATTTGAGATTCTGCATAGGTAACTGTTTTTTAAGCCAGATCCTTCTGGCTTAAGAGAGTGGGGGGTATGTCCTTCATTTCTCATGATGTAACCTGTGGGCTTTCAAAATTTATAATAGCACATGCTATTAGTTCAAAAAAAAAAAAATAGAACAAAGAAAAAAAATTTACACACTATTATTAAAGAAAATAATTGACTCTTTCATATTGCCTTGTTGTATGATATAACGGATAAAATTATAGACAAAGCAATGAAAGAACAAGAGAAGCATAAGGAAATGAGAAAGAAAATAGTGATGCTGAAATACAAAAAGAAAACAATGAAAAGTCTAGGATAGAGATGACAGAAGCGTGAAAAGGCAGGGAAAATAATAGAACAAAATTAAAGCAGAACAATTTTAGATCTAAAGAAACATAGAGAAAAAAGAAGCAACAGAGATAAAAGGAAACGAAAAAATTCACAGGACCATTGGATCGAACTGGCGCGTTAGCCTATAGCTCCGATACCATGAAAGAAAATATAATTGAATGGAAAATTAAAGATAAAATGCATAAAAAAGAATAACACAATGAATTTTACGTGGTTCGATCTATGACCTACGTCCACAGGATAAAGCTCAAAGGGCTACATTATGCTTTTATTCATTGATTGATTTACAATACAGAATACTCTTATTTATAGGAGAATTGAGATAGGTAAGAATGATAATCAATTTTGATTGATTTGATTACCTTCAAACCTAATTACAATCAACATTTCAATATAGGAAATATATATTTCCTTTCAATATAGGAAAGTACCATATAATATATTTCATTTCAATATAGAAAATATATTCAAGGGAAATACCGTATAATATCAATATAATATATTTTTTATATTAATAAGAAATATATTCTTCGAACATAGATGAAATACTTCAACTCTGTATTTATATAAGATAGGGCAAAGACTCTCAATTAAAATATTTCCTTAATTTTAATTTCTAGGAATAAAAATCAATTCCAATTATGATTCTACAAATAATTTCATATGTAACATTCACTTTAATCATTATAAGATTTCTAACATATGCCACTTAATTATGCACAAACTTGTTTGTCTTCATCTTCTGTTGGATGAGTATGAGCAGCTTGGAAGCAAAATTGATATGAGCATGCGGTCAAGAAAGTCCGTATCAAGTGATTTTGCTTGGGAGTTTGCAGAATTTTCAAGGTAATTAAACTCCACATTGATTGGCTGTGACCTACACAAGTTTACAAAATCATCCCAGGACGTGACCAGGGATCACTATGGGAATTTGATTTTTGTACATTTGAATAATGCTAAATATTACATCCCTATTTTACTAAGCTGATGTGGTAGTGCATATATATTAGTCCATGGTTTTTTTTTTTTTTTTTTTTTTGTTAACAATGGCTAATTCAAAGGCTGGTGGACAATATCAATTCAATCGGATATGGGTAAGATGGAACTATAGGATTTATTAGCATTACTCTTAATTTGAACCTTTGGAAAATTAATGATCGAGGAAGGTCTTCCATACGAAACATGATCATCTCTATTTCATTTGAAGTGAAGAGAAGCCATTTTCATGGTTAAGATTTTATTTTATTGCATCTAAAAGTGTATTATATGATGTCACACGATGAATATATATGTTGCAATAAAATAAAATCTTGACTATAAAATTATTACTTTCTATTTTATGTGAAATAGAGAAGATTCTTGTCTTTTTTGTTAGTGTAAGTTTGATTACCATGAAGTTAGGGATCTGTAAGCTTTATAAATAGAGCATTTTGTATTAAGAGAAATGATCCCTACACTCATTTCTCACAACAGCCCCACAACAAGCTGATGTGGCTGGTAATATTTTATTACTTTTTTTGTTTTCTTTTCTTTTCTTTTTGTAAAAAAATAATAAAATACTACCAGCCAGGTCAGCTTGTTGTGGAAGTATTGTGAGAAATGAGTGTAGGGATCATTTCTCTTGTATTAAAAGCGGAGGAATAATGCTTTATGATGACAACAACAATCAAATTGATGATGACAACAAAATCTGCTATAAAAGTTTGGCGTTTCCGAAACTTATGCTGACCAAATTAAAGACCTCTTCTTTCGGCCAGGTGACTGGCCTAGACATCACCCGTTCATACCTTTCACTTGTTGCCAAGAAATAAAAAATAAAAAATAATATCTTGAATTTAGAAATAGTCAACATAATTGAATTCTACCTGTCTATGAAATTAAGTTGTCCAGATTCACAATTTTGTTTTTAACATACGTTGGTCATTTGGCAACTGCAAAAGGATGTGGGAGAAGCTGTCGTTGAAATGGCGTGGCAGATCGAGTATCTAATTAAGCAATGGTCCATTGCGTTCAGTACTGAGCATAGGGAATCCGTAGAACGTAGCAGCATAATACGGCATAAAAATGAAAAGGAAAAAGAAAAAGAAGAGTGTTATTATAGTGCACACTATTAATGATAAATAATATAAAATTGAAAAGAGATAGCAAGATAAAGGAAAAATAGAAAATGTTAAATTTACAACACCAACACAACAACCACACAACAATCTCTCACATGAGGGTGGACCCCACACATTGGGGCCCACCCTCATGTGAGGGGTTGTTGTGTGGTTGTTGTGATGGTGTTGTGTATGAATCAAATCTCAGGAAAAATTAAGACACAGATTTACGTGGTTCAGCAATATACTTATGTTCACATAAATGCAGCTAAATTTCAGTATATAATTTAGGGTTACAGCATAACATTTTTATAAGAAAATTCTAACTGTATGGGCATATTTTAAAAACCCTCAAAATACCTTGTAATTACCCCTACACCAATTACATCCCATGAGCTAGTAGTTGTCAAAGCTTCGCTTCGCTACCCTCCAATCCGCCAACCGGTGTCTGGTCTAGTGGTCTTTATATGTAATGCCAGGGACGGAGGGAGGGGGGTTGGTAGGGGCCATGCCCCCAATTTCCTAAAAAAAAAAAATTATTAGGTGGAATTTTTTAAAAAAAAAATAAAAAATAAAAAATATAAGGTAAAAATAAAAATTTGGCTTAATTATTTGGCCCCTACCAAAAAAAAAAAATTCGGCCATTGACCTCTACCCATAAGAACTTCTGACTTCATCATTGTGTAATGCAACTGCATGTGTGAGAAAATTTGCGGATGCTTTCTCTCTCACGAGTCACGACCAAGCGGCTGCTTTTTAGAACGAGACATGCTACACATTTTCTTTTCTTGTAGGTTTTATGTGTTAGAAAACAGGAGCTCCAAAAGTTAAATAATAATTTTAAAAAGTAAAAAAAAAAAAAAAAAACGAGAGAACTAAGTAGAAGATAAATAAAGGAACCATTTCTCTTTTAGAACTCAGTGCGTTCTCTTTCTCAGGACGTCGATCGCTTTCTGTTTTTGGCTGAGTCCACAAAAGGCTGAATAGGGTGTCTTTTATGGAAGTTAAGAGTCAGCTAAAAACAAAAGGAAATATATTAAAATATGCAGCAGCCTATGAAAATCTAAAACCAATTGGAAATAAAATATGCTTTCATGATGACCATCTCAATATCAAAGAATGCTGGTAGCTAGAAAACGTGTGAGTTAGAGGACTGTACAAGACATATACCACCTGCTTGCCTCCATAAATTAATAAAAACCTTCAATAGAAGAGACATACAGTCTATTTCTTTCAACTCCATGGCCACTCCGAACTCTCTGCCTTTATGCGAAAGAATTCCACGGAAAAACACTGCACAAAGAGCCGTTGATATCATAATCCTCTTCCTTCTCCTTTCTCTCCTTATTTACCGTTTCCTCTTCTTCAACGACCATGGCCTCACTTGGATGCTTGCCTTCCTATGCGAGTCATGGTTCACCTTCATTTGGGTTCTTGTCATCAGCAACAAATGGAGTCCTGTTGGATACAAAACATACCCGGACAACCTCTTGCCAAGGTAACAGAACAGGTTAAAATGTTTTATCATGGCTTTAGTACTGGAAAACTCTTCATATTCATCGATCTCCCTTGTATTTACTATTCTTTGATAGGGTAACGGAGCTTCCATCAGTGGACATGTTTGTGACAACTGCAGACCCTGTGCTAGAACCTCCTATCATCACGATAAACACCGTCCTCTCTTTGTTGGCAGTTGATTACCCAGCTCACAAGCTTGCTTGCTATGTTTCCGATGATGGTTGCTCTCCCTTGACCTACTACTCTCTTTCCCAAGCCTTAAAGTTTGCCTGGCTCTGGGTTCCCTTCTGTAAGAAGTACAACATTCAAGTTAGAGCTCCTTTTAAATACTTTTCCGATGATCCCGTATCATTCAGTGATAGCTCTTGGGAGTTTCAACAAGAATGGAAAAGGATGAAGGTAATCCATAACCTGAGTTAGCTGTGAAAATTAATTTTCCGTCTCCGATAACATGCATTTTGTTATTACTATATTCAATAAATTCTGATATGGGATAGGGATGAGAAACAGTAATATAAGGAAGATTCGTGATCTCTTTAAAGACTCTAAAAATTGATGTGATTTTTAAAATTACCATTAGATGTGCGATAAATCATTATTAGATTTTAATTAATGGTAATTTTAAAAGGCACATCAATTTTAGGTGGACTCAAAGAGGACACGAGTCCTCCTTATAACATTACTCGATCAATGAGAAAGAGTAATACTAAAAGGAGTGAGAAATTATGGAGCTCTTTCTAATGTCCTTTTGGAGTCCTTCTATGTTGACATGACACTACAGTTTTTATTAATTAAAAAAAAAATAGTGTCATGTCTAAAATGACCCAGAAGAAAATGACCCAGAAGGACACTAGAATGAGCTCTAGCATTTCTCTCATAAGGAATACTCATGTTCTCTTTGAGAAATCTCCCAAAATTTATGTGCCTTTTAAAATCACAATTAATGTGTGATAGACATGCCACTTATGAACAAATTTCCTAATGTTAGAATATTAATTAATTGCATAATTTAATTTTTTAGAATAATTAATAATTAAATTTATCTCCGATTTTAATTAGTTAAACAATATTTCACCATTTTATTTGTTAAGAAAAGTTTGAGTACACACGAAGGAGACTAGTGTTAAAATATTAATTAAATTATTAAATTTTTTATTTTTATTTTTTTGATAAATAACATTTGATTCAACATGATCTAATTGATTCTGTATAGGTTGAGTATGAGCAGCTTTGCCATAAAATTGAGGATGCCGCCCAAAAGTCAAGGCCATGTGATTTTACTGGGGAGTTCGCAGAATTCTCAAATGTAGAACGTAAAAACCATCCAACTATTATCAAGGTAAACTCAATATATAGTCAATTTTGTTGTGGCCATGTACAACTTGGCAAAATAATCCCAAGAATATTTGGCAGTGACTGTTATGGGAATGAGCAAGGTACACCGTACCTTTGAGATGGATTAAACGTAATTTCAAAAAGAACTATTTTAAATAATTTTATTGGAGTGTTGTTAATTAGGGGTATTATAGCTTTTAATACTATAAATCTCTTAGTAGTACTATACCATGTAATAATTCACATGATATTTATTACATTTACAAACTGACATGCATGTATATATATCAACGTGGTAAGCACCACACCAATCACTAGTATACGTGTTTTTCATTTTCATAAGATATAGACTTCTGTGTGTATATATATAAGATTGTAAAGAAGTTGTAGTAGAAACTGTACTACGTACCTCAAACATTTTCTATTTTATTATAGGTTATGTGGGAGAACAACGAAGGTCTTTCGGATGGATTACCGTATTTGGTGTATGTATCAAGGGAGAAGCGAAATAAGCATCCACATCATTACAAAGCGGGTGCCTTGAACGTTCTAGTAAGATATCGTTCTATTTATGCCAAAGGAGTACGTTCATATATAATCCATGAGGACAACTTTAATTAATCATAACGTTATTTCCTTTTCTTTTGAAATGTTTGTGTCATGCGTGCATACATAGACGAGAGTTTCCGGATTGATGTCGAATGCTCCCTATATGCTGAATGTAGACTGCGATATGTTTGTCAACAACCCAAAAGTTGTTCTTCATGCAATGTGCTTGCTGCTTGGTTCCAAGAGTGAAAAAGAAAGTGCATATGTTCAGTTTCCACAAGTGTTCTATGATGGATTAAAGGATGACCCATATGGCAATCAACTTGTGGTTTTGTTTGAAGTGCGTCAAATTTATTTAAATCTTAACTTACAAATAAGTCTTCTATTTTTCCTCTTTTTTTTTTTTTTATTTGATTGATCAAGTACTTAATTTACTGTATTTTCCATGTTTACAAAGTATACGATGCATGGAATGTCTGGAATTCAAGGACCTCATTATGATGGAACGGGATGTTTCCATAGACGAAAAATTATTTATGGGCTATCTCCAAATACTGTGGAATCAATTAAAGGTAATTAAGTAAATTAACTTTGATTTCTCTAGTTATAAGAAATTGTCATTCTCAAAAATTCAATTTTCCTTATTCCCTATTTCAACTAATTTTTATTGGCAACATTAATGATTTTTCGAGTTTGTATGACTAGTATTTTAATTTCTTTTTCCACATGGCAGGAAATTTGGTTGAGGATAAGCTTTTAGAATTCGGGAGTTCAAAGGAGTTGATCAAATCAGTAGCTCATGCTTTGAAAGGGAAGAGAGATCCACCTAACCATCTTTGGGACTCCATTGAAGCAGCACACCAAGTCGCCAGTTGCGGCTACGAATCTAGTACTAGTTGGGGTAAAGAGGTTAGTACTTAGTAACCAAAAATGGGTTGAAACCCCAAATTGAGAGCTCATATTAACATATTAGTGGCTTCATTATATGTTACAAAGCATTTAAAAGTTGTTCGAAGTTTTCTTTAATGAGAAATTACTATCTCATAAATATTTTACTATAATGATGTGGCAGGGTGTAGTAGTTTTTGGATCCGCGCATCCTTGTTGATATATATATATATATATATATTTGGATCAATAAGAGCTTGCTAAAAAAAATAAAAAATAATGAATGGCTGATTTTTACTCTTACATCATCTCAATTATATAGCAGTCGTATAGCATCATATCCTCATTTGAGCATCATATTCTTTAATTCCTAACTCCTAAGGATTACCTCACTAAAGATGTATCAAGAACCTACTTTAGTATTTAACATACAATGATCAAACAAAGATGATATATGTATCTTTTTCCATTAATTTTTTCTTTTTTCAAATTTAGGTCACACATACAAAAGAATCATTTTATCTTTCACATCAGGGACGAAAATAGGGGGGTTAGGCCAAAAAGTTGGAAAAACAAATCTTTTTATAAATTTTTGATTAAAAAAATTAAAAAAAAAAAAAAAAAACAAACAAACAAACAAACAAACTTTTCAATAGATTTTTTTGCCATTTTATTATTTGTGGCCCTTACGAGACTATTTATATTCCTGCCTTCATCCCTGATTTTTTGTCATTATAGTGGAGCCCTTTTCCTTTTCTTTTTCTTTTTTTTATTATTATTTGGACATGTTTCCTTTTTCTTTTTTTTTCCATTTCTTTTGGTCTGGATTGAAACGATATTTTGATAAGGGTCATGCTAAAATCTATATTTATCTAACAATAACTATTTCACAACCCTTTGATCGGTCCTTGTTAATAAATAAAAAAATGAAATAAAATAAAAATATTGTGAAATAAAAATGTGATGTATATATATCATTATACTCTTCCTATGAACATCATTATTTTCGTCATAATTATTATAAATTTTTTGTCTTTGGGTATGCCCTCATGTTTGTGGTCATACCATTTCAGTTGGGCTGGAGATATGGATCGACCACAGAGGACGTCTTAACTGGGCTAACAATCCATAAAAGAGGTTGGAGGTCCGTCTATTGCACGCCCGACCCATCGGCCTTTTTAGGATGTGCACCCTCGGGTGGGCCTGCTGCGATGATCCAGCAGAAAAGGTGGGCCACTGGCATGCTTGAAATTCTATTAAGCAAGAACTGTCCCATATTTGCCACCCTGTTTGGGAAGCTCCAATTCAGGCAGTGCCTAGCCTATTTGTGGCTCTTCTCGTGGGGCATACGCTCCGTCCCTGAGCTATGCTATGCTGCTCTTCCAGCGTATTGTATCATCACCAATTCCTTCTTCTTTCCAAAGGTGAGGTGAAGTTCATGAACAATAACGTATTCAAGATCTATTTCATATATATTATTCTTTTTAAAAGCCTATTACTTGTGTTTGTAGGTTCAAGAACCAGCATTCTATGTACTAGTTGCTCTCTTTGTCATTTTCAACCTATACACATTATCCGATTACCTAAGAACTGGCCAGTCAGTCCGAGCTTGGTGGAATAACCAAAGAATGGCAAGAATTACCACCATGAATGCATGGTTCTTCGGATTTCTTAGTGTCATGCTCAAGCTCTTAGGAATATCGGAGACCGCCTTTGAAGTGACAAAAAAAGACCAATCTAGCGATGCTGCCAATGAGGACGATGTTGGGAGGTTCACCTTTGACGAGTCCCCAATTTTTGTGCCTGGCACAACCATTTTGCTGCTACACTTGACTGCGCTAGGTGTGAGCTTGTTGAAGTTGCAACCAATAACTCATGATGGGCATGGGTCAGGGTTAGGGGAGGTCTTGTGTAGTGTGTGGTTGGTGCTATGCTTCTGGCCATTTTTGAAAGGGTTGTTTGGGAAAGGAAAGCATGGGATCCCCATATCCACCATATGCAAGTCAACTCTTTTGGTGTTACTCTTTCTGCACCTCAGCATAAATGGGTTGAGACTTTGGTGATGCAATTATATAATAGTGTTTTCTCGTATCATATTTATGGTTCATGTTTATTGGTACAGTTTTCGGTACGGTGACGTGTCGCCTTGTGATTCGCTCCCTTCTTCTCTTTCTGCAAAATAATAATAATCAACTGTCAAGGGGTACTGACCGATCCCGCTCCAATGCTTAAGTCAATAGACAATTGCAGGGAGTATTCAGTATAATTGAGATAATAATGCTAGTTTGATACCTGGTGTGTGTGTGTCTATTTATAGGCACAAATGAGGTTGGAGTGTACTAAGGATCCCAGATTTCTCAGGATCCACGCTCTCTCTGGGCCGGGGGCGAATGACCCACATTCTCCTCGACGAATCTCTCGGGATCCACAATCTCTTCTACAGATCTCTCAAGTCCACGATCTCCTCAAAGTGAGGGTGCTAAGATTCCGAGGCTCCGGATCTTTCGGGAGCGCTATCTCTTTAGATCTCGGGCCTTACGGAATCCATGATCTCCACGAATCTCGATTGTGGCATTATGACCGACCAGACCTCCTTGGGTCGGTCAAACCGACTATGCCCGAAATTCAGTTATGGGCTTACTTGAACTTTGGGAATAATAATTTCCCCAACAATATTGTTGAAAATCAGTACATACTCAGACAATTACATTTTTCTTTGTTGGAGAAAACTTTGATTTTGTTGGAAACGTTGAATTGGGCCTAGTTCATTAATAACATCTAGCCTTAGGGAATTAAATTATTTTTGTGCTGGCATATTATTCCAGACAACCAAAAACAAGAGAAAATAGTACATCTTACTCCTTAATTCCCTGCATCTAATTAATAAAAGCTTTGCAGGAAGAGTTAACTAAAGGTGATTATTAAGGATACACGCAAAAGGTTTTAAATATGACATTAATTGCTGTTGGAAGTTATCTTAAATTCCTATTTTTAGGTTTTTTTTTTTTTTTTTTTTTTTTAAACATGTCCACACAAGAGGGAGGGGGAATTCGAACTAGTGATCTCCGCTTCATGAGGCGTGCTCCCCAGCCGATTGAGTTTTCTTAATTTGTCACATATGTAATGAGTATTCCTTGTCCAATAAGATATAAAAATTAGAAACATAAGCAATTTGGTAACAAGGAATGAGATTTAGAGCCTATAAATAAAGTTCCTCCAAAAAAAAAAAAAAAAAAAGTATAAATAAAGAGTAATAAATACTGCACCCTCGTCAAACCCTTATCATACTAGGCTGATGGGCTTAGATTAGCCCTTAAAAAAAAAAAAAAAAAAAAAAAAAAAAAAAAAAAAAAAAATACTAGAGACTAATGAGCACTGCCACCAACACAATAAAATAGGCTTAAAGTAAGATTGTGGTGTAGTATATAGCATTACTCATTAATAATTGTTGCTTCTAAAGATTAAGTGGTTTTAGAATAAACCCAAAAGTTAGTTGACACTCACCTTAATTGCCCTGCCCATTTTTTTAAATCATCATACGAATGTTGAGTTAGGGACTAACGCTAACCAAAGAATAAAAAAATTCAAATTTTTGTGCCAAGCACAATCAATTTTTTTTTTAGATGACTAGAAAAAACAAAAACAAAAACAAAAAAACTTACACTTAACCCTCAAATTAACGCTCAATTTGCAATGCCCCTCTAATTAAATTAAACCATCCAAAAGTTGCAATATCTCCTATCATCTATCAAGTCCTTTCACTTAATCCTCTGTGTTATGATTTTCCAGACAGCGAAAAATGCCGAAATCATTTTTCAGAAATCATTTTACGCCGAAACAAACGGAGCATAAATCACATGGAAAATGATGGTTTGAAATGATAATAATATCTCTTCAAATAAAAAATAAACAAGAGAAAAACCAAAAAAAAAAAAAAAAATAGGAGTTGCAAGACCCACAACCCACGACCAGGCTGTGTGAGTCACCTCCATGGCCAGCGATTTTTTTTTTCTTTTTTTTTTTTTAATGTAAGTGCATAGTTGTATTTTCACACATTTCATAAGAGTACATTAACGTTAATTCGTTTGTGTCAAAAAAGTTCACGCGAATCGTGGTTTAATTTGCTAAATCATAACAAGGGGGGTAAATGAAAGGGTTTCGTAGATTGGTAGGGGACATTGCAACCTTTTGAAGTTTATGAGGCACGTTATAAATTTGGTGAAAATTTGAGAGGTATATATATAGTTTTCTTTTTCTTTTTTCGTTAAAAATAAAATAATAATAATAATAATAATAATAATAATAATAATAATAATAATGAGTTGACACTCACCATGTATGGAAAATTTTTGAACCTAACTAAAAATACCCTGAATATGTCAAGTTGAGATCAATTTAAAATTTATGAAATTGGATGGATGGTACGATTTGTCAACGCTGGATAGATTGGGGGTCTATTGCCGATTTTTGAACATTGGACACCAAAATACAAATTGGTGGATACTTCATAGAGGTAAAGTGTATTTTCCTCCTATTTTTCAATACTTTATCCTATGAGGCATTTTTAAGAGTTTGGGGCTAAAAAGTCACGTGCAACGCACCTGACTTCCAATATTCCATAAAAAATAAAAATAAAAATGAAAAAACTTAACGGATGGGCTAATTAACCTATCACAGCTTGGTAGTTTGTGAGGCGAATGCCACTTTTTAAACTTTGAAGGCTAAAGAGTAAAAGTGGTTATACTTCGAGAGGGTAAGACGTATTTCCCCTTATTTTTAAACAAAAATTATCAAATTTTGTCATTCGATCAATATTTATCCTTAAGTAATACGTAATGAATTTAAAAAAATTAAATTCTTCTAAAGGTAATAAATATAAAGACTAAAATATTAAAGCATTTTAATTTAAAAATATTATTTTTTTCTACGCAATATGGGTAATTTGAAAATAATTATTAGTATTTTAAGAACTTCACATTAGAATTATTTGAGAAATCTAAAAAGTCATAATTTGTTAAATTATTACTATTAAATGAAATGGAGATGATTTATTTCATAATTCAAATTTTATTTTGTTACAACTAACGGTGAACATGATGGCACATGTCGTTTGAAATATTTAAATGATGTGACAATAAATTCACTATGTGGCAACATATACATGGTACACCATTAAATATGTAAAATCTAATATGGGCAAGGAATAAATCATCTTCATTTCACTTAAAATGGATTAAAAAGAATAGTGGTAGCGGTACCATTGAAAAAAATAACGATAATAATAATAATAATAACAACAATAATAATAGAAACTATATATTTATTTCACTACTATCACACATTGTCGATATGGTAGTATCGATTAATCATTGTTAAAAAAATTGAAAAAAAAAAATTCAATGACTAATTGGCATACCAATAGGACGAGATAAAAATGTTGTTTTTAACATTGATGTAATAATAATAGATTAGTGTTATATCCAAATATATCATTTCTAGAATTACTCTAATAATAATTATAAATAAAAATACTTATAAAAATAATAATAATAAATAAATAAATAATAAAAGAATAAAAGAATATTTTTCTTGACCCTATAAAAGGGAGGGTTCAGAGAAAACCTCACTCCCAAGCACACGCCTCCAGAGTGGGTAGTCCGTACTAGTCCAAAGTTTTTTGTTTTTCGTACTACGTAGTACATCAGGTCTCACAAAGAGACAAACAGATCAAATGGCAAACCTTCCACAGTCGCTGTTTGGGTCAGATCCGTCGTCGTCGTCGTCAGGAGCAGTGGCTCCGAGCACGTCCGGAACCACCACTTCCACTACTGATCATGGAGAACCCTCAAGGGTTTACGTGGAGAAGTTGATTCTTGCCCTTCGCGATGATAAAACCCGAGAACGCGCTCTTGGCCTCCTTAACAAGGTTCGTTTCCTTTCTTTCTTTCTTTCATAGGTGTTCATGTTTCTCACTGAATGTTTGGTTGCCGAGAAAATAATGGGAAAAGAACTAAAAACCAGGATGAGGTACGGTTTTTCATAATTTTATATTTTCCCAAGATTTCCTTAATTTTATTTGTTTTTGTTTTTGTTGTTGAAGATTATGGTTATCACTTTGCGTTTCACATGTAGATGCTATCTAGATAGTGAAAACTTAAAAGAGTAGACATGAAAATGAATCGGAATGAGAGGTTTTGGTAAAATATTTGATTCGATCTCATATATGTAGAAGACGCCAAGTACGAGTGTGCAAATAATTTTAATAAAGGAATTTTATTTTAATTTTCTCATTGCTAGCTTGATTGGTTGCCGAGAAAATATCATGAAAGGAAGAGTAAAGAAAAGTTTTAAACCTTGTAACTGAAATTTGAATCCGGTGCTTGTGTAAGTTTCTAAGATTTTTGTCTCTTTCCCATGATTTCTGTGGTATCCAAACAAGCGAACAAGGGTGATTTTATAGCATATATAGATAGCTAATTTTTATATTTAAAACACTTGCTCTCCATGTCATATTTTCCGTCTTGGTAATGAAAAATAACATAAAAAGATAAATAAATGGTTAGAAAAATCATCACTTTAAATTAATGTGCTCCATTTGGTTATCACATGCATCTAGTTCGATCTGGACAAATACTAAAATTCTATACTTTGAGGGTGCAAAACATCTAATAAAGGATTCCGCTATATTGGCAGAAAATACATATTTAAAAGTGTTAAACCTAATCTAATAAAAGCTAGCGAAGTTTTTCTCTCCTATTGTCTCCAATTTATCAAATTTTCTGTTTTGGTAGGCTTGCATAAGAAGATATAGATGGACGAGGATCCTATTATTAATTAGTTTTATACTCAAAGTTCATGAAAAATTTGTCTATTAACACTAACCCAATTATAAAGCCCTCCTAGATGCATGTGATATTGATATTAACACTAATTGTCTTTGATTGCCTTCTTTATTTTTTAATTAATTTCCATTTCTTTTCCAATGATCGATCGACTTAATCGATCTTTTATTTATATGTCAGATGAATTTAAACAAGCGACTTTTTCCCTTTCTTTCCCCAGACTAAGGCAACTCGTGAAGATTTAGCTCTATTGCTATGGCATTCTTTTGGTACTATATTCACGCTTTTAGAGGTACGTATGTCATGCCCACTTGACTTTGCTCGATGCTTTTTGAAATAAATTAATGAACTTCATTAATTTTTGCTAGTCTTTTCCTCTTTGTCTTACATTAAGTTGTTTATTTCTCTAACTCACTGCTCTAATACACATCATATGTTCTCATTAATTTAATTACATCTGACTCGAAAGAATTTTTTTTCTGCCCTATATATTTGAAGGAAAATGTTTGGGGTCTTACAACTTTTTCTATAATTCTTTTACAAATTGACACAACATGGACGAAACAATTAAACAATAAAATTCAACAGATAAATTTAATTGTTTAGTTGATTAACGTGGCAAGTATATATCATGTGAAGTACTATAACATTAGTTTGTAAAAAACTTGTAGTAAAAACTGTAATACCCTTACAGCACTCATATATATTTAAAACGGAATATAAAACTTTCAATTTCAAGATTAATGTTCATTGTTGAATCTATCATTATTTCAGGAAATACTTGCAGTATACCGCTCAATATCAAACCCAAACCTTACAGAAAGAGCATCAAGTAGAGTATGCAATGCTCTTGCTCTACTTCAGGTTAGATAGGCTTATAGCTCCTATATCTTTTATTTTTGATATTCTATACATATATACATAACTTTTTTAGCCAAGTGTTTTGGTATCGGATCTAATGATATGAAGGAATTAAGTTTGTGGGAGAATTTGTGTGATCAAACCACGGCCGTGACTAGCATTTTTTTTTTTGGAGTTTATTTTCCAGAGGGTTTAAAATCGCTACCATAATCTACACTTTTTAATCTTTCATCTCTTTTATGAATGTACTTTCCTAGTTTATAAGTTTCTCATTATATTTTTAAGAATGGTAACTGATAAATTGTTTTGTTCTACAGTGTGTAGCTTCTCACCCAGATACAAGGAAGCTGTTTATCAAGGGTAATTAATTTTACCCAATATCCTTAAAATGAATAAGGACTATTAATTGCTTGGATTTGGCAGAATTGAAGTCCAATTTACATCATCATCGTATCCTTAAACCAAAAAGAGCAAGGGATGTCATACATTTGAATCCATAAATTAAATTTTGATCCACATATGTAGTTTGTTGTTTTTACATCCATGTTTCTCGTGACATATATATGTGTGTGTGTGTATATATATATATCTATGTATCATTTCTTGAATTTCTGTTTTCATATAGAATAATCATGGTTTTTTTACCATAATTTTTTAAGTGTTTTTAGTCTACATGCATATGTAGTTGTATGTATGATTTCTTGATCAAGCACTTCTGTTTTCATATAGAATTGTGGAATTAGGAGATGCTTTGTAGGTGATTAACGCGCCACATAAGGTTGACACTATTGCTGAGGTTTCAGATTATATTTTATATGTAGTTATTGCACTTTCAATGCTTTAGGTGTATTTCTATGAATTTTTACCATAATCTTTTCCATAAGAAGATTAATTTGCTAATTAATTGTTACATGAAATTTGATGTTTAATTATTTCACTAGTTGGTTACCTTTTTGCAGCTAACATACCACACTATCTATACCCTCTTCTTAACATTATGAACAAGGAAAAGCCTTACGAACATTTAAGGCTTACCAGCTTAGGTGTTATTGGTGCCTTGGTGAAGGTAATTAACTTTTCCTTCGCTTTAATAGTCTTATATATCTTGTCTGTAGGATGTCCCTCAATATATATATACACACACATTGCTGGCACAATTTGATAAGGTTGATCTCAAACAATTACATAGTGAATCTACATTTCAATAAGAACATGAATGGTGCCAAGTGATATGTCAAGGAAAAGGAGAGCTTCATCAGAAAGCACACTCAATAACTTTCTTTACATTTTTCTTAAATTTATGGAACCAAACTACTTTTTGTTTTCTTATTCAAAAACATTCCACAATAGCTTTCTTTATCATTTCCCTATACTATTTAAATATTCTTTAAAATCATCGCTAGGAGAAAGATAGAAAAGCAATGGCTAGTTTGGCAAACCCCCCACCACCCAACTTTTCTTTAAAAAAAATCAACCTCAAAATATTCCAATTTTTTTCACTATTTATATCACATCAATCACTTTTTTTATTATTATTCAAACAAAAAATCCATTACAAAACATAACTTTTTCACTTTTCCTTACAAAAAAATTTAAAAATTATTTCTATTTTATATCATATTAATAACTTCTTATTACTATTAAAAAAAAAATTACCTAAAAAAGCTTTACCGAACACACCCAAAGCCTATTTTGTTAAAAAAAAAAAAAAAGATAACGAAAGCTAAAGTGCTATCCTAAATATCGGGTAACATTGTAACTTTCCCTTAATTTATGGAAGGGAATGAGTATCTGCTACAAGTAGCCGGATTTTGGGGGATTTTGCTTACATGTAAAGAATTGAAGGGAGTTTAGAAAGTTTGTTGATAGTGCTCTTGTAGTCTTAATTGTTAATATACTAACAAAATTAACATCTTCATCCTGATTCTGCCTGAAGCCTGGTGATGAAGATGCTATTCATTTCCTTCTCGAAAGTCAAATATTTCCTTGTTGCCTTCGTTGTATGGACGTGGGCAATGACTTGTCAAAAACGGTAAGTGGCCTCAATTTCTCAATTTTTGGAAACTCTGAAAATACTTGCACTAGTTGTGCTGAAACATTCTGTTTAATTTTCTTTTGTATCTTTAATCACATATGTTTAATTTACAAATACAGTTCCTTCATGTAGGGCACATTAGTTGCTATTCTATATTGTGGAGAAAGGAAGACTTTTAAAATTACTATTTCAGCCATGAAACTGTCTTAATCTTAATTACAATAGAAGTCAAAAGATCACTTTAAAGTGAACTCTAACGCCTAGCTAGAGTCTGTTTGGCCCTACAATTTCGCAGGTTAAAAATGTGTTTAAATTATGAAAAGTGTCCTATCTGGAAGTACATTTAAAAATAAAATAAAAAAATAAGTGATAGAAACAAGGGAATGCATTTTTAAAAATGCATGATTTTAAGGTCGAACCACGTTTTTTTTAAATCTTGTTTTATTAATTGCATTTTGAAGTTACTTTTTTTTTTTTTTTTTTTCAAACCACACGTTTTAAAACTACTACACCAAACAGACCCCTTGAAATAGTAATTTATCTTGATGAAAAAAATAGAAAATAGAAAATAAAATAAAATAAAAGGAAGAAGAGAGGGAATACTCTATCTGGATATAGAGAAATAGATGTCTCAATTTTTGTCAAAATATGCATGTAATTATGTGGCTTATATCTTCTACGTATATGCATGCTTACGAGAAAGTAATCATGAACTTGTTAATTAGTATATTTGACAATACAGGTTGCCACGTTTATTGTTCATAAAATTCTTATGAAAGACGAGGGGCTGAAGTATTGCTGTGCTTATGCGCAACGATTTTATGCAGTGGGCCGTGCTTTGGAAAACATGTTAGAAAATCTTGCTGAGGACCTCTCACACTCACACCATCTGCTAAAACATATTATCGGTTGTTATCTGAGGCTCTCACAAAGTCCAAGGTCAATTGAATGCTGTGCATGGTCAAACATTTGGTTTTACATTAAACGGATTCAAATTCCGTGCAATTAGGCTGTCCATTATATGCTATTATCAATTGCCCATTGAACATATTATCGGTTGCATGTACAATTAATAGGCAGCGTCATGCGAGAGGGCAGTACCCGTGCTCTACTTACTCTCAGGGCTCAGGCAAGTGTTGCTTGGCTTGTCCGGACACCTGCCCAAACAAAGTGGAGTCCGAATGCACTCTCGCATGAAGATGTGACGATGCAACGAGCAGCCTAATTGCACCTGATTGATACCCATCCATATTTAACGTTGTTTGTTTAAACTTATGTTGAAAACCTATAACTATGGGTTAGAATTTTTATTGCAGGGCATGTGACGTGTTAAGATACTGCCTTCCCACGAGGTTAAGAGATCCTACCATCTTCAACCTCCTTCGTGTAAGTTCTTCACGACTTCATTAACATTCTTGGTTTTAGCACTGGGAGAAAGAATTTGGTAATACGGGAAAAAATCCAAGTTGCTCTGTGTTATATTTGGACAACATAAAGAGGATTTGTAACATAGAGAAGTATCGGGATTTATTCATGAAGTTTTAACCTGTTAAGTAGAAATTGAAATAGTGAAAACTTGATAGAGGTCCATTCATGCATGAATAAGACATGTTTATCTTCGTCTGCATGAGCAGGTTTGATAATTTTTTATACGATCTACAAATTTGACATTAATCCAATAGAAAATTAATTGTTTAGAATTTAAAGATTTGACATATTTAATCAAATAAGTTAGGGTAGGGTTACCTATATAGATTTATACTCGTGCATCGACATGACCCAAACCCCAAGCGTGACATTTAAGGTTGGCAATTTTTGACACGACTGATAAACCCGACACAAGCTCAACAATGAAATTAGTGGGTTAGGGTTGAGAGGTCTAATTCATTTAATTAAATGAGTTAAATTTGAATTAACATATAATTTCTTATACTCATGACTCAAAACGACCCGAATACGAATTGTTACCCCTAGCCACATTAGTAAGTGTTGATGCGAACAGCTATTGGATTCTAGATTACAATGAGAAATTTTTTTTTTTTTTTTCCTTTTAAATATGATTATGAAAAAGCTTAAACGATTGTTTTTCTACAATTATTATGACTCCAGCTTGCGTGATTTTTCTTTTCAGGACGACCCAACAGCCATGGTTTGGCTGCAAGAATTATATCACAATGTGTCAAACAGAGCCCAATGGACAACAATTCCGACTGGAGAATTACTTGCAAGCTTGATTAGACCCTAAACAGAGTGAGCACAACCATGTCATCCATGCATGCTGCTCTCTGCACCAGCAGAATTACCAATCAATCTTCACAGTTACACTTTGTGCTTGTAATATGGCATTGTCGATGTATATTATGTTACTATATATATGTCAAAAGACACGTGGGAGCAAATGGGAACGGAAAATGCTTGCACGCTAACTAGATATTTGTCCTAAAAAATGTTTGGGGCATTACAGCAGTTTTTACGATAATTTTCTTACAAACTCACGCGATATAACTCATATTTTATGAAATGAGTGTACATCATGTGGAAGTCGATATTTAAGTGGCTAATGTGATATGTGGCATGTGGACTGCACGTGACAACCCACATTTTAGGGTTGGCACTCGTAGTAAGTTGCACGTGGATTGTCACGTCAGTTTATAAGAGATTTATAATAAAAGTTGTAGGCTGAGTTTGGCAACCATTTTCTCTCCCTCCTTTTTTTTTTTTTACTTATCCTCAAAAAGTCAACTCCAAAACATTCTAACTTTTTTTCACTTTTTATATCACATTAATCATTTTTTATTACTATTCAAATAAAAAAAAAACTACAAAACAAAACTTTTTCACTTTTCTATAAAAAAATTTCAAATTTTTTATATTTTATATCATATCAATCATTTCTTACTATTATTCAAACAAAAATTTACAAAACAACCGTTTACCAAACGGTGTCGTAGTAACTCTTAACAGTACTGATCAAGAACCTTAACTCTTTGCTTCCTGCCATTTGATTGCATATGTTCATGCATCTTATGTATCCAGATTCAAGATGAGGCTCAACTGTTTGTTTACAAGACACTAGTGCTGGAAGAAAGGGTTATAGATAGGCGTACATCAGATTCCTTATCTGGATTACTTACGATTCTTTATCTGGACTACTTACTAGCAGAGTAACGCTACATACCCACCAATATCCCACCATTATCAAATTATATGCTAATGGGACATTGTCGATCTACTATTAGATCAGCTCTTATTAAAAAATAAATAATTAAAATCTAGTGTAGATTAACACTACCAGGTCAGCAAAATAAGATATTTGTGAGATATTTATATGGTATATAATATTACTCCTCATGGAAAATGCTATAAACAACATTTTTATCCCATTTTTATCTCATCTAACTTGGCAGGATCCAGTACTCATTGGATTTTTTTTTTTTTAATAAGAGTTTATCAAGGGCTACTACACCCTTCCACATCAGCATAATGGAATAAAAGTTGGATAAAAGCGTTATATATAACATTTCTCTTTTGCTTCACAAGGACATCACAGCTGTTTGCGCAAAATAATTACAGAAAAATGTAGGAAGTAATATGAAAGCTAAATGACCATTAAAATAAAATAAAAAATAAAAAAACCCAAAGAATGCAGGCATAGGAAAGATTGCAACTAGAATGCAAATTGGACAAATTATATAACAGTACATAATAAAAGTTGAAGAAGAATTGGGTAGGGTATATCTGAACATTCCCTCAACTGTTTGAACGAGCTGCCCTCTGCAGAGTATATAAGACAGGTCTCTCGATTGATTCAACCTTGAGAAAACAAATTGAATCCATCTCACTTATGGGGGATTGAGAGTTTGCTCTCAAGCATAAAAGATAGATCCTTCATTTGTGACATTAGTCTCTCTACATCATCAGCATTTTGCGTGGTTCTTGTACCGGAAACATCTCCACCTTTTGTAACATCTTCAGCATCACCTGCAACTTCTGAATTTGCAACGGGCATCCTGAACATGCAACAGAACAAATGAGATCCAGAAATTGGTTCGGCTCACTGTCTTAAGTACAGAAAGCATAAACTAAAGGTAGATATCACCTAAATGCTAGTTTACCAAATGGACCCAGAATTGTCTTCCAAGTATGCTTAAATAAAAAGATATCCATATCATAATAGTCTTGCAGGTATCTATTATCCAGCAAATTTCTTTAGCATAAACTAGACATGTGAACACTCATACTTGTGCACAAGCATATGTATAAATCTCAACCAGGTTCTAGAATAACTTCAATATAATCTTCTTGCCTACACGAAGCCTCCTTGTTTGCTGAAATACCTAGCAAGTCTAAGACCTCCACCCTCATAATCATCACCCCCTCCACAATTTAACCCTTATTCTCAAAATCTACCTTGACAGCCACCCCTTTAGCAAAAGCTCATTTGCTTCACCCACAATTAACTCCACAACCACCACTTTTTATGAGGTTTCTTTCCAGGGTGAAATGAATGCCTAATATCCAAGTCGAGTAATCTACGAAGATCCATGTCTCCCTTTTGTTCTTCCAAAATTGATGTGACTTTTAAAATTACCATTAGATCAAAATCCAATAGTGTTTTATCACAAATCCAATAGGAATTTTAAAAGCTACATTTATTTTGGGAGGACACAAGAAAGATATGAGTCTTGCTTCCAGCATTACTTTATCCAAGCCAACAACCATTGTAGGCAAACAGACAGACACGGAATACAAAACATTGAATTTAAATTCCTCCCAAACCCACGCCAAGATAAAGCCCTCTGTTATGCCTCCAGCTTACTACCCATTGAGGACTAAAGTAAACATGAAATGAAATATTCACAAATGAACTCTTCTCGTCACCAAAATTTCCTCCTATCAAGATCCTAGACTTATTCCAATCATATGTGAAGCTCCACCGTCTAGCCAACTGGAACCAATTCAACCACCAAATTAACAACAGAAAACCACTTCAAAACCAATAATTAAATAATGATCTCCATAAAATGCCCTCAACACCGGAACTTGCTCCCTCTTCATCTGCAAAAGATTATCATAAGCAACCAAAGATGAAAGACAAGCCCATGCTATTCCACCACTCCCAGTCTTCCAAACCCCCTCCCCCCTCTTTTCTTCTTCTCTCCCTCCCTGAGGCCAAGTCCCCTTTTCTGGTCTTATACAGCTCCTACACCAAACCATCGTTGGAAAATGGCAAAAGGGGCATTAAGAGATAGATAAATCATAAATCCCAACACTGGTATCCAGTGGTTAGGCTTAACTTATTTGGCTAAGTGCAGAAGTGCCCTGACTTCATTTTCAGGTTTTTCCATATATATATAGTCTCATGATGGTTTTCGTTTCCCTTGGAAAAATGTTTGGATGACTAAAGTTTCATTGAGGGTGGCCTTTTTTGTGTGATCAGCGGTCCTAGGGAACATCCTTACCATAGACAATCTCCAAAAGCAGCACGTCATTGTGGTTGATTGGTGTGTTATGTGCAAAAAGAATAGGAAGTTTGTGTACCATCTTCTTCATCATTGTGAGGTTCCTTGGGCCGTTTGGAATGTCTTATTCAAACGTTTCGGGCTGTCTTAGGTTATGCCTAGACGAGTAGTCGACTTATTTACTTGTTGGTGGACTGCCAGCAATACTTGGAGTGCTGTTGTTTCGAAAATTGTGCCTTTGTGACTTCCGTAGTGTCTTTGAAGAGAAATGAATGATGAATGATAAGTGTTTTAAGGACTGCGAGAGGACCTTGGAGGAGTTGAAATCTTTTTTCTTCAACACTTTGTATATTTGCTTATGTTGCCCCAACTTTCTAGGTAGCTTCTCTTCTATACTCTCTGTAAACTTAAGGCGCCTTACGCTTTTAATGATATTTCGATTAATTATCAAAATACATACATATATATATATATAGTAACTATTGTTCTGAGTTAATTGCAGTCTAGCAGGATGTTTCAAAACTTAGTTGATTAAATTCAATTATGTTAAATGGAGATTGACATCCCATGTATAAAAACCTGTCTGAAACAGAAGGCTCTGATTGAATATTGTTCACTTCTAGAGCACCATCTGGATTGCTAGATGCTCCTGAGAAGAAATGCGGCTGTGAAAAGCTACCAAAATCCATATCCTGCAAGTTGTTTGGTAGGCTGAACAAATTAATTTCTGAAGTCTGCTCCACAGAAGGTGTCGTATGATTAACAGTTTGTTTCGAAGAACTATTAGAAGGATCATGTGCACTAGTTGAGCTAGTAAAATCATTCCACCCATCAAATGAATCATCATCTTCATCAGTGGTCTTATTATCAGGTGCCTTGTCACTGTTGGTTTGCAATAGATCAACTTGTAGCCAATCAACACTCATAGAAGAAGAATTATTTGCATTCTCTGCTAATTTTTCATCCTTAAGGTTTGCAGTCATTTCAACCTGCCCAGTCCGGCCAATTACCCCCGAGTTGGAATTACTCCATAGATCATCTTGAAACCAGCCATCATTCATGGACGCTGATGGAACCGTATTATCTTTCACTGTTGTATCAATAGAATCTTTTCCGGGACCAAAAACTGTGTCCAAATTAGCAGAAAAATTACCAGCAGAAGCCACAAAAGGGTCAAATGATTTGGTTTCTTCATGAGGTGTTCCTGAATCAGCAGACTGGAAGTTTGCCTCCCAACCAGAAAAAGAGTCGCCACTGCCATCTTCCATAGACCTCGTAGCTGTCTCAGAAGGCTGAACATTCTCAAACAAACTAAGATTTTCACGAACTTGGAAATCATCACTTTCTGTACTTCCAATTTGTTTGTTCCACGACTGCTCTTCAGATGCACTAGAAGCATCATCTCTCTTTCTATCACCAAAAAAGTTGTCAAGATCAACTCCAGCCAAATTCAAGGAACTTTTGCTTTGAACCGGTGTCTCATTCGAGACACTAGTCTCAACTTTCTCTGATTCAGCAGGCCATCTTATTTCTAAATTTAACAAATCGGAAATGGGAAACTCGCCTTTTTGTGTACTCTGTCCTCTGATTGATTCATTTGCTCCAACAAACGGTCCTGCCATCTCCTGAACAAAAAATGTACCATTTTCACCATATATCCTTCATGCAATGAATCCAATGAAGTTCATTTCTAAGTAACACCACACACACACAAACACATAGAATTATATACTGAAGCTTCCCAATTTAGCCCATCAAAACTTTCCGCATCTCCAGCAGTCAGAGCAACAACTACGACTACCTAAGAATAATCATCCTTTTCATGAATTAGTTGGTGTAATAAAAGTAGAATACCATTTGTACAACCTCAAAATAAGCTGTGAAATTACTCTCTTTCTCAGGAAGACACGACCAAAAATTCGTATTAAAACCCCACCAAGTTATAATTCTGAAACCGGTAGCTGCTAAAGCTACAATCCCCATCAGCACTCTGGAAACTAGTTCATGCTCGGAAAAAGCAAGACTTGCATTCACATTCGTTTTTTCAACTACATCTCTACGTCCTAAGTAGGAAAATCGGTTTCACATTGCGCTTCTTAAGCATTCAAAAACAGCAAAATTGGTTTCAATTTTATTTATTTATTTCATTTTAAATATTGGATTCTCCAATCCAAGAAACAGATACGTCTAACTTTACCTACAATTTAGAAACCCAAACAGAAAATATATGCAAAACATTCAAGACTCTAATTTTTCCTTTCTTTTGCTCTACTTTCTCGAGAATCAAACACTAAATGCCGGCATAACTTCAATAACTTCCTCAAAGTCCGATTCCCACCCTTCCTAATCTTCAAAACTCCCACCTTTTTTGTCTCATTTTCCCTTCCAATTTTCTCGGCAACCAAACATTAACCATGGAATCAAACCAAAAAATTCATCTTTCACTTACCGATCCGTCCAGGTCCAAGGACTCGAGCAACCATCGGCACCCGAGCGTGTCGCGAAAGTTGAGGGGCTCGGGAGGTGGGTCCCGCCTCTGGTGGCGCCCACAGAAGACGCAGATCAGGGACTGAAGCCCTCGGAGGAGCCTGGCCTTGCATTGCTTGCAGCGGAGGTACGGCGGCGAGGGGTCGAGCTGAGCTAGTGTTTGTTGCGGCGAAGGGAGGCCCGGGAGAGAAGGGTCGTCTGGGTCGTAGGAAGAGAGATTCGCTTCTTTGCGCAGCGAGATCTGGACCTGCCGTATCAGATCGTACGGGATTTCCATCGCCATTGCTAGGGTTTGCCCAAAACCAAATGTTTTGAGAGAGGGAGTGAGTTCTAGATCTTTCAAAACGAATGTCGCCGCCAAAATTCATTGGCCGACGACACTTACTGGCGCGTTAACAAACATAGGCGCTACTGCCGTTGAAGTCTATTATATTTCGTTAAGAGTAAAGAAGTTGCCTATGATTTTTTTTATTTTTTTTTAACGAAATATTAAAGTATTTCATTTATCAAATATCACAAGTATAAAAGTCTCTAAGGGGTAGTTCAATCGACTGGGGACCACGCTTCATGAAGCGGAGGTCACTAGTTCGAATCCCCCTCCCCCTCCCCCTCCCCCTCTTGTGTGGACATATCAAAAAAAAAAAAAAAACTCTACAGAATTATAGTCACATGCTATGAGATTACAAAATTATAAATACAAACAAAATTCAGTGATATCTATGACTTTCATCTTCCGCTAACCCATATACAAAAATAGTTAAAGAGCAGATCAGTTCCGAGCAGACTAGATTAAAAATTTATTTAAATCGACCGTCAGAGATAACCCATCACACTTTACTAACTTTTATCCCATAGATCGTCTATGAGAGCATATCTAAAGAGAATATCTAAAGAGAATAAAACTCTTATTCAAAGCAAAAACACAACCAGCGAACAACAACAGCAGCCAATTGCCTATGATCGTTAACTATTAAGCTTTGATAAAATATTTTTTAAAACACACCTCTTATTTATAATTTGAAAACTTATATATATTTCACGTTTTCAAAATGCAACTTTTTAAAAATAAACTCTCTAGTGAGATATTTTTGGAATTTTTTTTTTAAAATGCTCTTTTAGCATGTGAAATCGCATGCCAATTGGACTTTTAAAATAATAACAATTAATTCAAAACACAAAATATTTTTTCGCAATATAAAAATTGTTTTTGACCTTTATGGGAACACTTTTTTTAAATAAAAACTAAAAATTACATCTAAAATACATTAACAAGCATACCCACTATTTTTTTTTTTTGTCGAACTTATAGCATTTGCTATTATATATAACTGAAAGCCCAAAGGCCAGTATAGAGAAAGGGAAGTCAACAAGACCCCTAAACTCAAAGTCAGAAGGATTTGACTTAAAACAGCTGTCGGAGCAGAAACATCAAATTTTACCAGAATTACATTTGAGCATCTTTTACATTAACGCTCACTCTCAAATAAAAAATGATCGATCTAGCAATTAGCCAACAAAAATCCCAATAAAATTTGAGTAATACATAGACAGACTATACCGGAGGAAACAAGAAGAATACACAACACAAAACAGGAAAAACCCAATAAAAGAGGCTGCCAACAATAGAAGAAGAAGCGGAATCCACCGGAGACGGTGGCGCGTGGATGACACACGCCGTCACCTGTCCCACCCAACCGTAGATCAACCACCGTAGACCTCAACCAGCATCGTGCGCTGCCAAAAGAAGCGAGGCGTGGCCGTCACGCGCGCCAAAGAGCAATGGGCTCTCTGGCGTGTGCAAGCCACACGCGGGATACCGACGACCACCGTGGCCCGAGCTTCTAGCTACTGGAGCGGACGATGACGGGGAGCACGATTGGGGGGCGCGTGTCTTGGAAAAAAACAACGGAGTTGTGTAGATCTGACACCAAAAGTTAAGAAGAAATCTAGGAAAAATCGGCCAAACAACCTCCGTTAAAGACACAATCACCGCCACACCTCCAAGCTAGAACTCCTAGAATTGAGTTTTCCTGCCAAAAACAAAAGAAAAGAGAAAGAAAACACAAATATAAACCATCATAGCTTATCAAGGATAAGAGAACAAAAGCTCCACAACCCTAAAGGTTGGAAGAAAATCTAAATTCCACTAAGAGAAGTTCAGGGAGGAAGCAAAATACCTTAGTCCAAGAGGACTAAGGGCAAGACAAGAGCCGGGGGGAGGGACCTCCCTCCTCCGACAAGCAAAGCACACTGTTGTCTTCTCTTACTCTCTCAACTTTTCTTTGTGGTCTCAAATAAGTGTTTTAAATAGCATACCCACTGTTATTAGGTGGTACTAAGTTTTTCTATAGCTTGATGAAGATAAAGTTTTCTTTCAAATTATCTTTAAAGAAAAAATTAAATTAAATTTATTAAACTAATATGTGTCCGTAACTTATGTTAGTTTTTAATATCCTTAATTTGAAGAATTTTTTGGGTCCAATTTGTGAAAAACTTTGTCCAGAATAACGAATTTTTGATTATATGACTTATCTTTTAAGACATTACAACCATTTGGTTTATTGTTGTTTTATCACAATATTATCTTGTGACTTAAAAAAATTAATTAATTAATTAAATCATTGAAATTTTAATTATTTTAATTTTAATAATAATCATTATTATTATTTAAAAAAAAAATGATCTAGGTGCTGCACCGACGCGGTAGACAAACCCATCTCCCCCGATCGATTTACAGCCCTCAAAGCCGTTGAAAGTTGAAAAAGAAACAATTTTTTATTTATTTTTTGTCAAAAAAAAAAAAAGTGATAAATGTGAAGGAGGAGAAGAAGATGGGGACCAAGACGAAGACCAATCCCAGCTGATTCACGCTGGTGCTGACTACTACTCTCTCTCTCTCTCTCTCTCCCATCTCTGAGCAAATCATGGGAATGAATAATCAAACGGTGTTAAAGGTGGGATTGGTGGTGGTGGGACTGTGCATAGCGGGTTACATACTGGGGCCACCGCTCTACTGGCACTTCATGGAGGGCTTAGCCGCCGTCAGCCACTCCTCCTCCTCCTCCTATGCCTGCCCTCCTTGCCAATGTGACTGTTCCTCTCAGCCCCTCCTGTCTCTCCCCGAAGGTACACAGAAAAAAAAAGATCACATCTTTACCTTCTGAGACATCTCTTTTTTGCTTCTTAGATCTCTTTGTTTTTGCTTGTAGATCCCTTTTCTCTTGATGGGTATTTGACAGCGTGTTTTGTTGTAGCAAGTAAATCTTGATGTTTGTTAATGTTTTTAGGGATCTTGTTAGTATATGGGGTTTGCTTGGTTTATCTGGGTTGGTTTGATTTTGAGTGATGCGAGCACCGAGTCAGACCTCTTGAGTTACTAAGGCTTTTGTTGTCGTGGTGCTTTCCTAGCTTTTTACTTTGTGACCCAGGTCTTCCATGGTGTCCAATTGGCTCCAGATCTATGCTAATTCGGTTTCGATATATGAACAAATTGGAGTTTTCAGATATTGGGTTTTCAACCTTTTCAAAGATTTTTTTTTTTGCTGGTTGAAAAATGCAAAATATGAAGATGAACAATTTGAGAACACTGATCTGAAAATGCTAACAAAAAACAACAGAAGCAGTATTACTTTTTGAAAGTTTTAAATTGAAAGCGTGTCGGGTGGGGTTTGCTGATGGGATTGTGATTCTCTTCTTTGCTAATGCTAGAATATATTGATTTGCACTTTCTATCATCATTTTGGGTTTCTAATCCAAAACATTTCTACTCTGCTTTGACAAATCCCCAATCGCAATACATTTTCCTTACAATTAATGTCCATTGACAGCACTGCATGCCAGTTATAACCAAGGTGTATTAATATTATATGTGCCTTACTGCTTTTAACCAATGTGTTCCATCCTTGCAAAGACAAAATCTTTATATATGAAGAAGTAGGCTTGGATTTGACTGGATTTAGCTCCTAAATCTGTGGATATGAGGGGAATTCAACACCCCCTCAATCGGACCGTGTATTCCTATGTCTGAAGAAATGTGTTGCCCATTGGTTTGTTGTGAATGACAGACACACCTAATGTAACAATCCAAGGAAAGCGCTAACCACACCTGAGCTATCATTCGAAAATTACTTATCAATTTGAAGCGCCCTAGAATCACGTATAAAGCTCAGTCTCACCTAATAAGAAACCAATGTGAGATTTAGTACTCATGAGTGCCTTTATAATATATCCACACAATGTGGGATTGGAGTGTTACAATCTCCTCCCTTAAATCTTTGACGTCCTCGTCAAGACCATGTCATGCAGTGCTCCAGTACCACATAGCGTTATTAGGTTGGTCTGATACCATTTGTAACAATCCAAGAAAAGTATTATCCATATCTACATTACCACTTCAAAAGAACTAGTCAATTGGAAGCTCTCTAAAATTACTTATAAAGCTCAGTGTCACCTAGTAAGGAACCAATGTAAGACTTAGCACTCATGAGTATCTTTTTAATATACCTACTTTATATAGGTTATTTGTCTTCCAACTTCCTAAATGCATAGTCTGTTTGCAAATCGACATCACTTTGCTGGATATGTGATCTTTGATATTCTGTTAGTTTCTGCCTTCTGATTTGTTCTGGCAATCAAACATGTACTTATTTCAGTTTCTTTGTCTGAATTTATGCAGGGTTAAGCAATACTTCCTTTGCAGGTCAGTTTCTTTTCCATGAATTAACCGTGGGGATGTTGTAAATTGCTTTGGTGTATGAAACCTGAAGAGCTTAATTTTTTCCTTAATATCCTATTCAAATTTGCATGGAAGTAGGAATGGGGAATATGTCGTTATTTCTTGCAGTTATACTGAATGCGGTTTTCTGCTTGTGATAGATCTCTATCTTGGCTTGTTCCTTACTCTATTTAGATGTACTTCTTTAGTTTTGCTTGTGTTCCTTTAACATTTCCTTTAAAATTTACACCTTCAAATGCAGAAGGAGGTATTTATTAAGGCTCTATTCTAATTAAGCATTTTCCTTTTATCACTAGTATCCATGTGATTCAACAGTGCTATTTTGAACTCTGAGATGCAAACTATCCCCTTGTTTCCAACTGAGAGAAAGTGAGGGTTGCATCAAGTTTTGATTTTCTACTAGCTACTAACATAATTTAACTGGAGTAGCAATCCCTTTCTAATATTTAGTTAACACTTCCAGTTAATTCAGATTTGTATCAGGAGAAGTTGGCTACCTCTTACAGAAATTAAACGTTTTCTTGTCTTTTTAAACACATGTTTTATGAGAACTTATTATAATTCCACACAATTTTGAGATAGTTGTATCTTGACGCAGATATAAGATTATCTTAAGAAAAATTAATCTATGAGATTTTTTCGTTTAATCCGTTATCATTTTCAGTAATAGTCAGACTTTTTGTTTTTCGTACTCATTTTTCTTATTCCATGGGCATTAATCCACATTGAAGAATAAATTTGTGACTTAAAAAATATGATCGAATGTAACTCGCCAGATCTGGTGGCTTTGGTGCAAGTCTCCTTGTATACTTGTTTTACTGTTTGAATGAGGTTAAATACTTTGTATTTTTATGTGGAACCTGAGATGTATTTTACGCATGTGTTTAATGTGAGGAGCATGCCATGTAGACAAAAGGATGCATGTGATGATACTTAAGGCATTGATATTCATGAGAATATTTCTTTTATTCTTATTTGGCTTGCACCAGCATCCTTGCATTACCTTATAGCTACATGTGCTGTGAGGTGTGCTGGTTATGGGCATGACATGCCCTGTATTTTCTCTTTCTTTAAGTGATGATGTAGTTAGAGGATGATAATGAGGATTTGAGTTCATTGATTCTCAGTTCTTTTGATATCACTATTTTTTTCTTCTATTGAACTGGGCATACACAATGCAGATTGCGCAAAGCATGACCCAGAGGTGAGTGAAGACACTGAAAAGAATTTTGCAGAGCTATTGACAGAGGAACTGAAGCTACGGGAAGCCGAGGCTTTGGAAAATCATCAGCGTGCTGACATGGCTCTGCTCGAGGCAAAGAAGATTACATCTCAGTATCAAAAGGAAGCAGATAAGTGCAATTCGGGCATGGAAACATGCGAGGAAGCGAGGGAGAAAGCTGAAGCAGCATTTGTGGCTCAAAAGAGACTGACAGCAATGTGGGAGCTGAGAGCTCGTCAGAGAGGATGGAAAGAAGGGATTGCCAACTCTCATACTCAGGCTCAGGGAAATGTCCAGACTGCATAAAAGACCGACCATGTTCTCAAGAGGAGGTATCCAAGGTATTTTCTTCTACAAGTTGATTCTTTTTGCCGGCAGTGATGAATTTTTACTAGGCCTCACCTCAAAGAGGGGCTTTTCATGAATCTGCTCACCATCTTAAGCAATCTAAATTATGTATTATCATTAATGGTCAAGTACAGAAACCTCCTCATTATTGAGCCTTCTGAAATCCGCCAAGCTGTGCAAACATGCCCAGATTTCTCAATTTTTCCACCCCAAGTCTAGTTTAAGGTTCCACTGTAAGACTCACAAAGTACAGACTGTAATATTTTAGTCTTGTTTCCAAGCAAAACTAGAAACTGTGATTATATGTGAAAATAGTGTGCCAGAGATTTATCCCTTTGTTTATTAAAAATGCATATCATGCATAGTGAAATTTTTGGTATGCTGTCAGATTGGTCTCTTCTTGGTATAACAATTTCAAATATGGAAGTTGAATACCTATAAGGGCAAAGCTTTCATAATTTTCGGATAAATTGGTTTGGAGGAAATTTTTCCGATCCAGACTATTAAACTGACATGTCTTTTATGTATAATTTCCAAAAGCTTGGGCCATGGGATAAAATTGAAAAGTAAAATGTTTCGGGTAGTGAAGTTTTTACAATCCTTTGACAAACTTGGCGGTCTGTATAATAAGCGTCACATGGACTTATAAACTAAAGTGTTAATTTATATGACATTATTACGTCAGTAACAATTAAATTTAATTGTTTAGAACTGATGTGTGAAGTGTCAGGTCAATAGTGTAAACGACTTGTAGTACGCTCTCATTGGGCTGGACATTCTCATTGGGCCTGGAAATTTATCATGACTTTACCCTGCTTGATTCATGCCAATTCTAGATGGCCCATTACTATCCAAAAATTCTAGGCCATTCAATTCTTTTTCTTTGATTTGAGCTTAAAAGAAGTTCCCATAAACTAACCCAAGTAACCTACCACCATTTCTAGGAGCTCAATTGGCAGTCTATTTAACTAGCATACAGAGTTGTATACTCCTAGTGCCACCGCATGACATAAGAGTCATGGACCATGCAGCCTGATCTCAAAACAGCCTGACAATGAGAATGTTATTCTCGGTCTTCACTTATTTTAAAAGTCTAATTTTAATAACATAATATGAATTTTATTTTTTAATTAAAAAAATTACAATTTATCCTCTCAAACTGCTAGTTATTTTGCAAATAGCCATACGAACTACTAACGCTTGAACTCTGGCTTTCAAACTAACAAAAAGTTTTAAAAATGCTTATTTTGTCAAAATATGTTTATAATATCTCTGCTACGTGTCATTTTTTAATTAAAAAAATAAATAATAATTAATTTAAAAATAAATAATAATAATAATAATAATAAAATTAAAAACTAAATAAAAACTAAAAATTAAAAACCTAAAAAAAACTAATTTTTTTTTTTAAAACAAAGAAAAAAAGAAAAAAAGAAAATGAGTGTTTTGGCAGCCACCTCCAAACACCCATTTTATTTTTTAAATAAAAAATAAAATTTCAGTTGTTTTTAGTTTTTTTATTTTTAAAATTTTATTATTATTTTTAATTGAAAAATGACATGTGCCAGAGGTATCATAGGTATATTTCAACAAAATTAGCCTTTTTGAAACGTTTTGGTACTTTGGACGGCTAGAGTCCAAGCGTTAGTAGTTCGTGGAGCTAGTAGTTTGAGGAGCTAAACTATAATTCTCTTTTTGATTAATATTTTAAGGACATGTTAGACATTCATCTCCTAATCATCTCATACCTATTTTCATACAACCAAATTTTAAATCCATCATTGAATTTGTAGAGCCTAAACTTTCCTTTAATAAGTAAGGTTTAACACAGAATAATTAAAAGAGATAACTTCACAAAAGAGCATTGAATTATACATCATTTTGAGATAAGGAGTGAAATGAAAACAAGATCTCATCGTTCACATACTCGCATGATATCTTTGAGAAATGTTAGACGGAAAATGGTATTTGCACTACAGGGGTACAACAGGGACACAACACTCCCTCACATGAAAGTGAGTCCCAGTGTGTGGAACCCACCCTCATGTGAAGGAGTATTGTGCACCTGTAGTGCAAATAACAAGTCCCATGTTAGACATCCAAACACATTTTTTAGAATTTGGTTCTAACCTAATGTATCACAATCCCATAAGATTTATTATTTTAAGAAATATGTTATAATCTCGTAGGAGTGTGACATATCAAGTTGGAACTAAATTTTAAAAAAAAACTATAATAATAATAATTAAATTAAATTAAATTAAATTAAAATATCAAGCAGTTCTCGATATCTTTTGCGAAAAAACATGGAACACTGAACACATCCATGTTATGGGATGGAAGGTGGGACCATTTGTGTCAAGTCCAACCCTTCATCGATATCAATATCAACATCACCATCATCCTTCACTCTTCATTCATTTATTGGTGGACCCCCACTTTCCCTTTCTTTACCATAAATATCTGTGCTTTTGATCGAGTACAGCCACAAATAGAGACAAAACTTACAACCCCATAAACATCACAATCAATCACCACCTCACTTTACTTTGCCCTCTTTACGGCTGTGATTGAGCCTGATGCCCCCGTGATCGAATCATACCTGCTGAACAGGTAAGCAACAATCAAAGCAGCGGTGAGGACCACGTAGTCCTTAGCCGCACACTGTTTATTCGACTCGCTGGGTGAACCGGTCTGCGGCCCGTTGGACCAGTACAAGTAACTCAGTAACTCGGACCCTTTCTCCCCCACGAACCGGTCCGGTTTAAAACTCTCCGGTTCATCAAAAACCTTAGGGTCCCTCATCGCCAAAGCTTGGTACCCGCAAAGCAACTCTCCCTTTTTGATGTCGAAGACCGAGTCATGTGAACTCAGTTGAAAATCCTTTCGGGCGCGGCCGTATTGGAGTGGAACCGGCGGGTTGAGTCGGAGGGTTTCATACACGACCGATTGAACGAGTTCCATGTCTTTTACCGAGTCAATACTCAGAGTTGAACCGCCTTTTTCTCGTACTTCTTTTCTTAACTTTTCTTGCAAACCGGTCGTGTCACTCAATAGTGCACTCAATAAACTCGGCAGGAAAACTGAGAACCCGCCAAATGCGTTGAAACCCAACACGAATAGCAAATTGTGAATGCTTTCTTCTGAAGTCAGTCCATACTCAGTCTGACCTACGCTTAATATTTCCTTACCTGGCAAAAAAATATATAAAAAATATCAATTTAATTGATTAAATTTTAAAATATAGTTTTTTAAATATTATTTGGGTAATCAGGGATGGACCCATGCTGGTTTTTAATTTTTTTTATTAAATTTTATATATATATAGGCTTAAAAATTAAGCATGCCCCTATTAAAAATAAATTTGACCCTTTATTTTGAAAAATCCTGGTTCAGTCCCTATGAGTAATGTTAAAAACTCTATTCTTATCTAACTACACTGATATGCCCGTGCCTTGAATTAGCATTGTTATTAAATAAAAAAAAATTAAAAAATAAAAAGTGCCTAGCTATTTCATTTAATGTTAGAACTTTATTGAATGCTTAGAGTAAATAAAGGAGTAGTTATAACGTTAGTTACCTTCTTTTTCAACAAATTGGTAGAGCTTTTTGTAGTCTCCACTGACAAGGAGAAAAGGGTATGCCCAAGAGTGGAGGAAAATCTCCTCCAGAGGCTGAAGGACCCCGATTTTGACAGTGGGGAGGAGCTGGAGGGCGAGCCAGCGGTCGAGCATGACAAAGCCGGACTTGGCGATTTCCGGTGAGCTCGAAGGGTCGGCTCCGACAAGGCTCTTGGTGAGGAACTTGAAGATGAACTGTTGGAGAGGGACGATGTAGCTAGCGGAGCCTGACTCGGTAATGGTGGTTTCGATGGTGTCCCACATTGTGTCAAGGTTGGCCAGGACTTCGCTAACCCAAGTTTTTGAGCTCCGTTTCAGAATGTTCATGGCAAAGTTCTTGAGCTGTGTACATGGAGAATATTTAAGTGGTGGTCAGAAAAGTCGTTAATGACAACGTGTTTTGGCGGGTTAAGATTTGAAAATTTTTGAGGTGGCAAGAGTGCATTGGCCACATTTCAAGGTTTAAAATTAAATTTTACAAATGTGATGGTGTAAAAAGTGTCACATAGTAAATATGTTCATTTAAAAATTTTAACGTAACACCATATACATCATTAGATGCACAAAACAAAATATTAATTATAAAATTGCTCATTGATCCCAAAAAATCCATAAAATTATAAATAGATGACACATATTTTGATGAAATTTATACGTTTTCATTTTTTTTCCTTTTAATAATTATCTTTATGAAATATAATGTGCTAATACTCCAATTATGTTACAACTAAACCCATCGAATTATGCATGCTATGCTTGCATTATGTTTGAAATGTGAATGTTTGGGTGAGTGTGTGTTATTTTCAATGATCAAAAATCAAAACAATACAACAATAATAATAATAAGGCTGGGTAAAGACATATTTGGTACCTGTGGTTTAAAAACTTTATTTTTTTGTACCTTAGTTTCAATTCACATCACAGATGATACCTGGGTTTTGGAAAAAGACGGACTTGGTACCTCCGTTTATTTTTTTGTCCAATAATTAACGTTCTGCCACATGTCAACCCTTGATCACCATTCTTAGTACTAACAAAATAGATGAGTTATATAAGTCTTTTTTTGGCATCATTCAAAGAAGAAAATATTCAGCTAAAAACAAAAAAGAAAAAGTAAGTGGTAAAACTATTTGTCACAATACAAGCCCCCGGCAACGGCCTCCCCTAGGCCTAGGATGGCCACGTGTTAATTTCCTATTAGATATGACGTGACAAACTAACGAAATTTGTTAACTTAGTGGACGAAAAATGGGTTTAAGGAGTGATTCGTAATTATAGTTTACCATATGGACCTTTCATGAACTTTTTGTACCACAAGGAGTGATTTGTAATTTAGGCCAACCCCAAGGATCAATGATGCAATTATCTTTACTATTGATAATGGTCTTAGATAGGAGTGGGCAAATTGGCCGCCCACTGCCTACTTACTGTCTTCCAACCGCCACTGAACTATCACCAGCCGACTACCAACTACCAACTATAAGCGGCCAATAGGTAGAATGAGTTTTTTGTTTCGATGTCGGGTCGATTTAGTAGGCAGTATAATAGTTTTGAAAATTCTATTGGTTGGTTAAATGACCCGATACAACAATCTCCCTTTTTTTAAAAAAATATATATTTTATATTTTAATCAAAACAACACCATGTTATCCCCTGTATATTCATTGCTAGTGAAAACCCTAACCAAACACAAATTCTCTCTCTTTCTCTCACAAAAGCCCATGGCCCGTGACTCTGCTCTCAGATCATCCAAGTTTACACTCTGCCATTGAAGGGACACTCAATATGCCAGTCTTAAGACCAATCCAACAGAATCAAATGATGAAACAGGAAAGGGAAAGCTTTAGAATGACCTTCAAACCCAAGGCCTTGAAGAAACCTCTTAACAGGCTTTTATGCTAGCTTATGTGATATCCTGATTTCTTTTTTGTCTGAGTTAATATGAAATTGTGATTGTCCAAACGAATGAAACCCTTGGCAATTTACCCCAAAAAACAAGACTTATTTATTAGATCATTAGGAAATAATATAGGGATTTAGTTAGACAAATATCCCAAAAATTGTGGAAGTATTGAAGGCAACATGGCTGGAGTCGATCAACATTAGCGTTTTAGTTATAAGTAATGTTATTTAGTAGATTGTTATACAACTGGAATAACGTTGTAGATTAACTTTTGATTTTTTTTACGAGCCTGATCCAAGACCTGGTTTTCACTGCCACATTATCCAGTTGTACTGCAGTCGTATAGCAGTCTACTAAATAGCATTACTCTTTAGTTAATCTATGGATCAAGTGACATCGCGATGGATCAAAACTTCCTATAATTAACTATGTGAATTTCACGCAATTTGAACAGCCCCACAAAAGTAAGTCTCACACTCTAAACTGTTCAGGCAAGTGGGGGTCATACCTACCCATTCAATGAGACTACTATGGCAATAATCAGTTTACATTGAATGACTCATATTCAAGGGAGAGCCATCATATTGTGAGAACCTATTTCTCTAAGGTCATAAATCATACTGATGAAATGGCTCATACGGCATGTGAAGTTGTGAACTATCTTAACCTAAATATCTCCAGCAGATTAGGTGATTAGGTAAAATGTTAATAGTAATTAACTAATATTGTCCCTTTTTCACCTCCAGCAGATGAGCTAGGGGTGAGCTAAAATACATCTAGTGCTACGCTACGGTGAATAGTAACTTCTTGCCATTCACTGTATATATCACAATGTCCAAATAAAAAATAAATTTTTTTTGTTTTTTCAACAAAAATTAATCCGGACCAGGACTTTGATATTATGAGAAAATTATTAGATTAAAATATGTTTTATAGCATAAGCTAATTTGAGAAACACAAGATAAAAAGCTTATGGTTCGTTTGGGTATTGAATTTTTAGAATTAGAATTGAATTCTAATTCTATTTACAAATATCGAGGTAAAAAATTGTGTTTGGATGTTGAATTTTGAAATTGAAAAACATTATATTTTAATGGTAAGAAATGATCGAAAGTTTAAAAAGTTGTGTATAATAATTGGTATTTTGAAAAGTTGTGTGAAATAATAATATAAATAATATAATTTATTATATATTGATTAGTTAATTAAAAATAAATAAATAATTTTTTTAAAAAAAAATAATTGAAATCAAAATTAAAAATTAAAAAATAAAAATAAAAAATGAAGCAAGGGGTGACCGCGCGCCACCCCCAGAGGAGGTCGGGGGTGGCCACGCTCGGGGGAGGCCACGCGGCCACCCCCAGTACTCGGGGGAGGCCGCGCGGCCTCCCCCAACGGTCAGTTTTTTTTTTAATTTCATTTTTTTTTTTATTTAAATTATTAATAGTTTATTATTTAAATGTGGAACCCACGTATTTTTTTAGTCAACTTTTTCTGCGCGTGGATTCCACCATTAATCTAAAAGACAGCATTGAGTGAACTCAAAATTCGGGTCAAAATCCAAATTTTTAGGCAGATGGGTGGGTTTTAGAAAAAACTTGAGTGGAATAATTATTCCACTTTGTTGCCAAACCAACCTTACTAGCTCGCTACCGGCTTACGTTACGGTACAATGATGGTGACCGTACGTCTCTGCAGCACCACATATTCAAAATCTAATCCACCGACCTAGCTGTAAGCCATGCAGGCCCATGCTTTTATTGTCCGTCCTAAAAACTCTACACTCTAGGACAACCTATAATTTCAATGGTCCCAGTAACAGTGTACTACCCCCCCCGTATCCTTATTCTGACGTAACTCGATCGGCATCTTCAAACTTTTCATTTTTCAAGAGCCATTTTCAGGACCATCCATGAAAGCACCAAAGGGGGAACAATAATGGAACCCTTTTCAGTTTTCACACCCTTTAATTACATGAAAATTTTTTCTTTACTCCCTCGAATTCTCTCCACTTTTATAATTATCTTTTTAAATTTTAAAAACTCTTAATTTATAATATTCATCTTTCAATTTTTAATTTTACCTGTGCTTAAGATTTTTCTTAAAAAGAAAAAAAAAACCAAATATTTTAAGAATTTTGACACAAATTTACTAAATTGAGAGTTTTTTTAAGTTGAGAGGGTAATTACAAATGATGGAAATTCAAGTATGCTAGGTGAACTTTCCTTAATTAAATTATATTTTCTCTTTTAATTTGTCTAAAGCTTTTTGGAACAATTAATTATGTGAGAGAGATGGAGGAAAATTAAAAAAATAAATAAATGACGGCATACCTTAGCGTGCTTTGGCTCATCAGTGTCAAGGTAAGCACAAACCCTGATATCCCCGGTGAACTTGAGGCTGGGCATGTAATCTCCGACAAGAACATTCCTCTTCTCCACAATCTCCATGTCGAAGAGGTGTGCGAAAGACTTGGTGTCAAGGACGGCAACAACGTTGGGATTAACATTGGAGAAGAAAGGGAAGGTCGGGGGGACGTTGGTGCGGAAAACCGTGCTCTTGTGCTTCTCTATTCGCTTCCTAAAGAATGTCTCCGGCCCTTGGAACCAGAAGTAGTCAAGCCGATCAGAAATCGGCCCTAGCAGCGGCCACCCATGGCTGCCAGGGATTGTGCGCAGCGGCAGGCTTTTTGTCGGCGGTGGTGGCTGTGAAGATAGCGGCGGTTGCGCCGATGATGGCACGCCTGTAGGTGATATGCTCATTGTAGTGCTCATCATGGTTGTTCAAGTGTGTGCGTCTTCTTAGTAGTTAGGAGGGGTGTGGACAAAGGAGTTATATATTATATGAGAGACTTTATAATATAATATTAACTCTCTTGAAAAATATGAATAGAATATCCGACTGTCATATAATTAAAATAATAAAGTAATAAAAAATTAATTTAAAAGCTAATTTTAGTAGTGTAATTTATTAATTAGTATTCAGTATTATATAGCAGTCTCCTAAATAGCATTGATCGAATTAAATAATTAAAATGAAAGGATTAAAATTTAAAATGGCCTTATGCCCGGTTAGCTTTCACGCTAATCCTATGAATCAATGTTATATATTGAACAAGTATTTTCTTTTCATAAAAAAGATGACATCACATTAATTTTTAAAGATTTAAAAAAAAAAAAAAAGGGATTTGGATCAATATATAATTAGATACTCCCAAGTATTTTTGAACTAAAAACAAAGAACTTTATCTTAAGAAAAAAAAAAAAAAGATTGTTGTCGGATATACAACATTAGACAATCCTATGACTTGCCAGCTGTGCAACTACTGCTGATGGGATCTGGACGGTTTATCTTAAATAAAAATAGCTCAAATAGAAATTATATATTGTTAAAACATGGCTTTCAGATCCAAACGGTGGAGGTTTTGTTTTTATTATTATTATTTTTTTATAAATACGTGAAAAGGAATTATAAATTAATGGCAAAGTTAAGTTTTAGGCTAAAAAAAAAAAAAAAAAACAAAACAAAAAAGAAGACAAAAAAGACAAAACAAAAAAACCAGAAAAAGGCAGTCCTTCCTTTTAGGACGGAGTCCTGTTGAATTGGATTGCCTTTGCACATGTAACATGTGATGAGGGGTGGGATTGGAGATTGAGTTAAAAAAAATAAAAATAAATAAAAATAAAAAACAGAACCATTTTTAATATTCTACAGCAAAACAACAAAAAATTTTACTGGAGAGATTGACAAGTCACAGTTATATAGGGGTCATTGAAATTTGAAAAATGAGAGTGATCCTTACACTCACACTATACAACAATAACACAACATCAAGGTACAATGGAGTGGGGTCCATGTGTGGGTATTGAACAAATATCAATTAAAAAAAAATGAAGCTTCAGTTTGTTTTAACCGAAATCATAATTTTCGATCGCAGTAAATATTAAAAAATACAAAAAAAAAAAATTACATTAAAATAAATGGAGCCTATAATACAAAGAGAAATGCTAATATTTCTAAAAATAAAATTATGCCAGAGCATTCACATTCCATCCAGCAAATTCCAACTTTTTCAAAATAAAAAACAACTCCTAAAATTCCTTAACAAATATCAAGAAAATAAAAAAAAAAAAGAAAGGCAAGTGGCCAAAAAGTAATTTTCTCTAAACAAATAATTTCGAAATGACAAGTGGTATGCATTTTAGAGAGCAGGAGGACATAAATATCTGGGCAAACGGACAGCGGATGCGTGTGAAATGTTTTCTTTCAAGTACATTTTTTACACGAAAATTTCGATATGACAATGAAAGAAGAAAGATGATGGATATTCATCATTGGATGGTTTGAGTAGGCATGTGCAAATCCCCACCATTTTCCGAATCTACCCAAAAATTTCAATACGTGTTGGTCCCATGTCTTTTAATAAACGTTTTTCAAATTTTCATCGTTAAAATTATGCGTTTTCAAATCATAACTTTTAAAATTATACGTTTTTTTAGAGGTCGGTCACCCACAATTTAAACGTTTTTGTTTTTTTTTATTATTTTTTTTTAATTAAAGTTTTAAAAAAAAATAAGAAATCATGTTGATTTTTTTCTAATAATTTTGGTTCAATTTCAATTATAGCATATGTGTTGTCACTAAACTAATAAAATATGGTTTTTAAGGAATAGTTCAATCGGCTAGGGATCACTCCTCAAGAAACAGAGGTCAACCATTCATTTTCCTAACTTATTCCATTTACCAAATGAGGTCTAAGCATTTGCTTTTTTGGATAAGCCATCAAACATATTTCAAAAATTTCAAAAACAAATTTTTAATTTTCAAGGAAAAGCCATAAAAAAGAAAAAGAAAAAGGAAAAAAAAAGAGAAAAGAATAGAAAAAGAAAGAATTGCTTATGACAAGAATATCACAATTAGGTGGAGAACAATGGTGAGAATTACGGGTGTTAATTTACCTTTGCGTGTCAAGTTTGAATCATGTCGAGATGCGGTTATAAGATTATATATGTCAATTATAACTCGACTTATTTAATTAAACAAGTCAGATCCATTAATCTCAATTCGAAAATTCGTGTTAAGTTCAAGTCAAATTCGTTGATCGTCTAAAAAATTATCAATCTTTATCAAAATACTTGAGGGTGGCGGACCTATTCCTTCCCAACCTAGGTTGGGATGAAAGAAAGATTACATAATTATTTGCTCAAAAATTGGTGGAAAACATTTTAAATATTCCCATCTCTCAAAACTCCTCCTAAGACTACTAGTAGAAAATGATGTTGGTCCCCATGTCTTTTAATAAACGTTTTTCAAATTTTCATTGTTAAAATTATGCGTTTCAAATCATAAATTATCCGTCTTTTGGAGGTCGGCCACCCAGCCACAGATTCAAAGTTTTTGTTGTTTTGTTTTGTTTTTGTTTTTTGTTTTTTTGTTAATTAGAGTTTAAAAAAAATAAGAAATCGTGTTGGTATTTTTTCTAATAATTTAGGTTCAATTTCAATTATAGTATATATGTTGTCACTAAACTAAAAAAATATGGTCCCCAAAGAACAGCTCAATCGGTTAGAGATCACGCCTCATGAAGCGGAAGTCACTAGTTCGAATCCCTCATTCCCTTCTTGTGTGGACATAAAATAAATAAATAAATAAAACACTAAAAAATATGAATAACAATTTCATTCCACCGTCCTTTATTTTTAGTAATAATTATTCATTTTCCTAATTCATTCCATACACCAAATGAGGTCTAAGCATTTGCTTTTTTGGATAAGCCATCAAACATATTTCAAAATTTTCAAAAACAAATTTTTAATTTTCGAGAAAAAGCCAATAAAAAAAAAATAAAGAAAAAAAAAAGTATTTTTACGTGTGAATAAGGAGAGAGTTGATTATTTCCCCCTTGCACGACAGGAATATCACAATTCGGTAGAGAACAATGGTTAGAAATAGGGGTGGTAATTTACTGTTGCATGTCAGGTTTAAATCATGTTGAGATACGGTTATAAGATTATATAGGTCAATTATAACTCGACTTATTTAATTAAACAAGTTAAATCCATTAATCTCAATTCGAAAAATTCGTGTTAAGTTCATATCGAATTCGTTAATCGTCTAAAAAATTATCAATCCTTATCAGAATACTTGAGGGTGGCAGACCTATTCCTCCTTCCCAACCTAAAAAGTTGGGATGAAAGAAAGATTACACAATTATTTGCTCAAAAATCGGTGGAAAACATCTTAAACATACCCATCTCTCAAAACTCTTCCTAACACTACTAGTATATTTTTGTCTCGAACAACAAACGATTTTTTCTTTTTCTCTAATTGAATAAGGAAAGGGGAAGACATGGGATGATCATTTTCACTCATAATCAAAAAGAAAGAGAGAGTGAAAGATCCTACAAACGGAAAATGGGTGGGCTCCCAAACAATAGACCCAAAACAATATAAGACAGTGTGAAAATATAAACAAAGCGTAGGAAATAGGTCCAAAAAAAAGGCACGGTCCTCTCAAGGAGCCGCACAAGATGGTTACAGAAGCAAATGATACATAGATTAAGAAGAACATATTTGAACATCCACTTGGAACCAGCAACAACCTCCAAAAAGAGGTTGAAACCGAATATGCACTGACATAGTCTAAAGTCGAGACTGGAGAAAAGAGAGGGACCAACACTAATACAGTTACAAAAGTCTCTACTGAAAGATTGAATCGCCAAAGAACTAGGAGACAATAACTCACACAACAAACAAGCAGTGAAAAACAAAAAGAGTTGCAAAATACATGGAAAAAAAAAAAAAAGGATTAATAGTTCTCACGTAGCAACAACTTGATCAGAGGACGGGGCGGAGAAAGAGTGGCGGCCGAGAGTCTAGCAAAAGCTCGGAAGACACACAGCGGCACATGAGATGTTAAATTGGCCTATAACCTTCTCCTCCAAGATAGTTCTCCTAAAATGATCCTCTTGACTCCAAAGCTTGGGAAAGATTGTGGAAGGCAAAGATCCACAAGAGACTAAAACTTATTATCTAGAAGATTGCATCTACCCGTTACATTTTCAGGAGGAAGATCTCTTGTGCCCTCTATGCCAATCGAACATTGAAATTAATGAACACTTGTTTCTAAATTGTCGCTTCTCCAGGATTCTTTGGAGAGAATCACCTTGGCCACTCAATACAAGTCTCATCGAGACAAATGATAATTCGGAGGGTTAGAGCTATCTTATACTCTAATATTTTATTTAATATCAATCCTAGAGATTCTCACTCTTTTTTGTTGTTTACAGTAATCACTTTGGAACTAATATAGTTTCAAATGAATAATGCCAACCATGGCGCAGAGGGAAAAAAAAACCTCCATTCGATAGGCGGAGCTGGCATAAAGACTTCACAAAAAAACATCTCAAACCCTAGAGCTTAGTCCCAAGCATGAGGTTAAAGTCAAAAGAATGGCGGCCTTCCCCTGAAAATCTTCCCAAGATTAACTTTGCCATTAGATATGCAGTGCTTGAAAGACTTAACAATATTATTGTAGAGGGCGACTCGCAAATTGTTGTTTATGCTTCCCTCAACCCGAGCCTGTCTCTTGATTGGCAGATTTAACCTAACATTTATCTTAGAAGCTCGATTGTATTGGAGCTTATTTCAGTCTGGTCTATTCATAAACATCATAACTAGTATGTACACAATCTTGCTAAATGAGTCACCTCTACTTGTTGAAGTGAAAACATTATTTATATGAACAAAAATTTCATATAAACCAGCGTCTAAAAGTGAAACATGTGAAAAACACATTTTTTTTAATAGCATATACTTTTTTCATGTGTTTTTAATAACTTAAAAAGACATGTGTCGCTTTTAAAGATCGATTTGAAGGAAATTTGTATCCTTACCATATTCTCTCTTCTTCCTATTTCTGTAGTTCCATTAAGTAATATCAACCCCTCCTTAAACCTTCTATTTTTTTCTCCCCTTCCCGTTTTCTTTGTTTTGAGTACAATATTTGCTTTTAAAAATAAAAAAAAAAAAAAAAAAAAAAAAAAAAATCTATCAATTCAAAGCAATTTGCGCAATGAATCCAAATAAACCGAAAGATTCAAAAGTTTTGACACAGCCGATTCTAACGATCATGCCAATAACTAGACCTAAAAGGAAATGGATCATTGCAATATTTGGTCAAATTTGGCTGCTATGAAGATATTTTGCTAGGAACTACCATGGCCACAAAATTGATGTCGACCCCTCGTGTGTGGAAATAAAAGATTATATTATAAAGTTAAGATATAAACTCAAGACTGAAAAAAAAATGAAAATAAAAAAATAAAAAGAGGAAAGGTGTCGTCGAATCCTAGATGTCTACAATGCTAAATTAAAAAATTTCCAATCCGGACAAAATTGATTTTTTTAAAACCTTATCCTGGATCTGACGCTGGCAAAACCTTATTGGATTACATTGAAAGAAATCCATGTAATAAAAACAAAAACCTCCCAGGCATTCCACCACGTGTTATTGTATTATTTCTGACATATGGATGATGGATCAGTATGCGCTGTGTTGTACTCTCACTACCATAATATGATTTAGGGTGATTTTCTTCTCCTTTAAAATAAAAAATAAAATAAAAAATCAATAATTAAGATTATTAATTAAGGTAATTTGTTCTAGTCATCTAGTGGGATTAGCTGTCGTGATAACAAGCTGCTTGTAGAAAACCGTAGCATGTTAGCATCAGGACTCTAAAACGAGCCGTCTACTCCTTGTTGCATTGTTGGGGCTTTTGTTTTAATAGTGTCATTGCATCAGATTTTTATCAAATTGATCAACGATCAGATAAACAAAAAGGGAATCAATGATGCAGTTTTTACCAAAGACACCATATCTCTGAACAATTTTTACTTTGTCCAGCCGATCAGTATAGCTCTGGAAACAAGAGAGATTAAGATTTCAGAGAATACGTTGTGGGTTTTTCTTTTTCAAAAAAAAAAAAAATTGTGAAATCTACAGGACGCTTTTGCATTCTTGCCATATTATGACAGAAAAGCAGGACAGATTAATGAAGTCTACATACCTTAAAAATTCAAGATATGTGAAAGATTAGTACCTGGATCAGTGAGTTGCTGACATTTTTTCATCGTAGAATACAAGAAAGTATAGGCTAGAGTGAGCTACAGCCTACAGACCATCTCACATATGTGTGCATACCATAATGAGGACGGCATACACTGAGACCATCCAAGTTGGTGCAACCAATTAATGCGGCAGCACTGCTAATGGATTGAAAGAAGAACAACAACAATTAATGGTAAGCCCATGCTGAATAGCTAAATGCAGTAGGCATATAGGAGTTAGAATTAGCACACATTTTCCACAGCAGAGTACCATAAACAACGGGTGAGATAAGACTCTAGATCATTGACTTGTACACGTACCATTATGAGGGAAATGTATACTGAGATCATCCAAATTGGCGCAGCCATGAATGCTCAGCCCATGCTCGTTAGCCAAATGTAATAGGCATATAAAACACAAATGTGGGGAGATATCGTTAATAGTTCCAGCTGCTGTGCAGTCATTAGGAAAGCTGGCCAAGACTTGCCTGAATGATACTGCTTCTTCTCGACCCTTTCCAATATAGAAATATATGTATTTAGAATTTACCTTTGAAAATAACAGATAGATTTGACATCCTATTGGCACAACAAGACAATGCAATTAAAAAGGCAGATGCAAAGCAACTTGGAAAAATGTGAAAGATAACAGCGTCTAATATTTTTCAACTGGTGCATGCTATAAGAGAAAGATGTTTTGGCAGCAAACTTAATGGGTTTCTTCTCCCTAGTTGGGTGTCTCTCATATATACTTCTTGTTTATTTGGATTGCTACCCTCTGCGCTTTCTAATAAGATTAAATTACTCATAAAAAATAAAAAATAGCTATTTTTGCAGCTCTTGCATGATAAATTAATTTAATTTAATATAACTTCTGTCATCTTTATAATAGCTAACAAGTGAATTCAAGGCTTTGGCTGAAGTGTTAAAGGAATAGTTTGAGATTTATGAAGGTTCTAGATTTATATCTTTGCCTAAAAGGAGAGTAGCAAGAATGGTTGTGGACATTGAGTACACGTAACTCTGCCTCATTTGTTACAAATTTAATAGTAATTCAATCCAGAAAAAGAAAAGAATCTCATTACATCCTCCATGGACAATATTATGGAATTTCGCATCAAAGAAAATAAAAAATAAAAATAAAAAATAAAATAAAAAAGTTATCTACTCTAACAAGCCTTATTTCAAGAAATAGCTAAGGTAAACTCATACAAAGAGGCTTATGGAGAATACCAAATGGACTGTTATCAGATTCTATTTTAAGTACCTTTACCTTTCAAGCTCCACCTCTTTGTCATTCTTATGATTTCCATATGCATAAGCTTCATCATTTCAACTTTCATTCATTTAATGCCTTCTGTAATCTTTTCAGTGTTCTTTTGTTTCTTGTACACTTTAGATTGCTGATAGCACATAGATCAAACTAGCACAAGATTTAGTCTTATGTGTGCTACTTCCCCAACAAGGCATCTTGAAAATGAATTATAATCCATGGCTATAGTATCTATCTAGTGTGATGTTGAGAAGATGTGATAAGAGGTGGGCCAGTCCCAGTAACAACCATTTTTTTTTTTTTTGCTTTAGTAGCAATAGAAACTGAAGAGTCAAGATCATTAGGCACTACTAGTTATTAGAGAAGTTCTGAGAAAAATTTTAACTACAGCATTGGCACGCAATTTAAACAATAAATCATGCAATATGATACAACCGATAAAGCTCACGCAAAAGAAGAAGTCTCCAACAACACGTTGCAGGCACAGAGATTGAGTGGAGCTGCGGAGGATAAAATGAAATGCAATTGTCGTGGCTTGATGACTTGAAGGAATAAGATGAAAGTGGGATGCAAGTAACTGTCGTGGCTTGCTTGGAGTAAAAGACGTTCAGAACTACACTATCGTGGCATATTGGGACTTGGACTTCCAGCATCATCGTGGGTGCAGCACTTCGTGGCTCAATAGGACTAAAAGACTTATCATTTGTTATCTAGACTTAGCATTGATCTATTGTTATTATGATTTAGTTGTTATCTTCTCAGTTATATTCTTGCTATTAGGATGAGTTTATTGTTTATTCAAGTATTGTTATCTTTTGATTATGGCTGCAATGCAAACGTTTATTTAAACGTTAGTGATCATAAATATAAAGTTATCAAAGAGTATTATTCCCAAACTTACGTTTCAAGGAGGCTCAAGTTCCCTCTAAGAACCTACCCTAAATTGTCCCGTTACAGGACTTGATATGTCAATTTGTAAATAAATCCCAAATCAAGCCATTTCTATGCTTTAAATAATTTATAAGAAGTACAAGGAACATCCTATATGATATAAAGACATTGCAATTTGCCAAAAAAAAAAAACACAAATATTACCATACCTGTGGAGACATTATAGGAGATTCTTGTATATGGTCCCACAGAGTTTCTTTTAGTGCTTGGACATCAACTTGCTTAGAAGTTTTGTCATACTGGACTTCAATTTTATTGACCTGTATTGTTTAGATAAAGGAAGCAAAGCATAAGCTCCTACTGCAAATATTCCCAGTACATGCTTGTTCTATTAAACCTAACCATTTGAATTATATACTGAAAATAATAGCAAATATGTATGTTCTTTCAAAGCAATTTATACATACGTACAATAGAAGGCATAATATCATTGCAAACCTAAAAACAGGAATATGGAAATCAAGGTTCTAAAACCACCATGATTCCAATTCATAGGGAGTCTTAACTCAAAGGTCCAGACTCGTACAAATGGAGGGGCTAAAACAAAAGCATTCTCAGATGAAAAAGTATGAAACCGACCTGGCGAGGTTGAGAAACAAGTGTGCTGGAGTCGTCTACATCACTATAGACATTTCCATCATCATATTGGCCACCAAATGCACTCTCATCATCCCAGGATGGCAGTGGCCCAGAATCATCAGCTTGTTGCCTTGACTTATCTGAGAATATACGAATGTTGAATGATGCACACCATAAATTGATTCTAAATATCATGTGTACATATCATATTGAAGGGAAATACAAGACAACAAAACAAAATACACAATGAATAAAATACTCATTGACTATGACAGAAAATTTTACCTGAGCACTTTCTTCCCCTCACCCCAAGGCACTGCAGCCAAGTTAAAGCATTCAACCACATTAAAAAGAAAATAAAAGCTAACAAAAAAACATATTGTAGTTATATGATTAGCAAAAAGTATTACCTTAACATTAGGGAGAAGAAATAACTTGACAAGATCTTCTGGTTGATAATGACAATCTTCAGGAAGTTTTGTATTACAAGGAGCTCTATTTGCAGGCAGCATTAACGACTTGGGATTTTTTGGAGGAGCAAAGATATCTGGCATTTCTTCATCCAAGGCTTTTGTAAAATCAATATCAACTTCTGCTTGTTTCTTATTTCTTGGCCGCTTGGTTGTTACTGGTGACACATTTTTTGTAGCAGGATCATCCTCTGAACCTTCAAAATGGATTCCACGTAAGAAAACCATAAAAAATGCCACCAAAATGAATAAGTTGATTAATGATGGAACCTACCACTAGTCTCCCGAAACCTACCTTTAGCTTTCTGATACTTCCAATGATCAGGACCTGCCCAAGCATTTTGTTTAGTAAATCCCAGATTTAAGAAGAGATAACCATCAATTTTCTCAACTTTGTCATCCATATCAGGTTCATGGAAAGAAAAAGGTTCATGTTCCTACAAAATTTGGCAAGATATCATCAAACACCATCATTCTTTATTTTCTTAAATAATAAAGAGAAAAATCAAAATGACAGGCAAAACCAAATCTAAGGGGAGTCTTTAACAAAAACCTCATCATAACTTGGATAAGTTGGATCTGCACAAATGGGACCCTCATCAACCACACTTGTATGGTCATCATGATCATAACTCCAGGTCCCACAGTTCTCAAATGCATCACCATCAGAATCAAGTTCATTCTTGTAAGATGCATCAACTTCCTCTGCTGATTTCTCGACAGAGGAATAAAAGTCTGTTGGCCTTCTATTATCTTCATCAAATTGATTGATTATATCTCTCAGACTTGGCGAAATTTCATTCTTTGTTCGCATATTCAATACCATCTGTTCAACATAATCTGTAAAAAGAACAATAACATGGCTGTTATTGGAACTGAATTTTCCTATTACATAGGGATGGCCAAAAACACCATATATTACCAAAAGCAACACACCTCTGGCAAAAGAAAGATCAATTGTATCTGATTTATCATACTGATTTTCACATGACATGCACTTTCCCGGTACTTCAAGTGAATCAAAGAGCACTCGACATCCACCATATACTCCAAGATTATTCAGTAAAAGACCCTTGGCTCCACCTTCATCAAATTGTGCAGACGTTTGATGATAAAGTGGATCCACTGCAAAGGCAACTGAAAAAAACAAATGCAATTCCATTACAACCTGGATCTTATATCTCGCACTATTAACACAGATATCATAGGATGTTTGTATCACCATCGAACTTCTTTACATTGAGAACCTCAAAAGATGATTCCAGTGTCGATAAAGGGGACAACTGCACATGTTAACTTTGGTTAGTATATATATTTTCATAAATTAATCCAATCTATAGATAAGAGAATTATTAACCTTTCTTTCTATATCTTTTTTGGAATGACCTCCCTCTTGTCCATTGTCAACATGGGCATCCTCCACAGTAGCATCTGACATAACAAGACAGAGTCAGAAGACTAACAAAACTTAGAGGGCATAAATTCAAAGGTGAAATGTAGTGCTTCAAGTCAACAGCATAACCCCACAACATGAAGTAATTATCCTTACTGTCCATAACGTACATCTGATAGCAAGAGTTATTTACAAAAGAGACATTACTTTGCCATCTGAAAGGGTCAAGAATATCATTTTATTTAATTCCCTATATAATTTTTATAAGTGTTACATATCTCAATTTGAATGTTCCTTTAAATTATTACAACCCACAAGTCTCAATAAAAAAAAAACAAACGAAAAGGCCAACTAACCCAACCTTGTTCATTTTCTTGGCCTGCTCTGTTCATCCCACTGAGAACCTTATAAGCCTCTGAATGCACTGAGTCCACCCTTAAAGAGTAAATCTTAACTCCAGCTTCAAGAGTGCAACTTGCCTACAGAAATGACTACTGATTAATATTTGCAGCATATAACAGGTGCAAAAGAGTGTTGGGAATGCTATATCACAAAAACAGTTTTAGAATCAATCACCAAAAGGTAACTCACACCCACGAACTGTATGCATTACACATACGCATCTAGGAACATGCCAAGAATCGTGCATTAGACTCACAGAATGAAACCAGAAAAAGATAGTATCTGTCAATTATTCAAATTAGAAACATGATCAAGTGATGGGTATTTTTACTCCCACCACCAGTCCAAATAAACCGATCTACAACAATACCGTCTGAACCATAAGCCTCCCAAAAAATCTAACCATCACTTGCAAATCAATTTGGACCAAAGCTCAATTAATTATCTTTAAATATATTAAACTACAAACATTTAGGGTCGAACTACTATTTTAAAATAAAGAATGACACTAGAAATATAATAGTGCCTACATAAATTCCTAGAAAGCCTAAAACAACCCTGCCTTCACTCAAATCACAAATTTTGTTTCGTATTGAATCTGAGGTCCAACTGTTATTCCAATATTTGTCTTAACAAATCGAACTAATAGTTTTTAAGAACTATTTTCTGCAGAAATCAGCTGCTAAAGAGACCCACATTTTCTACCACATTGTCCCCCAAAAACAAAAGAGCGGAGCTGAGTACCTTTTGAAAATTCGTCTCAGAATCGTCTTCTTCCTCAACCTTTATAATCTCCGTTAAATGGTCTATCAAATTCAGCTCCCACGTGTTCTTCTGATTAATTTTCTGCACACAAAAATAAATAATAATAATAAACCAAGAAATCAACAAATTTACAAACAAAGCAGGAAAAAGAGTCAAAGACAAAAAGAAACAAAGAATTCTTTTGAAATTCGCATTCTACAAAGCATAATTGTTTACTATTTGATTTTCATTAAAAAAAAAAATCCATATAGTTAAGTTCAATTTGTTCTCTTTTTATCTTTCAGTGGTTATTGTCCACTAAAATTAAACTTCCAATTTAAAAAATTAATCAGGTATTATAATTTCAAAGAGAGAGAGAGACTATTTGATTATCTTCAAAAAAAATTCCTCATAATAATTTTAAATTTCTTTGTTCTTTCTCTCTCTCAGGCTATTTACCACGAAAATTAAACTTCTACTTCAAAATTAACAGGTATTGTTTTATAGAAAGAGAGAGAGAAGAGTTGTACGGACATTTTCGCTGGCGAGTTTGATGCAATTGCGGAAGAGATCGAGGATCTGCTGCTTGCCGAGGCAGGGGTCGGCATCGGGATCTCCGTCGCAGCGTTGTGGAGCGACGACGGACTTGCGGCGGACCTTGGCGGCGCGGGCGGCACGGGCCTGGGCCCGCTCGAGCTGGTCGTTGTTGGAGCCCAAGAGGAAGGGGCTGGTCGGAGACTGGATCCGCGGCGGGAGCACCCTCTGCTTCGCGGTCGGGCTTAGGGTTTCGGCCATTTAAGCAACTGTACCGAGAAATTCAAGCTTCTTCTCTCTCTCTCTCTCTCTGGCTTGGGTTTTGGATTTGTCAGAGTGAAGGAAATGAAACTGAGATTTGCCCTCAAGTTTGTAATTTGAATTTTGGGAGCGGAGGCTCCAAAGTCTAGACGACATGCCGTTTGGTATCTTTTAACAATGCAAACGGTAAGCCATTTTAAGGTGGTGTTTGGCCAAAGGGTTGAATCAAGATTCTTCTTTATTCTTCTCTACTTTTTTTCAAAAACAAATCATATTTTATTCAACTTTTTAAAAAAATTTTAAATTTTATCTCACAAAGTCAAACTTCGAAATTCGCACAGTAAATTATAATTAAATTCTGATTTCAGAAAATTCAATTCTCAAACATACAAATTCCCCCAAATTTCAAAAGATTGCAATGTGGAAAGCCATTTTACCAATCCCTTTCAGTTGTACAGGATTTTCTGTTAAATCATAACGAAAATAGTAAACATGACAAAAACACTCCTTCATTAAGTAAAAAATTTTATAAAAAAACATGGGATGGAATTTTTAAAATTTTATTTATTTATTTTTTAATTTAAGGTCATAGTTGTATTTTCATAATTTTTATGAAGTATAATGAATCTTATACATCACATGATGCGTTGATCGTCTAAATTAACAACAAATTTTAATGGTAAGGGTAACTAAAAAGGGTTGGTAGAATAGTTGGTAATTCAGGAGAAAGTGTAATTTTCCCACAAAAAAAGATATATCATACCCTCAAGAACTCTAGAGGAGGGATGACACGTAATGGTATCGCTGGACCTTTCACTCATGCAATAGAAACACGAGAAATGCTAAAAATACCAAACTTTTTATTAAGAGATGGGTACCAAGATGATGTGGAGCTTATTCATTGAAGATGATCAAAACAATTAATAAAAATAAATGTTAGGAGTACAAATGAATAAGCTCATGCCACCATTGAAATTTTGGATCTTATTTTCAATATTGCATTTCAACATTCTTTGGATATCAGGCTCCCAATACTTCACTGTTTGTGAATAGTATAAGCCATAAGATACTGTTCATATTGAATCCTATGACTGATCTTAAGTATTTAGGATTTACTCGGACATTATTACAGTATAATCTTATGGTTAACTGTGCGTACAAAATTTCTCCTCGTTGTTGAACAAATAAGATGCAGTTCAAAAGCAAAAAGACACCATGTTGATAAAAAAACATTGGCTCTCTTTGGATCTCAAAATTTATAGCACAAGCATTGTGGCATAAGAAACCGCTTGGTACCTCTACAATAGGTAACATTCTGTAAAATTTTCTATGCCACTCCCCAATTCTGCAAGAGTTACATATCTTGGTTACCTTTTCTTTTCAAGTTTAATGAGGTCATCCATGGCCTTGTATTTGATATTGTATGAGTAATGTATGGACTGAGTAATCCTTCATTCGAAAGGCGGATGGCCGCTCGACATGTGAACTTTCTTGCAAATAAGAAACACGGACTAAGTTTAGAATTGATTCTGCAGAATTCAGTCCGGTGTTCGGACTCATAGTAGACATGGTTGATATCCTGTCAGGAAAAATGGCCATCATCAAATCTACTGCAAGGATGTCTACATAAAGGCAGTTTCAAACTTTTTGTATGGAAAATTTTTCTTCTAATGCATTGTGGCTTAAGCTTAAAAAGTGTGTAAAAATTGGACCGAATTTGGCACGAGAATTCACCTTTATTTCTTTGATTTTATGAGGGTTTGCATCTGCATAATCGAACGTGATAGGGTGCCAAGATCTTCTTTTCTCTCTCATTGCAGACTGATTCCATGAGGTGTAGGTCAATGTTCTTCTTTCAAGTTCGCCTTCAAGCCCTCTCATCTTATCATAAAACACAAGCAACAAAGTTTGAATGAAATTCCCAAAATGAAAATTTGTATTCTTGATTATTCCAGAAGAAAGAAATATAATCTGAACTCAAAGCATACCTAGAAATAGCCATATTATATGCCCAATAAAGGACACTAGAGAAAATGCAGAGAACACAATGTTTATCTATGTATATGTAAGTACCATTATCCAATAAACAATTGGTAATAACAATCTACACTACAAAGAATTTGGATATAATTATAGAAGGAAATGAATTTGTTACTGCAAGTAATGTCGGCACGTAATGTTCATCTGGAATACAGTTGTGGTGCTTCAGCCATGGGAATAGAAATCTGAAATCAATGGCCTGTTTCACAAAAAGAGGGCGTTTGTAATTGTGTGCACTTCTAAAAGGCATGAGGTAGAATCATCTTGTTTTCAATCTAAAAATTGCAAGCATTCACTTACAAGAAAGTTTAGAAGTTGCCTTCTCTTCATCGAGTTTATAGGTGGCCGCCGCCGTCGCTGAAAAGTGAAGGATCAACAAATATGTTATGACTGATGGCAAATGAATTAGCTAGAAATTGTATTGTTATCATAAAGAAGATATAGAACCATGTCAGAGAAATTAATCACCAACTAATAATTGCTTTGTTAAAGATGACAATAGGGTGCAACTTTATCAGATTGAAATAATATGAAATAGGATCAACAAGGTGTCTTCCTGCATATACCTTGCAAAATTTCCTGAAGACAGGAAAAATAATGTCATCATCCACGATAATTTCTGCGTGTCTTCTAACCAAAGTGATCCACTGATATGATCATAAACAAAATCTCATAGCAGACTGGTTATAGGAATCAAAAACCAGAAAGAGAAAATGCTTGTTCAATCGTAAACTAAACACAATTATGATGATATGAAGGGTTATGGGCTCAAGTTTCAAAACTTCAGTTTGTGTTCACAGTAGCAGAGTCCAGACAACACCTAAGCTAGTGTACCTGGACTAGGAGTCCGTTTGGCTACGACTTTGCAGGCCAAAAGTGCAATTTTAACCAAAATCATAGAAAGTGTATCGTTCGGGAGTATTTTTAAAAAATTGTGATTTGAAAATGTAGAAAAATCTACGTTTTTAAATTGCAGGCAAGAAAGGGGTCACGTTTTTAAAAACGCGTGATTTCAAAGAGTAAACTGTGATTTTAAATGCCAAATCATGATTTTATCAAACGCGTACCAGTGTTTTTAAAAATCGTGTTTTCAAATCGCACGTTTTGAGATCATTATTTTTTAAGTCGCACATTTTGAAACCACGAATCCTAACGGACCCTAGGTCAAACCATTCCTTTGAAATGAAGACTTTAAGAACAGAATCAGAAATTAGGTGAAGGAATGGGCTAAAAGAATGCTGCCCCACCAGTTTGTGAGCGATTGAATCAACTCAGTGACTTAAATGGAGTAGCTTTTCTGAGGTACAGCTTTGATACAAAAGGTAGAACTACATCTGACAAGATTGAAACTCTTTATGGGATTGTAAGAAGTAAGAACTAAATTATAAGGGAAGATATAAAACCTGGGATCCTTTTCGCCATTTTTCCTCCGGTATAGTAGGCGACATCTTGGGATTGTAGCGACGTTCTTTGGCATCAAGAAAGCTATTAACACAGAGTCACATAAAACTCAGCTTAATTTAGTCTTTCTTCCATATTTGCAAGGAACATCAAAGGTAGGAATTTCATTCTTAGTTATGGTGGACATAAACCCCTTCTTAGTACCTGTCCACAAAACTTTTTGGAGAAGACATCACCTTATTGTAGATGTAACTAAAGTTGTACAAAGGGACACAACTGCAAAACAAACAAATTATGAAATCAAAAGTTAGCAACTGATAAATATCAATTTTCCATCAACTAAATGCAATTAGCAAAAGAAAGAGAGAGAAAAATGATATAGCTGATTAGTTGTTTCACAAGGGAAAAAAAAATCAGCAAACCGGGTCAGAAACCACATTAAGAGCTTAGCTCAAAGCACAAAACAGAAGCATTAGCAAAGTTGCATCCAACACAGAAGTTAAAAAAATTGGAATTTTTAGAATATTAACTAAATGATAAAATTCACAATTCCTATCAGCTTAAACTTTTGAAATAAATAGTGATTTAACATGATATCAAAGTTAGAGGTCATGAATTCGAACCCTAACTTTATACTTCACTTCCAATTTCAGTTAAATATTTTACGTGTTGGGCCTTCCTTGTAGGAATTTAAACCCACACGTGAGAAGAGTGTTAAAATATTAATTAAATAATTAAATTTACCAATTCCTATTAGTTTAAGCTTTCGGGAGGAAAAAAAAGTGGTGATTTAAGAATCAACCTATCAGAGAGAAGAACAAATCTCTGGTTGGCTGGATCATCAAGAGCTTTATCAAGTAATAACCGTTCTGCCTCTATCATACTTAATTCTCCCCATACTACCTGCCATATGAATATACAAATCTATTTAAGTATGAGCATATTTTGGAACAAACTCATTCCACATGACTCATTCCGTTTGGATGCCAAGAAAATGCAGGAAAGAAAAGAAGAGATTATGCCATATATATACCTGAATGCTATTTTTTAACTGTCGGCCATAAAAGAATGCTGAACTTGCTGTCGTCTCATCAAACACAAAACCGGGCTCCGAATGAATATAAATAGAGAACTTGGCTTCATCTCCATTCTGTAAAGCTCACAAAACCCAGATCACAACAAACATATCAAAACCTCTGAGTGTATAAATTAACATGATTTTTCTGAAACTCGCATCTCATATGTATATGCTTGTAGCAGTTAAAATAATCACAACCCATTACGGCGTTTCCTTGAAATAACAATTTTTTTTCTAGAGATCCATGTCAATATTTATAGCTGTTATATGTTAGAGACCTTGAAGAAGGCACCCCAGAGAAAATCAAGAGGAAGGTCTCGGCGAACAAGGAAGAGAAAGGCAATCTTTGAAGGGCCTTCAAAGTGATGATCATCACGTAATCTACGAGTGGTTGGAGAAGGAAAGATTGGTGTTTGGAGCTTGGACTGAGAGTGGTGCAGCATGAGAAAAGCCAACAGACAAAGCAGGACACATAGAAAGATCGTGAGCCTTGAGAAAAGCCTCACGACGTGGCGTATGGGTGATGATGATGCTTTCTTCTTTGTCATGGCTGATCAGTCCTCCTCCCCTTCAATGCTGTGTGTGTGTGTGTGTGAGAGAGAGAGAGAGAGAGAGAGAGAGAGAGTCGAATGGGACGGTTTTTTCAAGGCGTGAGAAGAATTAAGAAGAGAAGTGAGCGTTAACAAGGAGAGCTGAGAGACTGTTTGGTTTAAATTTTTCTGTTTCTAAGGTTGTTACAAACTACAAAAGCAATGGCAAAGTTTGCGGGACAAAACTCCTTCAATCCAGTCTACCTGAGTTTCACATATACTTTGGATTAATATGATCACATGCTCTAATTACAGATGTTAACTTAATAGATTATGTCAGAAGAATTTCTCCAACAATAAACAAATGGACGTAGGACCTTTATATATATATATATATATGATTCCAAAATCCCAAGAGCTGAGATACTACCTCACACTATATATATATATATATATATATATATATATATATATATATATATGTTTGGTTCCATAAAAGTTTTTTTTTTTTTTTTTTTGGTTTGTCAATTGACTTCTCATGCACGCACCACCTCTTTTTTTCTTTTTCCTTTTTTTAATTTTTTTTTTATTTACATTTTTTTCTTTTCACTATTTTTCTTTTATATTTTCATTATGTTGTGTCAAATGGGACATGGCTTTCTGTTATTGGCGTTGATATAACACATTAACATTTTTTGTGAAAAATTCAAACAAAAGTTCAGGGTGGAGAGTTATTTGCTTCGTATGCTTACAAGAAAGAGTTTTGAGTCATTTTCAAACTCTAAAGAGTTTATTGGAAATTAGTATTACTACAAGAACCCGACACGTGACATTTAGGATTGACAATTTTTTACACGACCTGCAAATCCAAAACGAAATTAACAGATTAAGGTTGAAGAGCCTGACCCGTTTAATTAAATAGATCGAGATAAAATTAACTTATATATTATTCTCATACCTTGACATAACCATAACCCGGCAAGCAAATACGATTTGAGACCCATTGACTTTTCTATTCATTATGCTGAATGAAGTACAAATGATGAATTAAAGAGGAGCCGACTAATGGTAGTTTGTATTCATTATGCTGAATTAAGTACAAAAGAAGAATTGAAGTGGAACTCAAATGGTATAGCTGAATAGGAGCCCAAGAATGGTAGTTGCATTATAAGAGTATCCACATTACAAGTATGTAGTTTACACGTATCCAATGTGACACGGAAGAAACATTATTGGTCATCTGATATACTACTTAGAGTTTCTCATCAGATACGCTACTATGCATCCCAACACAGCCCCAGCAACAACCTGTATCAGACCAAATAAAAGGATTATTAGCACCTAGATATCAATATACTTATGAAAAAGGAATAAAATTTACTTAAAGTTTCTTCCTCAAAGCAAAATGGTAATTCAACGCCCTTAGTGGTTTAAGGATAGCAATTTGTGTTCGTGTGTCGAGTTCGGATCGTGTCGAGGTATGAATATAAAACTATAGAGGTCAGCCTAACCCGCTAATTTTGTATTAAGTTTCTGTCAGATTTGCATGTCGTGTCAAAAGTTATCGACCCTAAAATTGTCAGCCCTGCTTAGTTCCTTTACATGTGCATATGAGCAATAATGTAAGGGTGCTCTTGTATGAATCAAATATGCCCAACAATATTTCCTCTCAGGCCTTGCACAGAATACAAAAATAAGGGAAATTATATTAGGGGTCAAGCCATATATGCAAATAATATTCCATCATTTTCCCTTGTCCCCTGAGATCTTTCCAGAATATGGAAATGATGTGCACCGGTTACTTGGCAACTTGAGAGAGAGAAGGTGGGAAAGAGGGAAATGAGTTATGCACAAACAGGAGTCTCAGGAAACAAACTTCATTTTTTTAAGAGCCAAGTGCTGTGATTTTTTCAGTCTTCAAATTAAAAAATACTTTACTTCTTGGTATTAGATATTATGGGGTCTAGAAGAACCACTCCAATCTTGCGTTTGCATTATTACTGCATTGTTGATGCGTGCAAATCCTAGTTCGTTTTTATTTCAAGTTTTCAGCAAGCATTGCAAGTCATTTTAGTGGTTTGTGTGCGCGCGCATGTCACGAGTGTGTGTTGTTTCTTTTTGTCCTCTCCCTAGTCCCTACTTTATGCACCGGATTGCATATGCACAGGCACAAACATATATGGGTTCGTTTGATAAAACTTTTTAGATTGTGCTTTTTGCATTTTAGTTGAAAAAGTGTTGTGACATGACATATAGGTGAAAGTAATTTTGAGTGTTTTGTGAATGTTGTGTTTTTGGAGTTATTTGTTAATATCTTTGCTTTTTTGCTAATAAGCAAACAAAATTTTCCAAAAAGTGTTGCCAAACGAGGCCATAGTTTCTTTCGAGTGACTAACTTCCAGCAGATATAGTAACCTTATATCATGGTCAAGTTGAATGTTCTTTTGAACCAGTGATTTTAAAATAAATGATAAAAACCCAATAAATAAGACGTTAAACGAGAAACACTAACAATTGAAATGAAGTTCAGAAAGATTGCAACAAACCTGAAGTGGAGTATGCCCAAGTGAATCACGTAGTGGTCTTATGTTGGATAAAGGATGTTCTGTAGGAAGCTCACACACAATTTGATTCAGCAACTGCAACGAGAACCATAAAACAATTATAGGAAGCAACACACAAAAAGAAATTTTAATCATTCAAGGAGTGTCCCCGCAACATAGGTAAAAGCAAGCAACAAACTAGAAGCAACCGAGGCTCATATGAAGAAGAACTTACTTCAGCTTGGCGACCGGCGTGAAGTCTGACCCCTGAGGCATCATACATCACCTGAAAATATTGAAACAATCAATCACCCCCATCTTGCACAATTAATACGCAGCAACTTTTCGAAGTTAACCAATTCATAAAATGGTAAGAAGATATAACGCAAACACACGAGAACATTCACGACATCATGAACCAACTACTTAAAAACATGGTGATTTGATATTCATGAGAAGCTTGACGTTTTGGACTGCTTCTATGCAACCTGAAAGTGCTATTTAATCACATATTTAACAACACCATTGACGCCCTTTTGCAGGCATTTGAAAACTGATCAAACCCAGATCCCTTACAATCCTCCATTCTTCTATAAATAGGATCCTCCAAGTCAAGCTCATACCAGGAATCACAAACTTGATAATTGGTGCACAGTTGGGTTATCTTAGCGACCAAATATAGGTTAGAATTGTGCATACTTGGGCCACAAGAGAACAATATCATAAGTAAAAAAAAGTGAGGAAGTACATACAACACATGCCAAGACCACTGCAATGGCAAAAGCCGGTCCTCCCGTTCCTTCCAGTAGGCCTATAGCCACTGCTAGAGCCGTCACAGTTGCGGAATGCGATGAAGGCATTCCACCAGAATCAAGCATCCTTTTAGAATCCCATCTCTTTTCTTTATACCTGAGCATCTTAGAACAAACACAATGAAATAAATTGAGCTAATATTGCAAAAACAAAAACAAAATCTTGGGCGTGTCATTATGCAAGTGAAGTGCATGACTTTAGAATCTAAGCCTCAAGAAGTCTATAGTAAAATTCCTATTTTGTATGCAAACCACTCTTAAATCCTACTTAGTAAACCCATAAACTTTAATAAAACAAAAAAAAAAAAAAAACACTAAATTTGCATACATTTCCTCTCAATTTCCAACCACCAAACAAACAATAAACAACTCGAAATAAATAAACAAAAAAAAATTAAAAAAATTGCGTGTCTTGCGATTACAAATCCAAATCCATCAAATAACGCGTTTTTAGTCAAACCAAGAACAGAGATACAGCTTATCAACGAGTTTCTTTCATGGGTGACAATAATCAAACTACTACGTTTCGTAAGCATTACAAAAATCATATAAACTTTCTGAAATTTCAAACCCACCAACAAACATAGCAACAAATTTCCAAAATTTGAAACAAAAAACGTTGAAATTGAGAGAGAGAGAGAGAGAGAAAGATTGTGGGGACCAGGTGGTGAAGAGCTTGAGAAACTGGGCGAGAGCGCAGGCGAGGAGGGCCGAGAGGAGAGGCAGGTTCGAAGGTAGCAAGGACGTTGGTGTTGCTGTCGCTGACGACGTCGTTCGGGTCGCGTCCGCTACAGTGATCACCTCGTCCATTCACCAATATACCTCTCTCTCTCTCTCTCTCTGTGAAATGTGACGATGGTGTTGGCCAACCAGGAAGGAGATGGGTTGGAATGAGGTTGTCCGTTGTCTGTTGTCTGTTGCCTGTCGTCTGATTATTGACTTTGGTTTTTTATGCCTTCGGCTGTCTGAAAAAAAAAAGACACAACGGATCTGGGGGTGGAGACCGGAGAGGAAATGGGGAAAATGTGTTGGATTGGTTGAGAAGAAAAGAAATAAAAAAAGGTTTGGAATTTTGAGGTTGAAGGGTTTGTGTTCAAACCCAATTCTACGCATCCAAGCAAACAGGACGACTGGAAAGCCGAAAGGATGTTTCTCCACCAAGAAAATAAACATTTTTCACATGTTTTTAACTTTTGGGATAATTGCATCATTGGTACATGAATCGGCCTAAATTACAAATTACTCTATGTGGTACAAAAAGTTCATGAAGATCTTTATGGTAAATTATAATTATGAATCATTCTCTAAACCCGTTTTCCATCCAAAAAGTTAACAAAATCTGTTAATTTGACACATCATACCCAATAAGAAATCGACACGTGTTCATTACAATAAAAATTTGTTAGTTTACCACAATAACTTTCTATGAACCTTTTGTACTGTAAATAGTGATTTGTAATTTATGACAACCCTAATGACTAATGGTGCAATTATCTCTTAACTTTTTTTTTTCTTTGTTTCTTTTATATATATATATGACAGCAAGACTCTTAGGAGATAGACACTTAACAGTTATTCCGGAAAAATCAGGTAGCAGTTATTCCAGTAAATTCAAATTAGAACTCTACTCCAAGTTGAACTGAAGTAAGAGTCATATTTCGATTAGCAGTCCTATCTCTTTACAGGATAGTTTGATCTATAGTCCTATTTCCGGTAGAATCGAAATAGGACTCATGGTCCAATCATATCATATACCATAATACAAATAGAACTCTGATTACAATCTTAGATCATGAAGGAGTAGAAAACTTAATTCAAGTTTGACTCCACTTATTTTCCTATAAATAGGCTCATACCCAGATCGAAGAACGTGACTAACAGTTATATTATATATTAAAAGTGCATTTCACTTCGTAATTTCACAGAGTGAATGCCAGTAATCCAGTCGGGTAATTGTTAAGAATCTTTATTCGCACGTAAGCCGTGCGTATTTAAAACATGATTTTAAAGATAATTTAAAAAATAAATAAAAAATAAAATTGCAGAACATTTTTATCAACTCCATTTAAAATTTTTGTTTTTTTTTTTATTATTTTTTTTTTTGTAACCACCAAGATTACAATCTTTTAACGTACGAGGTATCATAACTTTCGCTTAATGGTAGAACTAACATCACAAGAATTGATATAATGGTTTATGAAAAAGAATTAATACATGGATGAAAAATTATTGCTATACATCACCCTCTATCTTCCTCTTATCCTCTCAAATATATGGATGAAAAATATGGCGTGGTCTTCTATAAGCTTTGGAGGGGATGGGAAGAGAGTAGGAGGGGATGAATAGAATTACTTATTTGGGAAGTTAAAAATTATTCTCACTTAATCAAAAAACTAAAATAAAGAAAAATGAAAATTAGAGAGATTCACATGGAATTCACAATTGGATTGACTCTAGAGATGTTACTTCTTAAAGTTTACCAAATAACATAGTGATCTAGATATTTGCTTCCGGTAGAAATTCTCTTAAAATTTGTAGTCTTGTTTGGCAAAGACATGTACAGAACAGAGTAGTGGGTTGTTAATTTTAAAATTAATAAAAAGTGATGATGTGATATAAAGTAAAAAGAATTTGTATAAAAAAATGAAAAAGTTTTGTATTGTAGTGAATTTTTTTATTTGAATAGTAATAAAAAATTATTAATGTGATATAAAAAGTGAAAAAAGTGAGAATATTTTGATGTTGATTGTTATTAAAAAATGTATAAAAAAAAAAAAAATTAATAGTAGCATCCACTACTGTGTACCGTCCCTGGCTTTGCCACCACAACCCCTATATTTTTTATAAAGTGGACCCCAAAAAAGGTTTTTTTATAGTTTCGCCCCTATCAAAATTCTTAGTTTCGCCCGCATAGTAACCATTGCAAAGATGAAAATATTGGAGATTGCATTTGGAATTCATTTGTTCCATTGGAATTACAAGTGCATGCTCATTGGAGTGAGAAGCAAGTCATAATCCCTTGAACTTGCTACCTCGCTAAACCATCTCCTTGCTAATTAATCTATATGGAGATGTATTGCTGATACTCTCTCTCTTTTTTTTTTTGTTCCTTGTTGGTCTGCAACTAAAGTTTCAAGGAGTGTTAATCTCCGGGCACATTTAGTTGTCAAATGGGCCGCTTTTCATCATTGTTATGAAAGCATTCTCACCTCTCTCCCTTTTCTTTCCTCCGTAAGAATCAAGAGTGGAAAAGACCCATCTTGATCCCCTTTCCTTTTCCCTGTATTGCTCATAAAAATAATAATAATAATCTAACAGGAGATGGTCAGTAATACATTAATCCCTTTTTTTTTTCTTTTTTTTTTATGGTTCATGATATGTACATCTTAATGGACACAATTGCAGAGATAATAAGGCCAAGGATTCTTGAACAAGGGAATCAAACTTTTCATATTCTAGTGAAATCAAGTCGCCATAAAAAGTGATTCATCCAACTTATACTGCAAAAGTCTCAGCTCAGCTGTAGTCTCTATAAATTATTTGATGAGAAGCCGCACTCCCTTAAAATAACTAAAGGGACAAAGCTGCCAGAAGAAAGACCGAAAACTATGTAAGCTATACCTATTTCTTCCTATTGTGATGTACAATGAATGCCACTGAACCTCAACTACTATGAAGGCTGTCAATGCTCCTGAACAGCTTCAGGCAGAAGGGATGATGATGAACCGCTATGTTTGCTGGGCAATGGTGTATTCCTTCGAGATTGGCGCTTCGTTGGGATGAGGTTCGGTCCCTCATCCGAGTCTTCTGAAGCTGCATCACTCTCACTATCATCTCCTTTCTTGAAAACTGGGTGAATGTATGCATTTTGAAGGAAGCCCTTCAAGTTCAGGTTTGGCTCCCTTGCACGTTCCAGGGTATCTTTCATCATTGCTTCCTGAAAAAATACACCAAAAGAAAAACGCACTAGGTGTATAAGAAAAAATGGCAACAAGGTAGTAGATTTGTTTCATCACGCACAGACTGCAACCAATAAAAGAAAACATCAACAAACCTGTAATGGATATCTAACAAAAGCAGGTTCGTAACGGCCTTTGCAGAACATATGAAACCATATGGTCAACACTGGGAGTGCGATGAGCAATGGAGTTGACTGAGCAGCTTCTTTTGTACTTAATAATCCCATTAGTAGCAACTGTGAGACAATTAGGGCAACTATTATGCGCCCATGGACATCAGGCCAGAATGCAGCAGCACTCTCGTACTCCTGATTGTAGACATTTATAATCTGCAGATTCATACAAAGAGTTTCATTAGAGAAAAGTTTCCAAATCAAACCCGACAATATACAGCAAATCTTGTAGCACGCATAAATGACTCCATCAGCATCAAAATAAAGTAAAAACAGTATAAAAGAAAAGCATAGACTTGGCTGTGGAGCTAAAATTATAGTGTAAGAAGTTTAATCACAAATACACTATATTGATTATATTGATAGCTACATTTATTCTGTAAACTACCAGTAAATTCAAAGAAATGATCCTATCACCAGCCCCTTCAAATAAAAGAGCATGAAAAATCCAATTGTCAAAAGCCTCTAGTGACAAAGACCTAATAATTCCCACCATTTCTGATCTTTACAGCTTCTTTTATAACAGAATATGTGAGACCAGCACCAATAAAATAGGGGATGAATCCTAGCATCAAAGAGAAGCTACTCTTATACACAAACATTTCACAAAATTCAATTGTCGATTTCTTTACAAACATCTGGCACAATCCCAAAATTGGAAAACAAATTGAGACCCTATATTGAAAAAAAAAAAAAACGCTCTTAGAGTGAGTTCCTGTTTTCCTACATGACATTTGACCAAAGCCTCTCAGAGTCAGTTACTGCATTCACTATAAGACATTTGGATTAAACCCTTCTACAGAAAGCATGTCTAACACCCCATACTGACAAAGAGTGGATGGAGCTCATAGCTTGTTATTTTAGAAAGGGAATCCACAATGCATTTTTTTTTTTAATAAGTAAATTGTCTTATTGAAAGCGTAAGACGCCCTAAAGTACACCGGAAATATACAAAAGAAAACACCTAACTAGAAATAGAAAAATGAACAAGGAAATCAGCAAAACTATGTGATACAATCAGCAAAACAAATAAGAAAGGGAATCCACAATGCTAATCGTGATACAATCTACTAGTACTTCGTATTGAATTGATGTGAAAGCTAGAAAACTGGAATTTCAGATAAATTATGTATATCAATCCACTGTTCAGCAAAACACATTTTATTGATTTCAATGTAATCTCATTTAACATAGATGGAATTGAGCAAGAAAATGATGAAGTAGAAATCAAATGAAATCAAATCAACCCCAATATAAGTCTTCCCAATACAGATGGTCAGTTCCCCCCTCAAGTTGGTGATATTCTTTCTTTTTCCTTTTTGTTTTTTGTTTTTTTAATTCTCTCAGACTCACCTCTTACTTGAGCTTATTGTATGCAGTTTGAGGTTCCCAATTTCTCTGAACTGAAAATGCCTCGAATTGTATCGTGGACAAAGGGGTGAATAAACATGTGATAAAGCAAATTGAGACAGATGCTAATAACATTCCTTCCTGTTAATTACGTAAAAAATACATTCTAACTGCTCTTACATTACAAATATAGGACAATACCACATATTAACCCAAAAAAAGTACAGAACCTACTCTTGAACAAAGGGCTACTTTTACCTGATGACGATACACCATATATGCCAAGCCAAAGAATACTATGATGAAAGGAAGCAAAACAGGAGTCACCACAGCATAAACAAGGCCAAGTAAGAAATAAAGTTGTATTTGAGGTTCGCCAGTGTTGAAACCAAGGCTTCCAGGATCCATTGCCTCTTCCCTATCCTTTTCAGTCTTCACCAAAAAGAAATTTTTTAAGTGATAAATTATCAACGGCTTCAACCTTAAAATCTCTCCAGCAATACCAGCCCACCCATCAACCATTATGTAAGTTATGAAGAAAGTTGCCTTCATTGGAATGGACACACCAATCGTCTTTGGGATACTGCACAATTAGCTCACTACTGTTATGTTACAAATCATATCAAAGAAGCACATCAGCTAAAAAGCATATATATAATACACATCAAATATGCTAGATCAACCTATGGCAATCATGTAAGAGAAGAATTGTTGTGAATTTTGTGAGATTAGCAAGGTAACTTAAAAAAAAGGAAAACTGAGGAAACACTGGACGAAAAAAGGTGGTGGAGAAATGATTGTATGACAGTACATGATGGTTACATCTATCACTATCTATGCATGCATAAGTCATGAACACTGAGCAGAAACTGATACTCATGAAGCTAATGATACTTATCACGATATCTATAAAACAAACGAGGCAGAAAGCATTTCTTAAGAGTTAAAGCTCAGAAACCAAACTGGGTAATTTATCCTATATAAGAGACATAAATTCAGATTACCCAGGCTACAACATGACAAATTACAATGTATATGTCCTATAAAATACATTATGCGATATTAAGTCTATTAAGTGCATAATATGAAAAAAGCAAAGGTAGAATTGATCTCATAACCATGAACAATAAAGATAATGCAGAATTATGTGGTACATGCTTTCATATCTATTTTTGATCTTCTATTCATATTCAAATAATAATAGATTTATGCTTAGAGAAAATTCTCACGTAGAATCCAAAAATTTTAAGTACGAAAATCAAGTTTTATTTTGAGACCAACAAAACACTAGATAGAAGGGTCCAAATATACAAGGAAGCATTAAAACAGGGATTGCCTGGGGGGGCGGGCTGGCTGGTCCCACTTAATTTTGCAGGGGTCAAGAATCAAGATGCTTATGTGAAAATTGTATCATTTCATTCAGTCCATGATAAGCATACAATGAACATAAGAGACTACCAATGATGTACAACGAACAAAAGTGTGTCATGTAAACTCATCTGAGCACCTGCAACTGTATTACTACACCATCCAGCTGGAAGAATCACAGCTACAAATTAAGATAATTTCAATTGAGTGCAACAGTTTGCAAGTGCATTAAATTGGTAAAAGCGATTATCAAACGGATTGCGATAGCTGGTAATACTAATGAGACCCTCACAAATACTGATGTATGCTACTATAAAATAAAAATATATGAAAATATTTTGACCCTTCTAACAGTTATAAAGTGGCCATATTTTAAGCAACTACAAATGTTTAAAAATCATAATGCATAGTAAATAAATGAAAAGGACATACTCATTTGCTGACTGGTTCATGAAATTATGCAGTTGTTGAAATGCAGTTCCAGTAATTATGCTCCCAAGAAAGACATTGATAAATTGGAAAATATAATATCTAGTTGCAGATCTCCTCTCTAGACCAGATATGCTAATAAATCCTTCAAATTTTGACATCAGCATCAATATTGAGGGTAGAAAAATGAGAAAAATCTTCAAAGCAATCCCTGGAAGGAAACCTTGGATAAATGACTTTACGCCTTTTCTGCAAGAAACAACAGAGGCTGTTAGTAGATGTATACAACAACTGGCAAGGATTGGGAACAACAATCACAAACAAACACATAAAAACTATTGAGGTAGTCAAAATTTGATATATGGAAAGAGTAAAGCTTTCTAAATGCTGTCTGCACCCTCAACCTACCAGACTAACACATTACAATTACCAAGCAGGAAGAAAATCCTACACACTATATTTACTTGCAAACAACCCTAATCTAAGAATAGGAAGAAAAAAAACAACCTAAGCCAAGTCAAAACCTCATATGAAGTATAGCATCTACTGGGAATGGTGCATCTTCGCTTCTCACTAGTATGCCAACTGAACTGCTCACTCCTAATCTCACCTTTCATACTCTAATTACTTTATCCTGCATTTCTTCTCTTATTGTCTTTCATGATATGCCAATGTCAAAAAGATGATGCCATTAAAGAAGACAAGGATAGATTAGTTACCACTCCTAATCTCACTTTCCTTAGTCTTTTAATTTTCTCCTAATAAACAAATATAATAATGCAAAGAAGAAGAAGATGAAGACACTCACAATTCGATTATAGGCCTTAGAAAAGGGACTGCTTTCTCAATACCCTCAATATTTGCAAGCGACTGTACAAATGCAATGGGGATCATGAAAAAGAAGGCAAGGAAGAAGAAAGCAACAGCAACAATAAGCCTCCTAATTGTGAGAGAAACATATGGAATTGCCAAGTTATCCCAATATACATCACAGGGCTCTGGAGCCCACTCAGTTAACCATATAGTAGGATTCCTGGACTGTTGAGTTTGTGCAGAAACAGCTGCACCCCATCGAGTTTTGAAGGAAACAAATGCTGCTGGCATGATTGATTTAGGATTGTTCATAATCTTATCTCTCTCTGAGGCAATCTGACAGTCATAAGAAAGACATAGTATTAAACATATGCTGTCCAATCAATGTGCAACTCAATTACAATCATGTCACTGACATGGTAAAAGGAATGCCTTAGAACAGGGAAAAAAACAATCCTAAAGGTTTTTGAGCGCTAAAATCACATTAGAAGATTAATATGTATATGTGAAGGTATAAGGCAGTACGAAACTACACATAGAATCAAGTGACCAGCACAAGCTCTGCTTATAAATGAGTGATGCATCACAAGCACTGGACCGGGGCACTACAAAATATGTTGGCCGATGGACTTGTTGCCTGGTTAATTCCGTTAACGAACGATTACCTTATTTTTTACTTATCAAAAATATAGAATGGAAAAATTTAATGAAGTGTATATAAAGTAGAACAATAGGGTTATTTTTTACTTGTTGAGTTCCATTTGTTGATTCTTACAAGAATTTACAGAAAAGGCACTAGAAAATAACCGAAGTGTTACATAATATGATAAATGCGAAGAATAGAAAGTCATAAGCTCAAGAAACCCATGTAAGAAACTAGGAAAAATCTGACATTATCCTCTTTAACTTAAAGTGATGAAGAATTCTTGTGTATTGCTAGAGACAGGAAGTCAATTAAGCTTACTGAAGATGCTCAAGAAATGCTTTTGTTTTTTTTACAAGTAAGATGCTCAAGGAATGCAGCTTACCGCTTCTGATTGTCTTTCAATCTTAGATGTATAGAAGTCAATTGCATCCACCCTCTCTCCCCATAGACCTAGAAAACCAGTCTGCTCATATGACATTAGTTACCAAAAGTCAGACTATGATGGCAATTGTTCTTGTTATTGAAAAACACTAGTCCGGAAGATATCAAAATTAGAAAGAACAAAAAAAATGGAAGGAATCGCAAATAGCACCAACCCATTGGCAGTGCAATACCTTTGTTGAAGGCCTCTTAGATTGATTTCTGGAACATTTAAGTTGATAGAAGTCAAGCCAGTTTCGCATTTTTTTCTTCTCTTTGACTAAATCAGAAAGTTTGTTTGCATTGTAAACTACCTGCAGGTATATAACTAGGTAAGAAACTAAACTGAAGAAAAATAATCCTTCGTACAGTAACGAGTTTGTAAACTTGTGCATTTAGAGGTTTGGTAACATAGATACACATATGTAATCTATATAACATCTCAAGGTCATTCTGATCCCAATAAAAAAAGACTCAAAAGCAACAACAAAACTAAAATTTCTGATTTGGTTAATGGAAATAAGACATTGGCCTCCCTTTTTCTCTAAACTATCTATAGACTTAAAGCTAACACCTATTTCCAAAGTTTTCTCCTTTACTTCCAACCCAATGTTTCCCAAGAATACAAGAATTGAACCCCAAACATGGCAAGATCAGAAGCACAATGGTTAATGAATGAAAGGAACTTCAGATATAGATGATCTCATTACCATTCACCATAAAAAGTCTGTCAAACCAAATTTCCTCGGTTAGGAGCATAGTTGTCCAAGATGGAACAATGTCAATCAAACTATAGTAATGAGAATAACCCCACTCCATATTAAAATCACAATAATTACATCCCATACCTGTTCTTTAACTGAAGATACACGCCATTTAGGAAAAAAGGGAAACCGTAAACATGTGCTGCAACAATATCTGCATCCTCTACATATTACATATATATATAGAGAGAGAGACTCTACCATAATTGAAACTACAATCATATCTTCATTGTCAGACTCAATCTATGTATGGATGTATATATGAATGTGTATCGATATGGTGAATGCCTATACTGTATGCATTCATCCGTAAGAGTTTTTCATGTATGTTTGTGTAGTTACTTATCTGTTTGTATAGAGAACTACAGGATCAAACCTGATAAGTAAGATAGTGTTCAGGATGGTTGACCAAGAAAAAGTGCTCCACAAGCTCATTAACTGACTCGTCTGGATCTGGTGGCACATTTCTTACAAGTACCTGCATGGAAAAAAAAATCAACAATCAAAATTAAAATAACATGCAGCAAAATAGTTGCAAGGTTTGTCTGAATAACATGAGTATGGTATCAGTGGTTATCACTTATGCCACGTTTGTTTCACTTAGATTGCATTATGCTTCTTGAAAAGCGTAAGCCATTTTCCTCCCTACAGTGAAAAATTTGTTGTTGATCCGGAAATCATTTTCTATTGGCTAGTATTTTCCGCTTGCATTAAGCACCAAAAAAATGGAGAAAACTTTTTACGCTAAAACAAACAAAGCCTTATAGATATAACATGCATATGTTTTACCTCATTACTATTAACCCTATTCACTGGATGCATAGATATGCAATCCTTTGTATCTCAATAATGAAAGATTTAAAGTGTATACTAGACCTTAATATGAACCAGAAAAAAGTACAAAATAGAACATTGCCATTAATACCCCCACCTAAGAAACAAAAGGAAAAATTCGATAGCAATTAACTAGACCTTACTAAAATGCTCTGAAAATGCACCACTCTCAACGAGAAGAAGTCTGGTTTACCTCTTGATGCAAGGTATGAGAAAATTTAATTTTTAAGAGTCAAGGGTATTTTTGGTAATTCAATAAATGGGCTTTGCCCTAGGATTTAGTCGTTAGTCTCTTTAAGTTTTGAAAGCATATTGGTCTTGCTTCAATCTAGAGCTGTTCAAATGCTGACTTGGCTACCTGACCTATTTCTATCGACTAAATCCTAGGGCAAAGCCCATTTGGGCATAAACTTATGCCAAGTTAAAATAATTTTTTATTTGGGTTTCATTTCATGAGTTTTGCCAAGTTTTATAATCAGGGGCAGATTTGTAAGTTTCAGCAATTCTTTTGAATTTAGGGTGCTTTAGTAATTGAGTCAAGTCTAGAATCTTTGGGTCCAATATAGTCTATTCTTTAAATATTTGATCTAGTAGTCAAATTAGGAGTTCGAGTCCTAGTAAGTTAAGCAAGAGTCAATTACCTATATAAATATGTTTAATTGTACTTAAAGAATTCAGACTTTCATAAATGGAATATTGAATGATTTGAGTTTAAGACACATTGGGCTTCTGTGCTCTTCCCTTTTTTAAGTTTTAACCCCATCTTTTAACCCTAATGCCAACTACAAAACACATAAATAGATTTATCTATATCTGTCATACGTCATAAAGACAAAACAGAAAAACAGAGACATATCAACTTGCACCAAATCCAAGCTATTACCCAAACAGAATAACTAAATCCAAGACATATCAACTCGCACCAAACAGTCTAGGCTTAAACGAAATGTCTACGAATAATTCACATCCCTGAGAAGTAATATGATCTCAAAATATAAAATCTGCATAACCACTTTAACTGAAGCAAAAATATGAACACCCAACATCTCACTACTCCCGACGGCCCCACCCCATTTATCTTCCTCAAGTAAACTTCCTAGTATATATGATTGCACATGCAAAGAGTAATAGACTTGAGTGTACTTATTGAGTGTTAAAGGAATCGTGTCTTAAGAAAATCGCATTTTTCACACTGATTGGGCCTCTGAACCCCACCCAAACCATTTAGATGTCATGTGTGAACTATCATGCTAAAAGGACTTGGCCTTTTGGCCCATATCCAATTAGTTTGATGATACAAAAAGTTTTGAACTTACTGTGAACTGATCAGGGCGCCGCTGTTCTGATGCAAGAAAATGCAACCTCATTGACGCAACTATCTCATACTCCTTCTTTAAAACATAGCATGTCCAGAAGGTAAAAGCATATGCCATTACCAAATGGGTCCAAAATCTGCAACAAATATTCGATCGATACAATTAATTGACAGATTTCATGGGAATGTTATTGCATACTAGGTCCATTCTATGCACAAATTTACATTGCTATTGTCCACTCCATAGCCAGTACAATAGTTGCCCAGTAATATACTCATCAAACCAAAAAAAAAAAAAAAAACAGAGTTATAGACAATCACTAACATCTTTAATTGTTTTGTTGGACAAAAGAAGAAGTAATCAGTAAGAGAAAAGTAATTGGGGGCCAAATTAATGGTCAGAAAGATAGTGGATTTATATATAAAAATCACCAAGCCACAAAACAATAATTCAGTCATGCAATTCCAACTTCCACTGGGACTTGCCCAAAAATTAAATGTAATATGCTAGTAAAACGTTTTGCAGCTGACAACATTTAATGTACAGTACTTGATTCTAATTTAAGAATCAAAACTAGATAATTCATTATTAGTGTCTAAACGTAGTACAGGACAGCTACACTGAACAATCAGAACTTAAAAAAGTTCATTATAACATCTCACCAGGATAAGAAAGAAGATATAAAGAATAAACAAAATACAAAAGAAAGCAACAGAAAGTTCTGCATACCTGCAAGATCCAATTGGGATGTTTGAAATAGAAAGCTTATCTATGTCACTGTATACTAAATCTGAGTGCTCCAAGGTGCCATTGGTCCAATTGACAGGTACCATGACTGCAAAAGCCAGGAATGCGATAGGAACAAAAATTTTTAGCCTGCATTTGATTGCAGAAATGTTAGAATCAGTCCAAGAGTAAGAAGTTGCAAGCAAAGACAAAAATAAGAGAAACATTCGGTTGAAACGTTATATCCTCCCAATACAAAACGACATTCCATGCAGGAAAGAGATAATTAAACAGAATATAGTAGTCCAGGACTATGCACATGGTAAATGCAGAATAACTACCCAAAACTCCTTGGGCTGATATTAGACTAGGAAAAGGGCGGTTAATATCCAACACTGCCAGCCATGCAAGCTACAGATAAATGATCTTTTAGAGCATACCCTACTAAGTAGATCCTCAAGTAAACAGCAGAATCCAACCCTGCATGGTTAATTAGCTCAGGTTCTGGCATTTGCAATGCATCAGGCATCCAACTCAAAAACCTGACATAAGACCTGAAGTCCAAATTGACAAACTTGCCCACAAATGCGCCGGTGCCCAGTGGACTGTTCCTTAAACCCTTCAGATACCATTTTGGAAAGTACACCCTATCATTGATGGGTTGAAGCCGAAGAAAGGCAAATGCCACAAAGAAAGCAAATGCAGTGAGGATATTGATAGCTGCTGCAACTTCTATATCCTTAAGTGTAGCCATATTCGCTCTTCAAAGACAAAAAATTGATATTTCCTGTAAAAAGAAAAAAGGTATAAAACTAAGATTTAATGTAGATAACCAGGTAATATACACCTGAAGAATGTTCGCAATGCATCACAGTGGACACAACGTGTTTTAGGTAAAAGAGCCCCCCCCCATCTTCATGAAGGAATAAAAAATATGGATTTAAAACTTTTCACTTTCTTTGCTTAAACTAAAAGGGAATATACCCTTTATCTAACATATAACAACTTCAGGCATGGCGCTTTCATAGTGTGACGGGCAGTGTGCACAAGGCCCTGGAACAAATCCAACACGATATGGCTGACCAGATATTACTAGTGATTCATATTCAAGTCAACATATAGAAATTAGAAAATAAGAAATAAACAAATGGAATATGATAAAACTAGGCACTGGACGCTTTTTTTGTTGCAAATCAACAAGAGAAAATCTTACAAGTTGGAGAAAATAATAGGAAAACTTCTGGGAATTTGACTTTCAGAAATACGACAATTATGATACTTAAATAGAGAGGGATTTCTTTTTCTCAGAGATTCATTACAGAAATCAAAAGAGATGCTGGATGCTTCAATCAAAAAGTATCCTAAAATAAACTAGGTTTTGTTCAATAATCCATTTCTAAAAGCACAGAAACTAGACACAAGACTGGAACTTATGCATCGTCTGTTTGGTTGCCAAGAAAATGCGGGAAAGAAGATAAATCATAAAATAAAAACTTCATCAGAATAACCAGCATCTTATCATTCATATTTTGCTCCATCTTTCACCAACCAACTTGAGCGCTGATAAATTTAAATTCTTGAGAATTTCATTAATCTATATATGTTGAAGACAAATCTATTTGACTTTTCTTAGTTAAGCAAAGAAAATGATTAAAAGAGTAGAAAAAAAATATATATGTTTTATTGTCTTCTAGCTCCTCTGATTTTTCAGTATCCAAACAACAGTAAAATCCAAAGATGAATACTCAGAACCAAACAGCCATTGGATTCAACTTTCAATTCTTGAAAGTTTAAGAACAAAAAAATTAAAATAATAAATAATAATAAAAATAAAAAACCTTAATATATACCGACATATAAGTTCTCAGCAACCAAACAGACAGTAGAACCCAAAAATTCACACTATTACCAGACAGTCATTAGAGTTCGAAATTTCTTAACAACCAAAAAGCCATTGGATCCAGCCTTTCCGTTTTCCTCCGAATTCTTAGAAACCAAACAAACACAAGACACAAACTTCTTTCACACTCTTACCTCTCTATCTTTACGAACTCCACTCACAAAACAAGAGCACTCGGAAACCAGAGCTCCAAACGCAGCGTTTTCCGGCACAATGAGAACGGTGACTTTAATCTTCGGCGTGAAGGAACCCAAAACGCAGCGTTTTTGGAGTAAGAGCAAGAGATCAGAAGCGGAACGGACTCAAACACCTCACAGAGCCCTCGTAAAACAGAGCCGGCACGGCCAAAACGGTGCGTTTTTTAGTTCAATGAGAACAGCGCCCTGCGCCGAGAAGCGAATCACACTCTGTGTGTGTGTTTCAGTTTCACTGTTTCTTTCAGTGGGTACCGTAGGGGAAAATCCCTGCGGTTGTCGTTGCCCGGTGAGGTAAGAGCCGTGCTAGGATGCGCCCTTTTATATTTATTTGCTTTTCAAAAAGAGAACAGAGACGGCAAATATGGAAACTGCGTAAAGTTAGCGAAACGACGACAGTGAATCGGGGCTGAGGTGGCACCGGTGCGTTACCAACAGTCGGTTCTCAGGTGTCCCTTTTTTTCTTTTTCTTTTGATTTTTTAATTATTGATGAATTGATTATCTGACGTTTTTGGATAATAATATAATAAAAGCCCTGGGATCAGTTGGATTTGGCTGTCGGCAAAATAGGGCATGTGAGGGGGGCTCTGTGTCTGTATTCTGTAACGGCTACTATTTTTTTTAACGTGAATGTCTTTTCCTCTTCCTCCCTGCTTTGACTTCCTGGGGAGTGTGGAGAAGTCTTTCGATTTTTTGTCAACATTTTCGGACAAAAAAGGTTGGTGCATAACGTGTAATGTTGGCCACGTGTCAAAAGAGTATATTTAATCAGATAGTGCTATTTCTGTAAAGTTGGATACAATGAATTAAAAAAGTTCAAATCTTTTAAGATAATAAAAGTGTCCGCTTAGAATTTGCACGATTTTAAAATATGCGATTTAAAATAATAATTTTTAAAAACACAGTTAAGTGTTTGGTAAAATCGCAGTTTAGCCTTTAAAATCGTAAATTAACTTTTAAAATTCTGCGTTTTCAAAAAAAATTATCTTATCTGCAATTTGAAAAGGCAGAAAATCTATTTTTTCAAATCGCAATTTTTAAAACCGTGGTTTCCAAACAATTTATGTTATGCGATTTGGTTTAAAATCGCACTTATTGTCTACGAAATCGCAATCTCAAACGCATCCTAAATATTATATGGGAAAAAATACAATTTAGCCCCCCACTACTGCCATTTCTCTGTAGGCGTGCATCGTGACCAATGATGATGCTGGAAAGAAGCAGTACGTCCTCCGATCGATCGTAATATTTTTTAAAAATAAAAAATAAATTTTTAATTTTTAATTTTTAATTTTTTTTCTATAAAAAAAAATATTCTTTTTTTTTTTGAATTTTTTAAATTTTTTTATTTTTATTTTTTAATTGAAAAGTAACACGTGACAATAATATTATGAGAATATTTCGCCAGAAGAAGCATTTTTCAAAGGTTTTGGCAGTTTTGGCTCTTTTGGAAGTCAGAGTACAAGCCTTGATAGTTTGGTGGGCTATTCGGATGTAGTAATTTGAGGGGCTAAATTATACTTTTTTCCTATTATATGAAAAGACTATAATCTATTATTTTTAGTTTTTAGAGAAATCCTGCCTATAAATTTATGCCACGTTACAAAAATAGGTGAATTGAAAAATAAGAAGAAGAAAAAAATACTAGAGTATTTTATGGAGTAGTTTTCCTTAAATCTTAATAATTCTTTTGAAATTAAATAGTTCATATGTCTTTATATCAATATTACTCTTCTTCTTCTTCTTTTTAAGGGATCAATATTTACTCTTTACAACTCACTATTTACCATATTCCGTATTTAACATATTCTTCCATAATTATCATATTTACTTTTAACAACTCAGCTAAGTTTTTGAAAATAAATTCGACAATAAATACCGCTATGGAAAAATCAGAATAATTTTATTAAAAAAAAAAAAAAAGGTTAAATACCTCATTGGTATTTGAGTTTTAAGTATTTTTAAATTTGGTAACTCAGTTTTGTTTTATATTATAGGTAGTACCTGAATTAGGGGTAAAAATTCATTTGATATCTCTATTAGATTTTTTGTTCAAATTTTAACGGCTTGCCACGTGTCAACCATTGAAGTTAACATATGACACTATATAAAAAAAAATTAAATCTTTTAAAAAAATAATAAAATAATAAAATTGAAAAATAAAAAAGAAAGAGGGGTGGCCTCAGCCACTCTCATTTTGGCCAAGGGGGTGGCTCACTCCCTTGTCCGGTCTGGGGTGGCTGAACCATCCCATGGGGGGTGGTTCGGCAACCCCATGATAGGATAAAAATAATAATAATAAAATTATGGGTTTTGGCCCTTAGAGGTGGCCGAACCACCCCTATGGCCAATGGCCAAAACACATTAAAAACATTTGAGAGTTTGTCATTGGGGGTTGGTCAAACCACCTCCTAAGGGCCAAAACCCATCATTTTTTTTTTCTTTTTTGCGTAGGGTGGTTCGGCCACCCCAAACCAGCCAAGGGGGTGGCCAGGCACCCCTTGGCCAAAATGGTGGTGGCCGGCCACCCCCATGGTGGCCAGGGGGGGTGGTTTTTTTTTTTTTTTTTTTTCAATTTTTCAATTTTTTAATATTTTATTTTTTATATAGTACCACATGTCAACCTCAACGGTTGACACGTGACGAGTCGTTAAAATTTGGACGAAAAATCTAACAGAGGTACCAAATGAGTTTTTACCCCTAATTCAGGTACCACCTATGATACAAAACAAAACTGAAGTACTTGTTAAGACAGTTTCCGAGTCAGTGACACGTCAATTCTTGGTTAGTTTCTCCTTTGGCTACTCAACAGCCTGCAAAACAGTAAAGGGACACCATGGGTTTCCGACAAAACTTCCTCCAATGATTAAGTCAGTTTTCAGCGTCTTTTTGGGGAGGTTAAGAAGAAGAGGAATAACTTTTCAAAAGAGCGAGAGATCCCCACTTACCTGACTGGTAGTTGTATTTATATTCATCCCCTGCTCAGCATCGCCTATATATGTTATTCTTCCTTCTTTGTTAATGAAATTTTCTCCACCTGCTATCATTACTTTGCACTCGCATGAGCGCCTTTGTGCTTGATGGTAATTCTTCTGTGTGCGCCCAGACTCTCGTCTATAGTAGGGCTATCCAGGTTGTCTACCCATAGGGGCGGCACCTCTGGTGTCTTGCTGTTGTATAATCATGTAGGGTAGGAGCCGATATTCCTTCTGACAATAATCATATGTGTCGCCTTTCTCTTAAATGCTTAAGTCAAAATGGACCGGGGGATTTCTAACTTTGTCTACTGGTCTTGGGCCGTCCACAGGATTGTGGGCTTTCTAATTTGGGCCTTGGTGTTTCTTTCTTGAGGTTCTCGGATGTAGATCTATCGAAAATAGGCTGACCCCGAAAAATGGGCTAGTATTTCACTATTCAATGTGGGCCGAACCTATTGGAAATATCCCCAATAATATTAAATTTAAAAACGATTAAAACTCAGGTACCAATGGAGTATTTAACCATAAAAAAAAAAATATAAATAAAAATGATAATTATAATAAATCTCTTCAAACTACCAGTTGCTTTTAAAGTAGCTATCTGAACTACGAAGTGTACTAATATGACGCTCAAACTACCAAAGAGTATAAAAAATGCCACTTTTACATGTGTCATATATTCAATTAAAAAAATAATTAATTTAAAATAATTTAAAAATCAAATAAATATTAAAAATACTAAAAAAAAAAAAATTAAAAAATATGAAGGGCCCCTTTAGGCCAGATTTTGGCTAATGAGGGTTGCCGACCACCCCATTTTGGACAATGGGAGTGGCCGGGCACCCCAGGCTTGATTTCTCTCAAATCGTCTTTTTGTTTGTGGGTTTTGTTGTTCTTCTTGACGATCTTTGTTGCGCCTACCAAGAGGTTTCTCTTTGTAACGCTTGCGCAACGAGTTAAGCTCTATTGCAAGAAAACACACAAATTTCTTCAGGTTTAATTTCAAGCTCTTAGGAGTGCTTTATTTTTTCGATTCTTTAAACGAGACTCTAAAACTCCGTTTGGTTGCTGAGAAACCATAAGAAATTTTAAAATTTTATGAGGCATATTTTGAAGCGACTTTTTTACCTTTAGTATATCAAAGGCATCACCGCCAAATGATTCGGAGGTGATTGATTTGCTGCTGAAACCAAAGAACACGTCGAACTCGTCGTCGGAGCTGTCATTGTTAGGGGCGGAGCTACCCCTGGACATGGCCCCCCCCAAAGTCAAGGGTTCCCCCCCTCCCCCCCCCCCCAAAAAAAAAATAATAATAAATTTACCCTTATTTATTTATTTTTTCAATTTGGCACCCCCAAATCTCAAATCCTAGCTCCGCCCCTAGTCATTGTTGTTGTCGTTGAAACAATTGCAATGGCTTCGGCCACACTTGGCCACCGCCGAGGATTGCTTCTCGTTGCTCTCCTACTCGATGAAGCTCTGCACCATCTTCGCCAAGCAAACTGAGCTCGGCTCGAACTCTGCCCCTCCATCTTTGTTTCCGTACTGTGCCAGGGATTGCCGAGTCGTCGACTATCTCCATTGGCCAAAATTTGGCCAAAGCCACCCCCTTCATATATATATATATATATATATATTTTAATTTTAATATTTATTTGTTTTTTATTTTTTTAATTAAATATATGACACGTGTATTATATGAATATTTTGACAAAAATGGTCTTTTTGGCACTCTTTGGTAATTTGATGGATCATATTAGTAAACTTGGTAGTTCATATGACTACTTTAAAAACGTCTGGTAGTTTGAGGGGGGTTTTTTTTTTATATATAATTATCCCTAAAAAAAATGTGGAGATTTATGAAATCTTGGTTGAACTCATAAGGGGCCAAACAAACCTAAGCATTATTGTGGAAGAGGATCTTTGTGCAAGGTTTTATGGTTCATAATAGATTTGACAACATCTAATTGTATACATGGTGACATATAATTTTAAAAATTTAAATCACGTGACAACATAAATAACATATACACCATTAAATATTGTGAAATTTAATCTAAACTATAAAATAGCTCATCTCCATTTCAAGAAAAATTTAGAAGGCCATGTTCCCTGTTAATATTGCCAACGATACTTAGTTTTTGCACTCTTCCGATTTATGGTGCTTCAAAACTATTTTTCATCTTATAGTAGGAAATGAATGAAATCTATTAAAGAATAAAATCATTGCATTGATTCGAAGATGAAAAATACTTTACTTCCTAATTTTTTTTTTCCCAAAAGTGGTTTTGAAATGAGATGTCTCTATTTTATGAAATTGTGACACATTATCCAAAATAATAGATTTCATGTATGATTGACACATCATTTGAGAATGAGCTTTTAGAAAAATAAAAAGAAAAAATTGTAAGTTTAGCACTTTGAAGATTTCTTTACACAGTGGATTAGTATTGTCTCAAACTAAGATATATATATATATATATATATATATATATTAGATTTCTCTTAAGTTCTTAAAATTTGAATCAAAATTCTCAAATTAAATGGTATCCCTTTTTCCCCTTTTTTTTTTTTTTTTTTTTTTTTTTTTTTTTTTTTTTTTTTTTTTTTTTTTTTTTTTCTCTTTGAGAGAAAATGATAACTGATATCATTAATCAAATAAAAAGGCTTGTTTCAGCAAGTACAATACTCTGGATAAAAGAAATACATTCTTTTACCCAAACATTATCTAAAAATTGTGATAAATCCATATTGGCCATTCAATGGGCGGCTTGATTTGCCGTCTCACATGCCTCCCCTCATAAAACAAACGACTTTGAAGCCGAACCTTTACATCATCAATCAATTCCCCATAACTACTCCAACAAGGAGCGTCTCGTCATAAAGTTCAAACTACTTGCAAAGAATCTCCTTCAAGAACCACCTTTTGATGCCCCCGCTCACAACAAAATGAACATTTATTTGTGCGACACAACGAATTAAAAAAATAAAAAATAAATAAAGATATTCTAGTGGTTATAAATACTGAGGTGGCAAAATCTTAATTATTTAATTTGAAAAAAAATTGTTCAAATTTTGAACATTCATTTCTCGTTTGGTTTGCAGAATGAATATTTCACCGGGAAAGAGAATAATTATTACTTGGAATGTAATAGTTATTCATACTTCTTAGTTTAGTGACAAAACATATACTTTAATTGGGATCGAATCTAAATTACTAAAAAATCCCTCAAATTTTTATTTTTATTTTTATTTTAAAAGGAGAAAACTTGAAACTAGTGTCGGCCGGTCACCCACAAAAGAGCCGGTAGTAGCCGCAACCACCATCGGAACCACCCCCGACTCTTTGTGGGTGGTTAGGCCACCCTGAAGACGCTTAGGGGTGGTTGCAACCACCCTCATCTCCATTGGGTGGTTGGGCAGCCACATATGTGTTTATTATTTTTATTTTTATTTTTTAAAAATCAAAATTGAAATAAAATAAAAAATAACATTGGTTTTTTTTTTTTTAGATAATGTAATTTATTCATTTGTAAATAATTATTCCTCTCATTTATTAGAAAAATAGTTGTTCCTCTGTGTAGCTATTTCAAGAAATAAATTTCTACTAAATAAAAAAATAAATATTTTATTAAAATAAATATTTTATTTTAAAAAGCCTATTCCACGAACTGAAGAAGACCGAGAGATTTGGACAACAAAAAGCTTTACCAAAACTATAAAGAACACCGCGCTTGTTCTAGCCCATCCTTGTAGGCTCAAAATGTATCACGAATCCTTTCCTTTGGACCTTTAAGCCCAACAAAACTCAAAAGACGGTAAAGAAAACGACACCGTATCATTCTCCACTTGATTTCTCTCTAGGTTGAGCCCCATTTCCTCATCACTCGCATCTGCTTCTTCCTCTGCTCGCTCTCTGTGTCTGCGTGTGTGTGAAAAATGCCCCTTCGCAGGCTCTTCCTCCGATGTCTATCTAAGGATACGACGACGTATCTCTTTCCCCCAATACCCACTTCCCTCTCCTCCCATTTGCACCGCCACCATTACCATCACCCACACACCACTCAGTGTCTCGCTCTCTCTAAAACCTTCTCTTCTTCTTCTTCTTCTTCTTCACCTTCCAGTAGTAGCTCTTCATCCACGTCACAAGACCCAGATCCCATTTCGCTCACGCTCTCCTCGGAGCTTCTCAAAGACCCAAACTCAGACCCACTCCCAATCTCCCAAAGACTCCACCTTTGCTTCTCCCACATCAACCCGACCTCTTCCCTCGTTCTCTCCACCCTCAATCTCTCCCCCGACGCCGGTCGTACGGTCCTGGGGTTCAACCAATGGCTCCTCTCCAACCCCAGTTTCACCCACTCCGACGAAACGCTGTCGTATTTCGTAGATTATTTCGGTCGCCGGAAGGATTTCAAGGCCACCCAACAGGTCCTCGCCGACGTGGTCGGAGTCGCTGGGCCTAAAACCCTAGAGTCCGCCATCGACAGGCTGGTCCGAGCCGGGAGGCCGACTGATGCGGTATCGTTTTTCGAGAGGATGGAGAGGGAGTACGGGCTCAAGCGGGACAGAGAGTCGCTCAGAGTGGTTGTTGAGAAGCTCTGCGCAAATGGGTATGCGAGTCACGCCGAGAAAATGGTGAAGAAGCTGGCAAACGAGTTCTTTCCCGACGAGGGGATTTGCGACTTGCTGGTGAAAGGTTGGTGCGTGGATGGGAAGCTCGAAGATGCCAAGAGATTAGCGGAGGAGATGTATAGGGGAGGGTTTGAGATTGGGACGGTGGCGTATAATGCAATTCTGGATTGTGTTTGTAAGCTTTGTAGGGAGAAGGAGCCGTTCCGGCTTCATTCGGAGGCTGAGAATGTGTTGGTCCAAATGGATGTTCATGGGGTTCCAAGAAATGTGGACACTTTCAACGTGTTGATCACTAATTTGTGTAAGATTAGGAAGACCCAGGACGCGATGGACTTGTTCTATAGAATGGGAGAGTGGGGTTGTTATCCGGATGAAACTACGTTTCTTGTTTTGATTAGGAGTTTGTATCAGGCGGCGAGGGTGGGAGAAGGGGATGAAATGATTGATAGAATGAGGTCTGCTGGCTACGGTAGCAAGCTTGATAAGAAGGCGTATTATGGGTTCTTGAAGATTTTGTGTGGGATTGAGAGGGTTGATCATGCTTTGAGTGTGTTTAAGAAGATGAAGGAGGACGGGTGTGAGCCCGGGATCAAGACTTATGACTTGTTGATGGAGAAGTTGTGTGCTCATAATCGGCTTGATAGGGCAAATGTGCTGTTTAATGAGGCGAGGAAGAGAGGGGTGCCTGTGGAGCCTAAAGCATACATGGTGGATCCGAGATATGTGAAGAAAAAGGTGAAGGTTGTGAAGAGTGAGAAGAAGAGGGAGACATTGCCAGAGAAGATGGCGAGGAAGAGGAGCCGGCTTAAGCAAATTAGATTGAGTTTTGTTAAGAAACCAAAACGAATGATGCGGCGTGCCTACTGATCTCGATTGTGTTTTTTGTAAAACATGTTGGAAGTGTCAAGTGGTATGAAATTGGTAATCAGAGATTTCTGTTTTTGAGATGTGTCGCATGTTTTTGATGATTTATGTTGGTTTAATTTGCTCTTGCTGTTATAAATTTATAGTAAGCAACACTAGAAATAAAAGCTTTTGCAACAAGGGGCAATTATAGTTTTGTTGTAAGCATAGTAAGGCTGCTAGAATTTTGACTTCTTTCTCTGAGCTATTTGTACTTCATTTGTAGAACCTACCACTTAACTGTATCACCTATATATGCACCATTTTGGTTGATCTTATATGCAGGTGGGAAGAAACCGTTGTATTCCTGACTATGGCTGAATAATGGTATTTCTTGAGAAATTTTTGGTTGTAAGTTGATTGATAGCAATTGTTTTGGGTGTTTCAAATTAGAGATTGGCTGAAATTGGGGGTTTATTTGTGGGGCTTTGATTTTTGTTTGGGACGACAGAATTAGAGATTATCTTGTTTATGAATTTCTCAAAATAAGTTCATTTTCTATTAAGTTGAGTACACCTTCTTTTTCTTTTTCTTTTTTTCTTTTTTCGTGTCAAATAGTGGAAAGTTCTAATTTACATCCATGACAGACTTATATACTCTCAAGCATATAATTCGTAGTTCTCTTCAACTATTATATCACTTCTTAACTCCCTATAATTTTCCAAATGTGGATTGGAGTGAAATCCACCAAGAACACTAATGAATCGGAAATTTGGTTTCCCAAAGCAAATCCCAAGTATAGTTGAGTAGCTTGGGAATATAGTGGTGATTGTTCTTGTATTCATTCTACAGCTACCACTGAAAGTGGAGACCATCTCTATTATGATTGTTACTTTTCAAGAAGAATCTTAGTAAGGATCCTAAATCATTGTGGAATAGCTAGGACTCCCATCTCTTGGGATGCTGACAAACATAAATCTTGATGATCTTTAGACTATACAAACATAAATCTTGATGCCATCTCTATTGTAATTTTGAATTCTTTGTTGTGGCTAATAACTATACAAACATAAATCTCATTGGAGAAACGAAAAAAAATGAGTTAAGATACTGGGTTATGAAGACAGTAGTAGAGTGGACTGGTTGAAAGCTAGTTTACATCTGGAAGAAAAAATTAACTAGTGTTCGAAAACAAGTTTGACGATAGATATGACCAGTGCCAAAATGACGATTACATTTTTACATGGTTAATAAGAACATTTGAGACTTTTGGTTTACAGATTTACATTTATTGATGAATTTTGATGATCTTTTAGCCCATTGCATTAGGATCTTGGTGATTTACATTTTTTACCTTGCACCTCACTTTTCTTCCACATCTATTCGTGCTTCTACTACTAAGCTTTCAGGTATTTCTCTCTTATTTTCTTTGAGGCATTTGGTCGAGGATATAGCTAGAACTCAATGACTGAAGTGAATGGGTTTTTTTTTTTGGTATATTTGAATGTGCGATTTTTTTTCTTTCGTCTTGTTTTTGAGTTGTATATTTGGTCCTAGACTCCTAGCTTATGGTGATTAGGATTTTGTGGAAGAGACTCACAAGTGAGGGGAAGATATTGTTGTGAGTGCACTTGTGAGGTTTGTGTCCTACATTGGTAAAGTATAAAGAAAGAGAGTAGTTTATATGCGTTGGTGGACTCTAGCCCATTAGCTTTTAGGCATTTGGGCTAAAAGTTGTGTCTTAATATGTATATTGATTTACTTTTGTTTGACTTCCTTGCTGCTTCTCTCCCTAACAGGCTGCACCAGCTAGTAATAGCGTTGTTGCTTTTGCCCTTATCATGTCTTTTCTTTTTTCTGTAGCTGTTTCGCACAATTTATTGCTTTGTGATTGAGCTGAGTTTTCATTTCTTAATTTGGTTCTATTTGTATAAGCTTCTTGAAAGCACAACCTTCTTCAGGTGTTCCTGTAGCTGGAAGTTCTGCAGCATGCGCAGCAGCAGTGCTACTGTGCTAGTAAAGGCATTCAGAACTAGAAATGCCAGTTTGGATGTCTTGAATTAAGCTGTTTTGCTTGATGGGCTTGCTGAGTTGTTTTTTTCTAGGTTGCTTTTGTTCATTCCTAGTGTAAATCAGTGCAAGCAGCCTAGTTGATTTATTTGGTTGTGGTATCAATTACATTTGAAGTTATCGCTGTTTTATACTTGAATTGAATTATTATGCAATTTGATTCGTCTAGTAAGGCTCTTTTGAATTGGCTTGGCAAAACGGGTTGGCGGATCAACCTGTTTAGCTAATTTGGTAAAAAAATGTGTCATAAACGTGTCATAAATATGTCATAAACGGGTTGATGGGCTATAAACGAGTCATAAATAGGTTGGCGGATCATAAACGGGTTGACGAGTTATAAACGAGTTATAGCCTAAACTCAAATCCTATATATTCGTGTGACGGATCGTGTCGGATTCACGGGTCGTATCAAAATTGCCAATCCTACTTTTGATGCTCTTTTGATTTCGGGATGAATTTTCATGAGAATACTTTTCAACTACCATAAGAATAAAGAAATGCAGCGAAATTTAAGATGAATTTCTAATTAATTCTTTGATGATGTACATCGAAAAGGAAATTGCTACGAAATTTAGTACAGTTTCATCATAGATGATTTTCGGGATCTAAAAAAGTATGGTTCTATTTTGATAGGTATTTGGGTTGAAAATGAAAATATATTAGAAACACTTATTCTGTCTTTCTTTTGTTATCTTTTTTTTTTTTTTTTTTTTTTTTTTTTTTTTTTTAAGTTTAATCTTCAAAATGTCTGGCTACGTTTCTGCTTGATCGCGTGACAACTCATATTTTAGTGATTAAAGCCGTAAGTACTATGTGAACGGTCACGTTAGGTTTTAAGAGATTATGACAAAATTGTAATATCTCTATCAACACTCTTATTCCTTTGAACTTTGGATAACGTTTGGCAAAACAAAAATCATGCTGTATTGCAGGCTAAGATGTCTAAACTAATCCAATGAGTGTTCCTCTGATTAAATCAGAATAAGATTTCAAGATTTCATTTAACAAAATGTAAAGCATAAGTATTGAGTTCATAAATAAATTGAACCATAATGGGCTGCACAATTCATTTCCCACATGCGTGATTATCAAAAGGCAGTGTTGTTTATATCGAACATGTAGCAGGTACAAAAGTAGTGTTAATGATTTGTTAGGCCATCGCCACATACTCATTGTTAATATTGTGATTAAAAAGTATCTAATGCTATATCTACAATTTTTTTAACAATTTGTTGACACGTGTCAGTATGTGATTAAAGCCACTTCAGCTACTAAAACAATCCGTTCAACACTTTCAAATCATATGTTGACACATGTCACCAAGTTGTAAAAGAAATGTAAGTCCAACATTTTTCATTCAAATAACCCCATGTATAAACATTATTCGTTCTTTGCTAATTAAATTGGACAAGGCTGGTAAGAATTGGACAAAACCCGCCAGGGTGCATATTATGGGTCTACAGTTATATGGAATGGGGATTTCATGTTGAAGGAGGAGACTTGATAGAGAAGAGGAGTGTTGCTCTGAAAGCAGGGCTCTTGTTAGATTATGACTTACGTCCCATTAGGAGTGTTGCTCTTAAACATGAAGTCCTCATTCCATAAAACTGTAGACCCATGACAGTGCACCACATAATGGTCAAAGGGCGAGTTGAAATGAGCAGTAAACTCAAACATCCTGAGTTTGATTCTGCACTAAAAAATTGTCTAAATTACGTTGGCGGGTAGAGTCGTGTATCTAATGTTTACTCTCTAGGATGGGGCTGCCTTGATGAGTATTCATGTCACCCTGTCTGGGATGGTATAAAAGTGAGATAAAAAGCACATTGTTTGTTGGTAAATCCGATTGCCAGTTCACAAAGAACATGCACCATAATACCATATGAAAAGACAGATAGTAAAGCATTTCGGAATCAGAAAGATAAAGCGAGAAGAAACAAAAAAGCAAGTTCCTTATTACAGATTGGAATTTCTTTTTAATATTTATCAGAAAATACATTAATATTGCATTATTCACATCACATGCACAAATACTCAATCCCTCAGAAAAGTTATTACAACCTGCACAATACATGCAGATTTACCCCCTCCTTTCACATGTAGATTTAGTCCTTTCCTTTTTCAGCCAGAGCTCTCCTGTTCGTATATGGATATCCATAGAATTAGAAGCACTGCTGGTTCTCAGATTTAAGACAACAGAACCATGCAAACTGGCCTTATCTACATGTATGGATACAGGGGAGTTGCACTTGGCTTTAGCTCTTTTGATGAACAGCAATCTGGTGGATATCCATTTCCTTCAACATGACTGCACGCCCACATGAATCACATGGAGCAGTCCTTGACCCACAAAGGCTCTCATGCTCAGATAATCCTCTTAATCTGTCCCGAGTATCCATCGGAGAATTTCCGGCTTGAACCATGTCTCCACAAAACCGACATGCGATTAGGCGTAGGGGACAAACTGAAGCTTGGTGTTGCACCTGCCAAAAACAGATAAAAGGATTTACTTAATGAAATTTTGACTGTAACCCAAAGCATATTAATCATCCCAAAAGGGCAAAAAAAGCATATGAAGTATACAGAAAGCAATTCCACAGAGTTGCTTACCATCTCTTCTTTCTCAAGGACGATTCCACATGAGCAGTGAAGTGGCTCATGGAACACTTTCATATGCTTATCCATCTCTCCCCGATGAAAAGCTTGCCCACACTTGTCACAGTGCACATGGTTTTTGGCCTCCTCAACCCTAAGAACAACTCCACAACCAGCATGCGGACAAACAGCATTGTGCCTGCTACAATAGGCTTCATGCAGTGCAATACTCCGACTGGGTATGTAATGCTTGCAATTCCTACACTCTACGGCATCCATCTCCATAGGCGATGAGGAAGATGCAGCTCGTTGACCCACCTTAGGCTTGCAGTCATCCTGAACACTCACCGAAAGTTGGTACTTGCTTGTTCCTTTGAAGCCATATACACCAATACTATAAGTACCTGCTCCCAAGCTCTTATCTTTAGAGCTAAGGATCAGAGCCTTTGAACCGATATCATGGGAAGACCATTCATGCTGGTGCCGAGTTGGGAATATGAGAGGATGCCTGGAAATGTAAAGATCAGTATCACCTCCATCCGCTTCTCCTTCTATTTTTACCTCAACCATGGCATCCCCAGTAGCAATTTTCTCCCATGCATCGTTGTCTATTGAGAATTTGTAGTATATATAATTGCCTTCATCAACCAATCCAGATTCCAACTTTCCAAGCACTAGTGGGTTAAGGACATGCTGATCTGTCCTCTCAGAAGCTGATTCAGGACCAACTATATCTACTTCGACATCTGTTTCTAGAACAGATACACTTGATGAGGGTTTTAACTCAAGGACCTGTAGTTTATATGCTAGCTCCCCATAATTGACCGTCAATATGTCACCTTCAGAAAGGGTGGCATGCTGGCGAAGGCTTGTTTCAAGGATAGCCTTGTGATTTGGTAAATCTAAAAAGCCCATCCTCTCTGGTTGAAGCTTTGCATAAGTTCCTTTTGGTAGCCATACATAACGGACCTCAATCAACAGAGTTTTAGGACTTTCTCCTGGGAATAAATTATTCCATACATGAGGAGGAAGTGCAACAGAACCTTCATCTGCAGTGAACTCCAAAACACCTGAATGTGTGGTCCGACAATTTTCCTCATCAGAGGCCTTCATTTCTGAAGAACCCTCCTGATGAACTACCGATAATTGGAAGTACATGGGCCCCTTATCAAAAGCACCTTCATCAGACAGTTCAGTGAAGCAGGACGGAGGGAGTTTGATCTTATCACCAACACTTTGATAAGGTACACCTTCCAGTACACGGTAAAATATGATTCCTCTCCCAGCAAGGACACTTTCTTGCATTTGTTGATCAACCTGAAAAGAAAATATAAAAGGGTCACATCTGCTTCTGTATATTAGACAACATGAGTATCACATGCTATAAGATATTTCAAAGGACAAGGAAAATTTTTAATGCAGAAAAGCCAGCAAAAGTTATTTGATCATCATCCATGCAGAAGATTGAATTGATCTTTAACAATTACAGGACCACAAATTAAAGGGACAGTATAAGTTGTAAGAATGATGTATACAAATAAGCAAACCCTATCTCAACAAGATGAGCCAAGCTTACATGGCTCACTAAACACCTCTCCTTTGCTGGCAGATTGCAGCTCCTTTCATCTGTCTTGTTTAGCCTTCAAATTTTCTGGTCTAGAATTTTTAGTATCCCCAAGAAGATAATTCGATTGATTGAACAAAAATTCAACAGATTTTTGTGGAATGGGAAGGATGAGAAGGCTAAAGCAAAGGTGGCTTAGGAAAAATTTGTATGCCTAAGAAAGAAGGGAGCTTAGGGATTAAGAGATTGGCTATTTGGAATCAGGTTTCCATGCACAATCATATCTGGAATTTTTTCTCTAGGTCAGGGTCTCTGTGGGTTGCTTGGATCCAAGAGAACTGGCTGAAAGGGAGGAGTTTCTGGCAGGTTTCCATTCCCCAACATTGCTCTTGGAGCTGGAAAAAAATCCTGCAACTCAGGGGTATTGCTAAGAAATTTGTTAAGTTTGAAGCTGGAGATGGCCATAACATTTTTCTTTGGTATGATAACTGGCATCCACTTGGCTGTTTGATTGATAAATTCAGCTATAGACCTATGTATGATGCAGGGCATTCTATTGGTCCAAAATTGTCATCAATTATTAGAGGAGGCTCCTGGTTTTGGCCAAATGCAAGATCTGAGGCACTTGTGGAGATTCAAAGCCGTTTACCTGAGGTTCTTATTGGAGAGGTGGATCAACCGATTTGGGGTACTAAGGGTGGGGCTTTTTCTTGTGCAGAAACTTTGGAAGAGTTAAGGGAAAAAAAACCGGTAGTGGAGTGGCATGATGTAGTTTGGTTCTCAACAGCCATTCCTAAGCATGCTTTTTTCCTTTGGCTTGCTTTTCAAGATGCTATTACTACTAGAGAGAAGCTGTGTAGCTGGGGCTACACTAAAGATAGTCTTTGCCTTTTCTGTCGGTTCAAATAGGAAAGTTTAGCTCATCTCTTCTTTGAGTGTAGCTTTAGTAGGAGGATTTGGAGATCCATTATGGCTGATTGTAAGGTGGTGGATCCTCCAATTGATTGGGAGCTGATTGAGAAATGGAGCTCTACGAGTATGAAGGGGAAAGGTTCGTATAGTACAGCCCGAAAACTTTGCTTTGCTGCTACGATTTATAATCTGTGGCTGCAAAGAAATTATTTACTTGTTGGTGGAAGGCTGGAAGGCCAAGGAGTGCTGCGGTTTGGAAGATGGTGCCAATTTGCATTCTTTGGTGTGTTTGGAAGGAGAGAAATCTTAGGTGTTTCGAAGACATAGAGAATTCATTGGAGGATATTGTTGCCTCGTTCCTTCATATGTTGTATATTTGGACAATGGCCTTTTTGTCACCCTTGTCGATTAGCTATTATGATTTTCTTGTTCATTTTTCTCTGCCTTCTTAGGCGTATCCTTGTGTATACTTCCAGTGTACTTAGGGGCACCTTACGCTTTCAATAAAACTCTATTTACTTATCAAAACAAAATAAATTCTTTGCTTCACGGTAGAACACCCAAGACTGAGGAAGAACTCTCTAGAATCAGATGGGAAGTCAAGGCGAGAATTCTTGCTAAATTTCCTCATAATTGATGGGTCCAATGTAGACGAGCTTGGAGAGAACTGAACTGGAAGATTTTCTGGCTGTGTTTGTTAGCTTGGTTTTGTGGAGGATAGATTCTGCAGTGTCTGTTTGTATTTCTGCATTTTCTCGGGAGGGCCTCTGTCGATTGTCTCCCTGTTTGTGTGGATTTTGTTTGGGTTTGGGTGTTTAGTTGTTGTTTGCTTTTAGTAGTTGTGCTTGTCTATCCTTTTTGGGGGGTTTGTCCCTTTCTAGGATGTTGGATCCAGTGTTTACTGGAGAGTTGTATCTGTGAGTTTGGGTTATAAAAGTTTTAATTCATCCAAAAAAAAGAAAAGATGAGGCAAGCTTATTTTGACAGTAAGCATCCAGAAATTAAAAGGCTGGCTCAGCATTTATAAGAAAAAGATGGCATTACAGTCTTCATTAAAAGCATATGAACAATATAAATTCAGTTCATGTTACAAATATTTTGCCTACTACACAGCACATCATTATATTAATACACATACACAAGAACACAGGACAACGAATTTAATTCTGATGTCTCAGATTTCCCAAGGCTTCCTCTGTTTCAACAGTTAATTCATATCAGGAAAGACTTCACCTTAAAGTATATTAAACTTCCAATGGAAACAAACGCTTTCCTATTCCAAACGTAATAAAACAGACCTGGTAAATCTTCCTAAGCTCCATAAGAAGCATCATCAAAATAATGGAATCCCTACAAAAATAAAAAGAACCCAAATTTTATCTAGGACTCCACTTTCCCAAGAAACAGATGGAACCCATCGATCACGGAATTACGTCCAAAACAAAGAAAACCCAATAGAACAGACATGATAAATCTTCCTAAGCTTCATAAAACACCATCATCAAAATCAAGGGAATTTCTAAAAAAAAAGTTATAACAACAGCTTTTCTCTAGGACCCCACCTTGCCAAGAAACAAACGGAATCTAACTATCATGGAATTACCTCCAAAACAAAGAAAACCCATCCGCTACTTCACGTAATAAAGCTAACTACAATGAAAAATTAAGCCAAAAATAAAAATAAAAATACAAATGACAACAAAAATAACAAAATGGGTCTAGATTAGATCAGATTATATGGGTAGGTGAAAAAGAGGGACCTTGAGTTGGGCCTCGGCTGCATCGATCCGTCTGGATCTCTGGGCAGCTTCAATGGCTTCTCTTTGCTTCTTGGCCTCTCCCTTGGCCTTCCTTTCTCTATCCAATTTTGCCTTCGCCTTCTCCTTCCTCTCCCTCTGCTCCTTCTCCAGCTTCTCTCTCGCCCTCCTCAGCTCAAAATCCATAGCTGTCTGCCTGTCTGCCTGACACAACCTTAAACCACAAGCTTTCTCTGTTTTGAATGGTGAGGCAAAAGGAATTCTCTGAGGCTTTTGTTTGTTTCGTTTTGAGAGTCCGAGTTCGGGTTGGTTAAGAATAAAAGCCAACTTATTGGTTTTGTTGGTTCGGGATGTGAACGCTTACTTTGATTGGATCAATTTCCAGAAGGGTCTGGGCTTTTCGTTTTAGAAACGGGTCTATTTAGGAGTCTTTGAATTGGGGAGCCCGCTATCCTAACATGGGGTTTTATAGGCTATTGGATAGACATTCAAACAATTTTGTTATTTTAGACAATAAATGTCAGAAAATATTTTACGGGCGTCATCTTTTCGAATAAGTCTCGGGCAACCGTCTGCTTGTTGGGACAGGTAGGTACTATAAAGGCTCTCTCATATTTGCTGTTTAGATTATAAGCAATTCAGACAGCAAATTATTGAAAATTCGGATGAGAATTCTCTACTATTAGTTGTTTGAATTACGTGCAATTCAGGCAATCTCACAGTGTATGACCCATCTACCCGAGTTGGTAAGCTTTGCACCTGCCTTTTCTGTAGGGTTTCCAAATTGTAATTCGGACAAACAATTGCAAATGATCCTTATGCAGAATATAATCTCTTACGATTGAGGTACTCAAATTGCAAGCAATTAAGGCCTCCACAAAGGGAGGTTGTAGGTCCCATCTATTCTGGGTAGGTGGTAGCAAGTAGGCTTTACAATATGAGTTACCTGTGGTTGATGAGCCCTACAACTTTCATCTCTATGGGTTGCCCGAATACCTTCAATTATAAGAGATTCTCGTTCCTAGATGAAGTCCAATTGAAGGTTCTTTTAGTTCCCAACTAGGTTCTACATAAGGGATTTGAATTCTTAGCAATTTGCTCATCGAGTTACTAGTAATATGGACAATAAATGTGAGAGAGCTTTTACGGGACTTACCTATCTGAGCATGCAAGCGTGGCCTGCTCGCCTACTCGGATAAGTGGGCTCCATAAAAGCTTTTTTAATTTGCTGTTGCTACTAAAATTACTAGCAATTTGAACAGAAAAATTATCGAGAATTTCTATCTCCCCGTAAGACCCGTATACTATTTGGGATCAAGATTTTGTTCCCTAAAGTAGTTACTAGTTAGCTAAGTTGGTAAAATCATTTGTCATTGTTCTAGGATTTGAGATCGATGCTATCATATACTAAAAATGAAAGCTTCAAGGAAGAACAAATAATTTAATAGATAAATCAGTGATTTTTTTGTTAATTTTTTACTCTACGTTTTTTGAGTGTTATTTCCTTTGGCATAGGTTATAATTGACAACTATACTTTTTCATGTTCATAAACAAGAAGGTTTGCAGGTTTCTGTTTGTACAAGCAAATGAAAATTTGGGTTTGATTCAAATAATTGAATAAAGAAGAAACCTATAAATTTTAGGTGCCAATTAGTTTATAAATATTAGCTCCAAATAAAGTAATGCCAAAAACCCCAATCACATCTCATTAGGCTGACGTGACAGTATGAATTAGCTCTTAGATTATTCATTGTTAAAAAAAAAAAAAAAAAAAAAAAAATTCAAAGAAAGTTGATGGACACTACCATGTTAGTCCAATAGAATAATTAATAGAAAAATATAAATTTAATCATTTAATTAATATTCTATCGAGATACATAATCAATTCATCTATACCTTAATATATAACTTGATGGGCAATAATTTTTCATCACAGAACAATAATGTTTGAGGCACAACTTCTATGGCACAATACCACAAGTTGCTTTGAGCCAGATTGCCACAGAATGTTGCAATGATTGCCTGAACAACAGAAGATCCAAGAACTTACTTTGCATATTTCATTCCCAAAATACACACACAGACAACCACAGGCTAAGCCCCCACTAATAATATGAGAAGGCTTCCTTTATTTATTCAGGCTTAATTCATAGGCTAAGCCCCCCTCTAATAACTTTTGTCTTACATTTTTACAGTATCAAACACTATGATCCATCCATGGCCACACATCCCACAAACATAAGCACCAATCTAGCAACCTTGTACAGTTATCCTAATGTAAACAAATCATTATATTTATGTCATAAACAGAGCACCCGAAACCCAATTTCAATGGAATTTTGGCTTGCATCCTTTATTTAATAACATGACATAACATCTCCTGTTACTGAGTATGGAACGTCCGTGCCGGAGGCAAGCCAAACTGGTTTCAATAAGGCCGCTCGCCGACATAATTACCGACCGGGTCGTAATTACATGTCATGAACACATCTCCACTGTCACACACAACACGAGCGCAGCCGATCCTCCTTGTATTCTTCCAAACAATCTGCGTGTAGTGGCCGCAGATTTTACCAGCCTGGCAGGAGTTTGTCGAGTAGGCATAGTACTTCTCTTCACCAGCCCATGCATTCACGGCATCAGCCGGAGTCCATGTAGAGCCACTGCCCCAGTATATGTTCTCTCCAAGCTTGAAACCGTATTCCGGGAAAGAATGTTGCGCCTTGCAGTCGGCTTTTCTCTGGCCAGCCCACCATCTCGCATAATTTTCAAGCTGGGAATCCCACGTCAATGGTAGCTCCCACTTGTATGCCCTGACCATGTTGTGGGCAAACAAGAATTGTAGAGACTCTCCAGCGCAGCCCCAGCAGAGTTGCTTGGAAACTCTGTATATGGTGTTGTTGTCTGGCTTTTTCACTGGTGGGGAAGATTGGGAAGTGGGGAGAGTACTAGTGGTGGCGAAGAGGAAGAGGAAGAGGAAGAGGAAGAGAAGCCAATAGGGTCTCATTTTTTCCTTGGGTGGAGGGAGACCGATCGATCGACCGAGGCCTAATTCTTATATGCAACAATTGGCAGGTGGATTGCTGCAAGTGCATGTGGTGTCATGCATTGCTTGGAGGCTATAATGTATGATTGAAGGTCTTTCTTGTGACTCGTGAGCTAGGCTATGTTGTTCCCGTGAGCTGTCTGTTGTTTGTATTCTGGGCATCAGAGCCCACCATCGTACATTCTAGAATCCAATATGTGGGCGTAAGAGATGCATACAAATGTGGGCAAAGTATGAATTTTTATCCCCCACAAGAAGTTCCTAATGAGTACAAATACTGTAGACACAGAAAATTCAAAGCTGAAATAGTTATGGAGCACATGTCTAGTCTTTCACGGTCACCAATTTTGCAGAAAGAGAAATGTTTGGTTGTATACTCTCATCTTATTCTTATCTTACTCTTGTTTACGTGGACCAATAATGTTGTTAAAAAAATTAGGGTTTCACTACACTCTCTACTATCTCACACATTATTGGTCCACGTAGATAAGGATGGGATAAAGAAATGTTTGTGAATGTAATTTTCTTACATACTAACGTTATAGTCAACACGACACGTATTACATTAGTTATCTCTGGAAGACCATTCATGATACTCCTAAGATGGGTATATAAGAGAATTTTCATTATTTTATGTAATAGTTCACGTAACACTTATTACGTTAGCCACTAAACTATCTTCTCAAAGACCATTCATGATGTAGTATTTCCATTTCATCGATCATGTCTAGTTTTTCACCGCTCATTTCGTAGCATTTTTTTTTTTTTTTTTTTTGAAGACCATTCATGCTCGGATTTTGATATGTATCATTAAATAATCAAATTTCTACCATAGAAAATGCAAAAGGAATGATTTATTTATTTTTTTTGGTAAGAAGATTTCATTAAAAAAAGAATGAGACATACAAGTAATTGGCAGGCAAAAAGACCCACATCAAAGAGGGGAAGGCGGATTTCTGCCACTACAGATGGGAAAAGAGAGAAGGAGGGGAGAAATAAGCGGGAATGTAGCCAGAATAAACTCTAGCCGTGGCCCAATAAGCCACGTAGTGAACGCAGAAGTTTGCACTTCTGTGAATTTTTTGAGCCTTCCAAATAGAAGAGGACAAGATAATTGAAACTGAGCCGGTGATTAAATCTGCAATCCTCTGGTCAAGAATCTGTGGGGTTGTGCAAAGCCAAGATCACTGCAATAGAATCACCTTCCAAGCAAAAATCTCTAAGGTTGAGAGACTGCCAATGAGGCTGCAAGTCTAGCAATAAAGGCTTCACCAAAAACTGGATCACATTGAGGGCTTATTAGAGATAAAACGTTAACAATACAACCATAGTGGTTATGACAAATTGCAGTAAGAATCTTCAGCAGAATGAGTACACTTCTCTAAAAGAATAAAAGTGAAGAAGAAGATGAGTGCAGGCTGCAAAATGCTTCATCGAGAGCTTAATCTAAAGAGATAGTAGTGGTAAATATGCCTAAAAATATCAGATTAATTATGGAGTTCAGCTGTCGATAATTGCAGTAAACAGAGCAGAAGATTGAAATATGGAGAAAAAAAATGTTGGAAAGAAGTCTGTCAGACAACCGCGTGACCATCCCGCCCTGGGTGAACAGGTTGGGAACGATCCTCTACTGCCGCAGTGATCCGAAGATCATGTAGCTGTTACTCACGCTCTGATCACGCGGCCGTAATTCATCCTCCAGACTTGGGTTCCTGTCTCCTTAGTGATCAAGGATACAGATGTACGAGCCTATAGAACAGATCCTGTTCAAGTAAGGTCGTACCCAGTTATGGGAAAGCCTCGCTAGTTAAATTGCTTATTTCTTTTGTAAATTTTCGATGTGGGACGGTACGCTCAACAGAGATATCAGACTTACTGGTTCAAGCTCATTTGGGCCTCAAAAATGCCATGAATGGGCCCCAGTTAATTGGGCTACGTTTGTCCATAACGCAAAAACAGAGCAACCCACCATGACTACTATGAAAATTGGGGTTCACGGTATTCCCACTGAAATTTCAAAATATTTAGAAAAATCGAATAATATTTTTTCTTAATTAGAAAATTGTGAAAAAATAAAAAGAAAGAGGAAAATGGATAGAAAAGTGGGTGTGATGGCACTGAATTATGTTTTGGTCACGTTCGGCAAACCTTTTTCTAATGGTCCTAGTCTTTTATGTGTAAGAAATAAAGGTTGAGGTACATGGTGCTTGATTTGTCAATTTTCACCTGAAATAGATTATAATTATTTTATAGATTTTATTTTGTTATATCTAATTGCAGAGACCGAACTGGAGGGTGGCCGGTAGGGGCCATGGCCCACCCCCCAGTTCAGTTGAAAAAAAAAAATTGGTTCTTAATTTGTAAGGACGTTCGTTTTTATATAACATCTATAAATTGGCCAAAAATGGAAACAAGCTGGCACATTGTAGTAAAAATAAAGATTATATATATTCTTGAGTTTACTATATATGATGCTGGTAGCTTGGTACTACAAACGTATGTAGTGCAAGAAAAGTTTTATTTGGCCCAATCATATGTCTTATTAAATTATATGTAGTTTTATTGAGAGAATTAAGGTTAATTTAATCTTACGTGTCAAGTTAATTAGGGAGCAGATTTGGTATATGTTGGACCGGTGGCCCTAATAAGATCCCATGTTGGTATATATAATCTTAATTTAAGCTACCAGTTAGAAATTTTAGCCAATTTTTGTTGTTAAAGTGTGGAAGAGTAAACATTTTAGAGCTTATTTGTGTCAATTGATTCTTTGTGAAGCGATCTATAATTTATGAAGAAATAAAAATGAATTAAAGTATGGGTGCAGGCTGAAAACAGATGAGCAAATTTCTCAGCATATGTTTTTGGAGGTTCGTTCTTGAGTGCTGCGAATTTGGTAAAAACTTAACGATAAAGAGATACAAAATCCATATATTTTGTATTTATACTTTGGCTACATATTTTAATTTATTTTTACTTTGACCCCCTCCCAACCAAATGTTTGGCTCCGTCCCTGTCTAATTGTGTATATTCTACCGCATCATATTTATTTTCGCATTCAAATGTAAGATGGAATTTCTGTGTTTTTGTAAAATTATCATGAGGTGTACAGACATACATGTAAAAGTGCTATAAATCAAATGAACATAAAACACGTTTTGGTCATTCAAACCAAAGCACTTCAGCAAGGTTACAATTAAGAGGAAATTTAAAATTTTCAACCACATGCAAACTGTTTACTAAAAAGTAGAATGTCGACGTGTCAGTACTAATCAATTTTTATATATATATTTTTAATAAATACTGATCTAATTAATAGTTGGTTGGCTCTGCCACGTTCGTATTGTAGAATGTTTATGGGATAAAAATGTAGTTTCTAACATTACTCATTTATTTTATATATATATATATATATATATGATTACGAGTAATGTTCGAAACTACATTTTTATCCCACAACTATATTATAATATTATTGATGCGGCAGTTCCAACCAACCCCTAGTCAGTCATTTTTTTTTTTTTAAAAAAAAAGAGATAAATACATTTTTAGTCCTTGTGGTTTGAGGTTATGACAAATAGTTTCTTGAGTTTTAAAAAGTGATTAATCACTCAATAAGGCAAGCAAAAAGAACAAATTAGTCATTGTCGTTAGAAAATTTGACACCCCTCCGTTAATGTGCCACATCAACACGGATCAGGCCGGCCAGATGTTAGCGCATTAACGGATTCTATTAACTTTTCTAACTGTAATGATTGATTTGTTCGTTTTTACTTACTCCAGAAATTGAGTGGTTAATCACTTTTAAAAACTAAAAAAGAGCTATTTGTCAAAACTCTAAACCACTTGGACCAAAAATACATTAATAATAATAATAAAAAAAAACAAAAATTAATTAACACTGTCATATGATCAGCATCACTCTTCAGATAGCTCGACGTTGTTGTCATTCACGCACTCATGATCTTGAAAAAGATCTTTGTCACGGAATATTCTGTCGATGTTGTCCATCGCATTTTTGGCAGCTCTATTACACGCGATCTCCTTCTTGAGGCCGCAGACACCTCTTCCCACGTGCTGACCATCTATGAGAACATCGAAGGCCGTACACTCCTTCCATAGGTCTACAAACTTCACTGCCAAATTTCTCTTCTGGCAGAACTGGTAAAGCCTCGTGACAGGGTGTGTTCCGATGGTTGCCGGAGTTATGATGGGCTCCAACAAAGTCTTAACCACCTGTTGCGAAGATATATATATATAAAAGCTACATTTATTTATATGGTAATTAATAATTATGATCATTGTATATATATCAGAAGTGTTCTTTGTTTATTTATAAGGTAATTACTATCTCATTAATTTCGAATATCTAAAAATCATTCAAACAAAATATCTCGATGAGTAACATTTTTCTCCCACAAATTATCAGCCTTATATCAGCTTTAACTTAGTGCAATTCGGACCTATTACGAGATGTTTTCTATCCAAAATAACGGCCAAAATTTGACTTGAAAATTAGGGTGCAACTCGAAATATTTTGATAGTTTATAGACCGGGGCGGACCTGCCTTAATAGGTGGGAAGTCCTTGGCAACCCTAAATTCTTTTAAAGTCTGTATAAAATCATGGTTTTTTAGACTATGGCCATGATAAGGATGACTTTTTTGCACCCCTAGATGTAGCTTTCTAAAGAAATTAAGATTTCACCACATAGATGATAGTAGATGAATTTTATTTCATGAAAGCAGAGACGGAGCTAGAAACTATTATGGATAGGGGTCAAAGGCCAAAAAAATTTGTTTATAAGGGCCAATAAGCTAATAATTTTTTTTTTTTTTTAACAAAAAAAGGTTTTAGTTTAAGAATTGAGGGGGGGGGGGGGGGGGGCGGGTATGGCCTATATATACCAGCCTTCCCTTTCTCCGTCCCTGCACGAAAGACCTTCGTCAAGCATAACTCGAAGGAGATGCCAAGTTGTTATTTCTTTTGTACATATCTATAGCAAACTAAAAAACGTTTGTATTCGAAAGAAAAGTTCTTGATTTTATAGACATGAAACTTTTATATACAATCATGAATTAGTATAAAATTAAATTTAAGACTTATATGCTTTTATTTTACGTGTATGCTGGCTTGTATGCTTATACAATTATGCTTTTATTTTACTCACATAAAGAGATTATATATATATTTACGTAGATTCGGACCCACGTAAAAATCTTGATTCCATCCCTCTCTATAGATTCAAGTTGCACCGAGTCATAGTTTATTAGTGTAAGTACAAATAGGATGTCTACATTGGGTAGGGAAACTCCAATTTACCATTTTATTTTTTAAAAGAATTAAAAATATTTTGCCTAAAATTGAAGATAAAAAAAACATGAGAGTGAAAGGTAAATACCGTCCACACAATGTCCATTGAGGAGTCGCTGTCAATGAAAACCGCCCCTATGCAGGATTCGACAATGTCGGCTAGGGCTTTTGGCACATGAACGAGCCCATTGGAATGCAACGGGTACTCTGAGATCCCTTGTGTGAACCGTTGAATCTGTATTCATCAAAAGTTCATGCACAAATCAAAAACAAAATTAAACAAACCCCATTTCAATTTCATGTCATAACTTATAAAACATCAACGATCGGAATCGCCTACAATTAAAGATCCTGTTATTACTTTTATCCTCTATGATTGAGTAGGGGATCGCAAGAAAATGCCCCATGTCCGAGCAAGAAGCAGATGTAGATAAAATTAATATGAAATATGTTTAACTAACCACTGAATCTATTTTCTTACATGTGGGTTCTAAATATTCAATGAACTTTCGTAAACGTATCATATCTCGTTGTAGTCTCTCCTGCCCGAAAATAGTTTGTAATTCAATCCCCATCATCCTTCCATAAACCCAATAACCTATCGTAAGTTCATCTGCCGTAGCATGTTGTATGAACAATTTAGCTCGTACTCGGACAGGAGGGCTCTCTCAGCCCCCCACCTATTATTTTTTCCATCATGAAAGGACCTTCCATACCAGAATAATTAGTCTTTCAATTGTCCCTCTCATGGGAAAGAACGTAACCAACAAATTAATTTCTACAGTAAAGCATTTATGGGATTGAAAGACAACCAACCTTCTGGCTTCTTCCATGATGTTCAACTAACAACTTTAAAAGCCTACATTAATTAAAAAGCACAAGTGGCAACTTTGTTTTAAATTTTTCTTAAATTTAAAAAATCAAACTATTTTTTATTATTTTATTCAAATAAATTTCACAATAATTTTTCTTTTAAATTAAAAATAAAGAAGAAGCAAGCTTGTGAAGTCGTTAATGGCCAAAACGTGCCGTGTGAGACGGAAGGAGCCAATAAACACTCACAATTAAATAATGGGTATTGCCTAAATTCATTGAACAAACAAAGTCAATTGTTTTCCGTGCTTCTCGAAATTTCTCACCATTTTTTCTTGTCAAAAAGCTCATCATTCATCGCATTAAGACACGTTACACATTGGTTGATGGTAACTTAATTTTCCTATGTTTGTTAAAATTTTGTTTTGTTTTTTGTTTTTTTTTTTTACGATAAAATTATTAACAGACAAATTAAAATTAATAATTTAATATATAGAGCCCATGCTTAAGAAAATAGATCAAATAATTATTATTTTTTTTTAAAAGAAGTTGTGCAAAAATTATAAATGAACAGACCGTTAATTCTTAGAAAGAAAATGTTAGATTTACAACACCAATACAATAACTGTACAACAATCTCTCACATGAGGGTGAATTTCACATACTGAGGTCCACCCTCATGTGAGACGTTGTTGTATAATTATTGTATTGGTGTTGTACAAGAATTAAATCTCGTATTATGTAGTGTTTATCCAACACCATGACATCGTGAAACGATACTAAAAAACAAAAAAGCTGAAAAGGTCAAAGGTTGAAGAGCTTACTTTTTCCTCAAGAAAAGGTTTCTTGTGGCGCAGGAACGAATGCAGCCCGTGTTTGACGGCCGCGCGAGCAAGCTTCTCGGAGTCCACATTGGCGGCCCGGAGCTGGGTAAGCGGGCCGGGTGGCAAATCCGGGTACAAGAAGTAGTGCTCCTTGGTGAAGAGTAACGTAAGCACAGCATCACCAACGTACTCCAAGCGCTCGTAGGAAGCGCCGTCCCCTGAAAAAGAAGCATGCGTGAAAGCCTCCTCTAAAAGCCTCTTGTTCTTGAACCTGTATCCCAATATCTTCTCAACCTCGACGAGATCCGGGGGCGTCGACCCGCTTTGTTCTTTTTCTTGTATGTTAATGTTTTGTAATAATCTGTTAACTGCTTCTTCTTCTTCTTCTTCTTCTCGTTGTGGTGGTTCATGTTGTTCTTGCTCTGCTTCCATGGCGGGCATGGTACTGCTCACTTGTTCTTGCTCAACAGGGGAAAAATATTATATATAGAAGAAGATGGTTTACAACTTGCAGTGTGGGATCGATTTTGTAGATGATAAAAGATAAATAAATACTGTTGGTTCTTGGACAGCTCGGAGAAATAAAAGAGAGACGCGTAATAAGGAGGCCGGTGGAAGAGACAGCGACATATATATATATATATTTCCAGTTTTGGAAGGATAAAATACAGGAGAAAGGAAAAAATGTTTGGCCGGACCTTGGAACCAAAATTGGTTTTGGACTACGACAATTAATAATTTAATATAGTATTTGTTTTTTGCCATATATACATATATATGCTAAGGAGTAAGACCGGCCACATATACACGAGTCATTTTCGAGTACGAATTCCCAAACCCAAAATTGGTTTCGAATCTTTTGATTAGATTTGATACTTTTATTTTATTTTTATTTTTATTAATTTTTTTTTTTAAACAATATAGCATGTGTTACCATATATTACCGAAAGCTCAGAAGGCGAGTACAAGGATAGGGGTACAAGACCCCCCTAAACCTTAAGTCAGAAATCAAGCCTGACTTGAAGCAGGTGCCTAAACACAATACACAAATATTACAAGGATACTAATTGGAATATACAAATACTACTAGGAATGCTCTAAGAGGGCTGGTCTAATTTGTCACAGACAACAGATAATCCCATGAAACATTTCTGCATTACAAGTAGACACACTGTGAAAAACAGGAGACACAAAGGAATATACAAAGCAGTAGAATCCTCAACCACTAGCTCCAGCAAGTCGACACTGGAGTCGGCGCGTGCAAAGCATGCGCCTACTCTGGGAACCCTCCTTGAAGCAAACACCCTCCAGCAGCCCATATCATCACCAATTGAGACCGGAGAAGTGGTTTGTGACCCTCACGCGCAGGACCAGGGAGAAAGCTCCTCGGCGCGTGCTGGCCACGCACCAAACAGGAGAGAACCGCACAGCCACGGCGTGTGACTACCGGACCGAAGGAGGCCGGCGACCACCATAAGGAGGCGCGTGTTGCATGAATCCGAGCCAAAACGCATAGATATAGCACCAAAGAAACTGATAAAGCATCGCCAGAAGCGCCTCGCCGGAGACACACCACGAGCGCCAAAACCATAAAACCAATAGCTTGAATCTCTTTCTGCTGGAAAAGAAAACAAAGAGACAACAAAGAAAGAAAAACAAACAAGCTCCATAGCTAGAAGTTAGGAGAAAAACAACCTCCATTGGATTAGACCGAGAGGAACAAAAATCTCCCCAACCTTAAGGGTTGGGAGCAACAACTACACCCCCTAGAAAACAAGCCAGGGAGAGAACAAAAACAACCACCATAGCCCTTTCAAGGCTAGGGGGAAACTAAACACCGGGAAGGGGGACATTTTTTGCCTCCCCCCCGGCAACCAAACTACAGAGGGGCTCTCTCTCTCTAAGAAGGCTCTCGAGACTTTCCAGAGGATGGGGTTTTCACCGATTAATAATTAAAAATAATCATGTAATTAAAAATATTGATTTAAAAATGCGGTTTTTAAAAACGTAGTTAAGTTTTTCGTAAAATTACAGTTCGTGCATTTTTAAAAATACTAACATGTTTCCTACAAATTGAAAACGTAAACTTTTCTTCATTTTCAAATAATAGTTTTTAAAACACAGTCTGTTTGGATTTGCGATTTAAAAAAATACTACTAAAAAATAGCGATTTGAAAATACAATTTTTTAAAAACACAATTAAGAACTTAGTAAAATTGGAATTTGACATTTAAAATACAGGCTCCTGTTCTCTAGAAGCCAACATTTTACTTTATTCCCATTTTACCCTTAACATTTCAGTTTATTCCCTTGTTTTTGTTCTTCATATTAAAAGGTTGAGGGTAAAATGGGTATAGGCTAAAATGTTGGCTTCTTCAAGAAGCCAACATTTATTTTTATTCCCATTTTACCTCTAACCTTTCAGTTTTTTTTTTTTTTTTTTTTTTTTTTTTTTTTTTTTTTTTTTTTTTTTTTCGTTTTTTATATTCAAAGACTGGGGTAAAATGGGAATACAAAATAAATGTTAAATTTTTTTTGCAGACTTCACACTTTTCCGTACTGACACAAACAGGAAAAAATGATTGGAGGAGAGGGGAAAGGGGTCAGTGAACGGGGCGTGTTTTTAAAAGTACACCTTCTTTTGAAAAGTGCGATTTTAAAAACACAATTTTTAATTTATATATTTTTATACTCCAAATTTTTTAAAATACACTCGGAAACAATATACTTTATGCGATTTAGTTTTGGTTAACAAAAAGTAACCAAAACCAGGCAGGAATTCGAAGATCCAAAGGTTGAAAACTATAAGTAGAGGGATTGGGATTGACCTCGTGACCCTGAGTACGGCGGCACCAAAGTCAAATGACGGAAAGCTTAGAATAAACCTGTCCGGATGGGAGAGGCCGGAGACGTGCTAGAGTAGGATTTCAATTCACAACGAGCTTCTTTTATTTTATTTTTATTTATTTTTTAATTTAAAATAAACAAATTTAGGTTAATGACTTTTCAAGTGCAGTCTCATCTGATTATTTATTATTTTAGTTTATTTTAATTTATTTTCCAAACATATATTTATTCTCGACGGAGAATGATAAATGAATGAAGCATTTATCTACCATACTCATAATATTTGGGTACATTAAAAAATGTGTGACGCGCGTTCATGCTTATTAACAAGTCGCAAGTGAAATATATTTAGATTTTTTATATGACGCTACTACATAAATAATAACACAGTAATTCTCCTACCTAAAATAATCATGTACAAAGTATTACTATAAAAGAATAAGGAATTCTAAACGGTTTTTAATTGACCAGAATAATGGGTCGCTAATCAGGATTATGAACGGTTTGGGACAAACCGTCCGTAATTCTAGACGGTTTGATCCAAACTGTCCAGAACCAGTTCTGTATAGTTTTGGGCAAAACCGTTTAGAAAATTTGTTTGTTTGTTTTTTTTTTTTTTTTTTAATAATTATAATTATAATTATTTTTTTAATATAATTATTATTCTTATTTTTTTTTTCTAGCGGTCAAAGCTTCTTCTTTTTAGCAAACACATCCACCGTAAATCAGCTCCGGTTCTACCAAAAATCCATCGATTTTCTTGTTTGCCATGATTTTCTTCCAAAAAAAATTATATGCTTTCATCTTTCCCTGCATTTTCACTCAGCAACCAAACATATAAAAAGGAAAGAAACGAAAAACATAGCAAAATCTTCTGCTATGTTCATCAAAATCTTCTGCTAGATTTTGCCCACCTCGGAACCACCACGGCACCGTGCACCCCGAACCACACCGCCACCTCCAGCATGTTTGAATCCCACTACCACTTCTGAAAAACCACACCAAAATCGCCAGGTTGAACCTGTGGTTTTTCAGATTTGTAAAAACCAGATCTAAAAAAAAATGAGCGAATCTGTAGAATAACCAGAACCCAAAAAAGAACTTCATGAATTTATAAAAACCAGATCTCTTGCTCAAGCTGTAGACCTCGAAGAGTATAAAAATTGGGTGAAATCTGGATGTGGGTCCATATTGCTTGGAGATTTGAAACGCTATAATTCTCAACTTAAGACGACGAGGAAGCCATTCCAATGAGAAGAATCGGAATTTCTTAGAAGCCAACACAAATTTCTTCGAGCTTGCTCTTCTTGTGGCTTATTTATGTATTGGTAGTCTTTGAGTCCTATTTAAATTGGATAAAATTCCAGACAGTTTTGGAAAAAATTGTCTATAAATTTCTAGACGGTTTAGTTAAAACCGTTTGGAATTTTATGGAGAGTTTAATCAAACCGTCTATAATAAATTTTTTACAGATGGTTTTGGAAAAAATCGTCTATAAATTTATAGACAGTTTTTATAAAACTATCTAAAAAACAAAATTTTCCAAACGGTTTAGTTAAAACTGTATGGAATCTTATGGACGGTTTAATCAAACCATCCATGATAAATTTTTTACAGACAGCTGCAAATTTTGTTTTCTAGGCAATTTTAAAAACCGTCTAGAAAAAACCATCAATAAATGCCATTTTTTTTTTGTATTGATACTGCGAAGTCTTAACCACCTGTTGCAAGGATATATATAAAAGCTACATTTATTTATATGGTAATTAATAATTATGATCATTGTATATATATCAGAAGTGGTCTTTGTTTATTTATAAGGTAATTACTATCTCATTAATTTTGAATATCTAAAAATCATTCAAACAAAATATCTCGATGAGTGCTCATAAAGGGAAAAAAATACAGGGTAAGTAACATTTTTCTCGTACAAATTATCATCCTTATATCAACTTTAACTTATGCTCCGTTTGTTTCGACGTAAAATATTTTCGACGAAATCAATTTCAAAAGAAATTATTTTCTCGAAAATATTTTTCGGCGTTTGGTTCGCATGAAAAAATTACGAAAAATGAAAATGCAACTGTTGCAGGAATCCGGCGAACATGTTTGGCCGGATCTGGCCAAAATTGCCGGATTCCTGCGGGAAACCTCTGGGCCCGATCAGATCCGGCCGGATCCGGTCATTTTGGCCGGATCTCGGCAGGATCAGTGGCCGGATCCGGTCAGATCAAGCCAGATCCGGCCGGATCAGTGTCCGGATCCGGTCATATCCGGCCGGATTCCGGCCATTTTGGCCAGAGTCGGCCGGGTCAGTGTCCGGATCCGGTCATATCCGGCCGGATTCCGGCCATTTTGGCCAGATCCGGCCGGGTCAGTTTCCGGATCCGGTCAGATCAGGCCGGATCCCGGCCGGTTTCTGTCCATGGCCGGATTCCGGCGGCATTCGGCGCAGTTGCCGGATGTCGCCGGATTCCGGCGGCCGGCGGTATTCCGACAGTCGGATTCCGGCAGCCGGCGGTATTCCGATGGTCGGATTCCGACGCCGGCATTATTCCAGTGACTTGATGATGCCGGATTCCGTTGCTGCCTATTTTCGAACGACCGACTATTGTCGGATTCGGACAGTCAGATATCAAACGTACGTGTAAGGACGAAGAATATAATTTTGGAAAACGATTTACGGTTTTAAAAACCGTAAATCGTTTTCTAAAAATTAAAGAAGGTTTTACGGTCAAATCGAAAATAATTTTCGTTGACCGTTATTTTCGCCCCTACCAAACACCGTAAAATACCGGAATCATTTTCTGGAAATCATTTTACGCCGAAACAAACGGAGCATTAGTTCAATTCGGACCCTATTTTGAAGCGAAATGAAATTAAAGTATCAAAGAAATAAAATTTTTAAACTACAAATATCAAATATGTATTTAATTCTATTATTTAATCAGGAAAAAAAAAAAAAAAACCATCAACCGGCTTAGAATATAACCATGTGAGCGCGTAGGTCTTGCATATTATTTATAAATAAAAATAATCTAAAGTAAAGCAAATCAAAGCTATTAATTAATTGAGAAACAAAGCTGTCATTATAATGATGATTTGGACCACCATTATTATGTGTATGTACTGACCGTACTCGCACGCAAATATATCAACTAAATAATTAAACTAATTATTGTTTATTAGCTTATGGTTTTGATTCAAATATATCAACTAAATAATTAAACTAATTATTTTTTATTAGCTTATGGTTTTGATTGATTTGCACGTTGTCATAATATATATATATATATATATATATATATATATATATATATATATATATATATGTATGTATGTATGTATGTATGTATGTATGTATGTATGTATGTATGTATGACATAGAATTATAACACATCGCATGATTCCATAATTTTTAAACAATGAATTAGTTTTTTAAGTTAAAAAACCGATGAATTGTAAATGTTGAATCGATTTTGTTATAATTTTAATAAATTTATTATGTTTCAATGAAAAGATCCTTAGATCATGTGTGTGAAATTTCATGAGACAAAAATAAGGATTTTTTTGCATTATAGCATTAATTGTCATTATAGCTGCATTTAGTGGTGAGATATTTTTTTTTTTTTAAAATTATAATTAAAAACACCATATCATATAATTTTACACGCTTTTTTTTTTTTTTTTGAACAGTAAATCATCATCATCTCATTAAAAGAATCATGACAACATAACACTTGATCTCAAAACAAGGAATCTAGGGACACAAACGTTCCCTAACAATAGCCTTGTTTGCCAAGTGACATTACAGTACACAGTAATGTGTGTACTGTTCATGTACTTTTTTTTTTTTTTAATTACTTTTTCATATTTTCTAATACCAATCAACATCAAAACATTCATACTTTTTTCACTTTTTATATCACATCAATAATTTTTTATTACTATTCAAATAAAAAAAATTTACTACAATACAAATTTTTTTTTCACTTTTTTATACAAATTCTTTTTATTTTATATCACATTATCACTTTTTACTAATTTCAAAATTAACAACCCACTACTCTGTTCTGTTCTGTACATGTCTTTGCCAAACAAGCCCAATGATACGAGAAATACACCGGAGTTTCCTGTAGCCAAATCTATGCCAGTTTGCAAATTGCCGCCTCCTTTGCTATCACATGTGCAACGCTATTACATTCTCAGTAGACATGAACAACTTTTGCAAACCGGAAGCATTGGATTTCTTGTACGATGCTTTCCGTTAAATGGCCATTATTTGATAAATATGAAGGGGAGGAAGATAGCTCTGCCACCACCTGTGCTGAATTCCCTTCAAAGATAACATTTGAAAAATTAGCTGCTTTGCAAAACAGAATCGCCCAAAGAGCTGCCATTGATTCAACCATCTTTGCATCAACCACTATAGGTTTCATTTCACACCGCGCTCCAAGGAATTCACCCCTGCAACCTCTAGCTACAGCTCCCAACCCAATACAGCCTTCCTTAACATTGATGGCAGCGTCCCAATTTACTTTGATGAGGCCATTTGGGAGAGGTTTCCATCTTTGTTGCCTAGCCAGAGGGACTTCATCATTTCTATTCCTGTGAGACGGCTCTAGCCTATTACACCTTTTATACTCCTCCAAAGCTGCTACGGCCCCTTTAAACACTTCATCAGGGTGCCAGAATTCCCCTTCAAAAATGACAGAGTTTCTTCTAAGCCAAATGGGCCTAGTAGTAATGACCATAAGCTCCACCTCTTCCTTAGAAAAACAGTGCATGAACTCCTCAAATAAAAGAACAAAAGAAATAGAGCCAGTCCTGCATTTTTGGGAGCATGACCCCGCATTCCCCCAGACATCCTATGGCGCTGGGCATGTTCAAATAGCATGGATGACAGTTTCCGGCTCACCCTTACAGCAAAGGCATAAATTGTCCTAAACCAAATTTTTACTTGATTTGGAATCTGCAGTGACCATAGAAACTTCCACAGCCCTGTATCCTTAACCTCATTTGAACTTTGCCCTCCATAAACTCCAAGCATGTGTTTCCCCAGATGGTAAGCGTTCCGGACGGTAAATTGACCATCTTTAGTCTCCTTCCATATCAATCTATTAAGGGGAAGGCATGGGCTCAATGAGTTGTTCTCTATAACATGAGCTTCTTCAGGCATGCAAACTTCCTTGACGAGTTCACTCTTCCAAATTCCCTGCTTGTGATCTATTAGCTCCCCCACCACTAAATTTTTGTCCAGGACCCGCTAGGGAGATTTGACAGAATATGCTATGGGGGTTGGCAACCATCGGGTATTCCAAATTGGAATGGACTTGCCATCACCCACTCTTCACACCAACCCCTGGGCAACAGCTCTCTAGCATTACAAAGGCTCCTCCAAACAAAAGAAGCTCTTGAACCAACCTGAGCATCCAAAAAATGTGAGTTTGGGTGGTATTTGGCTTTAATAATCCTGGAGCTTAAAGAGTCGGGGTGCTGAATGAGGCGCCACCCTTGTTTTGCTAGGAGAGCTTGGTTGAATAGGACCAAGTCCCTAAATCCTAGACCACCATTGGATTTTGACCAGCCCATCCTTTCCCAACTCATCCAATGTATTCTAGATGTTTTTGATATGTGGCTCCACCAAAAGCTTTGCATCATAGCATTGATCTCTTTGCATAAAGAAATAGGCAGTTGAAAAACACCCATACAGTACGTGGGGATAGCTTGCACAACCGCCTTCAATAGGACTTCTTTATCTGCTCGAGATAGGAAGTTTACCTTCCAATTCGTCAATCTGTGCAGCACTTGTTCCATAATATAACTAAAAGCTTGGTTTTGTTATTTTCCCACGAAGGTAGGCAAACCCAAGTAGGCATCAATGCGGTGTATTTTTTTGTTAAGCCCGACAGTTGGAGGATTTCCTGTCTTCTTTTCAGACTTGTATTACGACTAAAGAACATTGATGTCTTTTGAATATTAATTTTCTGTTCAGATGCTTGTTCATATTTACCAAGAATCCGCATAAGCTGTCCCCATTCCACAGAATTAGACTAACAGAGAAGAATGCTATCATCAGCAAAGAAGATATGACTTATCTTAGGGCCCTTGGAAGATGTTGGCACTCCCGATATAATTCATTTTTCCTCAGCTCTCCCAATCAAAGCATTAAGGCCTTCTGCACACATTAAGAATAGATAAGAGGATATTGGATCCCCTTATCTTATGCCTCTAGATGGCTTAATATTCCCCACTAGATTGCCATTTACCAGCATTGAGTACCGCATCGAGGTTACACACTGCATCACCAAATGAACCCATCGTTTACACACATTTTTTAACTTATAATAAAAAGTGCGATTAAGATGTGTTTAAATTCTGAAGTTAATGAAGAATCCTGCACATAGCGCCGGTTATGGCTTGGTCATCGGTTTTGTTTTATTCAATTAATTATTTTTATTAACTTAATTTTTTTAAAAATAAATAATTAAGAATTTATCCTAGTATTTGAACAACTCATCTTAAGTTCAAATCATAAAATCATTGAATCTTTTTAAACTAAAAATTTCTTTACATTTGGCTTAGTTGCTGTAAAAAAAAAAAAAAAAAAAGACATGTATTTTTTTATAATGATCCAGATTTAATTTCAACTGTTTTTGTTTTTGTGTGTGTTTTTTTTTTTTTTTTTTAATGAAAAAGAGAGTAAATTTAAATCTATGCAGTTGAAATTACTACATACAACACATTTCTTAATTTTCATTTACAGCACCTTAACCAAATATTCTAATTTCACATGCTTGACTCAAAAGTCCTTAACCAAATATTCTAATTTCAATTGCCAGATTCAAAAGTCAAAACTGTCCACGAAGGAAAATGAGAATATTTCCTTAATGAAAATATTGGCTTTGATTTCCCTCCAATGAAACTATTGGCTTGATTTCAAAAGTCAATTTAGTCCTGAGTTACCATTATACAAATTTGATCATATGGTTCAAATTTATATTTATGCTTTGCCACTTGGATCTAATGGGTAAGATAAGTGGCTGGTGCAACCATATACGTATGGTGGTCACGATGAAACTATATCACTAGTAGTGTTGGCCACCTAGGGTCGGATCCGATTGGATCGTTAGTTGGTGACAACTATTGCACTTCATTGGGGCACTGGTGTTGTACCAGAAATTCCTCGACATCCGCAAATCCTGCCAAGAATGGATTAAGAACTTGAATAAACCATATAAAAGACAATTATGACCACTACTCACTATTTAATAACTAATTTTCTCACTAGTATAATGTCACATCATTTAATTAAACCAACTACTTCAAAAAATATAATTTTTTGTCATAGTCCTTCCAACTTGAAAGCTTAAATTAGTGACAATGGAACTTTCACCAAGTTATGAGACCTTTTTGTTTTTTTTTTTTTTTTTTTGGTTAAGACATGCTCTTTTTTTTAAAAAAAGTACATATATTATCTTTAAACTACCATTCAATTATTAATGTTTCCCCTCTCTCAAACTATTAATTATGTTAATACCCCCCTTAAATTATCAAAAAATGTCAATGTTCTCCATCATAACAAAAATACCCCTTGTAAAATTATTAAAATTAAAAAAAAAAAATAACAGAAAGTTTTTTAAAAAAAAAAAAACAGGTTTTTCTTTTTTTTTTATTACTAATTTTCAGTTTATTTTTTTTAATAAAAAGAATCATTTTTTATTTTTATTTTATTTTGTTTTTTCTTTAATTTCTTTAATTTTTATTTTTATTTTTAATTTTATATTTTAGTTTTTTTTCGAACTCATAAGGACATTTTTTTCTTATTAAAAAAATAGGATAATTTTTGTTTTTTTGTTGGTCTTAAGGGGGACATTGACATTTTTTGGAAGTTTGATTGAGGATATTGATACAATTAGTAGTTTAGAGGGACATTGACAATTGAATGGTAGTTTGAGGGGATATATGTACTTTTCCATTTTTTTTTATTTTTTTTATTTTTTTGATGCCATTTTTATACTTCATTCATTATTTTTACATACGTCTTATGATTGGAGATATCATCATATAATACATAATATATTGATTTTTTTTTTATTCGAGGAAGCTTCCTGGAACACTGAAGAAAGCAAAATTCTAGAAGGCTATGGAAACTAACGGCAATTCATATATATATGTAGCAAAACAGATCTTCATAGTTTGACCATCATGTTTACATATGATGTAACAAGAAGGATGTCAAGGCCCAGTTACACAAATCTCAGCATGAGAACAGTGAATTTCCTCTTACACATCATGTTTGTATACAATATTTATAGATCTTGTTGTGCTTCTTGAAAGGGTTGATGGATCGTTTGGGGCTCGTACTCCTTGTCTTGCCTTAAACCGCCATCTAGGGCAGCCAATTCTCTTGGCGTCTGTGCGAAGAAATTTTAGGACCGTATTATTTATTTGGCACAAATTCTTTTATGATATGCTTAACTGTACTGGTATACATGTATTAGATTTATGGCTTATTGTAAGGTTGTTTAGTTGTGTTTGTTCCGCTGTAAATTGCCCTCCCCTCTTCCCCTGTTGTTTGCTTAGAAAAAAAAATTTACAAGATTTATAGATTAACATTTTCCTAAGGTGATTCTTCATCTTGTGCTCCGAGGATCAGGTTCTTTTCAAATTATTTGTCCGAATGTAAAAGAATTCGTATAAGTGACTGTGAAAAATCATTTACATCTGACCGGATAAGTGATTGGACAACCCAATTTTTATTTGGTCAGGTGAGTTTTATAAGTGGATCTCATAATCACTTGTCCGAATTCCCTCAAATTCAAGCAAATAATTTGAGAGGATGTTAATCCGTACTTTGAATAAACTGCCCTAATTCCTTTCATAGTTTCCAGGTGTAACGAAGAAATAGTGCCCCTTGGCCTGTGATTATTCTTCCATAGTTCAATGCGAGTTTGGCTTGCCTTATGTGAAAATCACTGAATATCCTCATGTACAGAAATAAACAATAGAGATTGCTTCCAATGAAAAAATAATTAGAATTTTTTTTGCAATCTTGCAATCTTTACCGTTTATTTTGCCCAAGAGATCTCAGGTGATTTTTTCACCGGAGACAAGCCAAACTCAATGCAAAAAGGGGGAAAAAATAATAAAAAATAAATAATTTTGACATTACTTCCATGGGAACCTCCATAATTTGGCAAATATGCATAGCAGCTATCACAAGACTTTCGTAGCCTCAGTTTAAAATTTTAATGCAGAAATTACAGGCTTCTGCTTTATGACGAGGAGCCCCTCTAAAAGAGGACCACTTCGTGTATCTACCCCTGTTGGATAAACCTTAGACCTACACTTCAATTTTATGTGACAAATCAAGATAATCTAGCATGATCAATACGTTTTTATTACATTAATCAACCAATAAATACAATTTACAAACCCTCCCAACAGTCTCAACTATAAGCATTTACAATCTACATGTCTGGAATGGCTTCATGTTGGTCATACTCGCCCCAAAAACCTTTCCATAATGTAAGATTGCACTGTCCAGGTTCTACCTTCCCGACATTAGATTGACCATAGCTTGATTATTGTAGAAGGAGCCGACATCCCAATCCTCTGTTGTGGATGAAAGTGTCATCAGGGCAACCACTATAGATCTCATACTCGGACGTATTTGCGGATTTTCGTGTGTGCACGCATTGGCAAGCATGGTGACCTGCAACGAAACACCTCCATAGCTTAATTTATTGGAATTGAAATCATAAAACATGTAATAATAGGTTTTTGTATTAAGTTGTTTCACCTTCCAGACAGAGTCAAATGGGTAGTCATCCCCAAGATGAGGGTCAACTAGTTTGCGTAGGTGTTCTTTAGGCTCAGGCTGATTAAGAACATCCTCAAACTGTGAAACACAGAAAATGTAGTAAATATATGTTCAAGGTTACTTTCCGAGAAACAATCTATAAGTGGTAGCAGATGGGAGGAATGTTGGAATTCGCAGCACACGCACAAGAAAAATATCATGACACAAGAATTTAACGTGGTTTGGTAAGATTGCCTACGTTCACAGGCAGCAATAACGACGTTTCTTCTTTACTAGCTAGGACTCATAATCTTGAGAGGATACAAAATCCTACCAAAAAGGCATTAGGATTTTCAATCCTAAAACCACTACTACTCCAACAAGGAAGCCTAATAAGTTTCATATCAAGTTGATTGGCTCAGAACAGAACAGAAAAAGGATTTTATTTTCTGGGGCGGGGGGGCGGGGCGGGGCGTGACGGTAATTAAAGGGATGGCAAGAAACTTACTAAACCAATGAGGCCCTTAGATTCGGAAGGAGAATCATTAGCCCTGACCACAGCCTCCTTGGCAGAAATAAGTTCAAAAAGGACAACTCCGAAAGCAAATACATCTACTTTGGTAGAAACATCTCCATATTTCGCATATCTGCACACAAAAGGTAAAATTTAATCCAATTTTTATACAGACAAAAACATAACTAAAGTTTTTTCCTCCCAGTTAGGAAGGAGTCCATGGGTGATGAATACTGAGTAGCAAACTCATCTGTGTGAAACCCACTCCCAAGGAGAACATCAGCAGCTGGAAGGAGAAAACATCACAAGTACTCCAGCATACAAAATTCCCAGAAAAAGAAAAAAATGCAAATCCCGGAACCTAAAACCCTATTCATAGGTCCTCCCAAAAGAAGGACCTCTCAATTTTCTGATGGTAGCTTCCAGGTGCCATAAAGCACTAGTGAAATTCAACAAATGAGCTGGCCCAAACAATCTCACAGATACATATATATCTAATAACGTTGGACATCACTTATCAATTACACACAATCTCTAAATCCCTAGATCGTTAATTTCTAGACTGGGTCACAACTGCTAATAACATCTGGGTAGCTACTCATTGAGGTTATATATGATCCTTTTAGCAACTTGTGTCCTCCTAAACACCTCAAATCCATCTCTCATAGCTGAATTCACTGCTCCCTTAATGATTTTACAAATAAAATTCAACTTACTCAGGTGGCATGTATCCAAATGTTCCCACAAGACGTGTGGGGAGTGATGTACTTCCAACTTCAGTCAGTTTAGTTAATCCAAAATCTGCAACCTGCAATGCAAGTATTTTAGTACAACAATGTGAACAGACTTTTGAAGATCCATAACAACAACAGCAGTCCTAATGCAACCTTTCCACGGAAGTTCTTGTCTATCAATATATTTGCTGATTTAATATCACGATGGATATAAACAGGAACAGTATGCTCATGGATATATTCAAGACCTCTGGCGGAATCAAGGGCAATTTGCACCCTAGCAGACCATGGCAGTGGGTCCCTCCCTGGAAACATGTAAACATAATTATGATATGGCCATTGATCCGAATGTGACATCAGTTACAAAGATCCTCAACATGCAAACATAATCTCACCTGATGAGCCACGCAAATGCTGGCTTAAGTTGCCATTCTCAATAAATTCATAGACTAGGAAAAGAGAATCCTCAACGCAGTATCCAATCAAGCGCACCTGAAGTGATTGTTAGTGAGTGATATGTAGGGTACCGAAGATAGAAAATTATCACACATCTTAAAGGCCTGTCTATGCTACATAGAAAAGCACATTTACTTTATTACTTGTATTAAATACACAGCTGACTCATAAAAAAACCTCCCAGTAGAACATTATTACTGTTTTTTTGGATATTGTATGACCTCAAAAAACCACAACTGCACATAAACAACTTGCCCTTGTGCCTGCTATCATTTTGATTCTTGTGCCAGACCAAATTTTCCGAAAATAACATAAAGGTGTTGGTCAATAAAATTTTGCCGTTTATTCTGTAATTATTTTGTAATTATAGTTGTCTTATAAGGTTGATTAGGTTGCTTTATTAGGTTGATTATAGTTGCCTTGTTAGGCTGATATAGTTGCCTTATTAGGTTTATTACTTTCTATAATTGCTGATATTCAACATTGTAATTACGGCTTTCTCTTCCATAAATATGAGAACCCTCACAAAGAGAGGTATTCAGTCCAATTGACATGGTATCAGAGCCTAGGTTTACCAACAAGTTTCAGGCCCAACAATCCGCTGGAGAAACTGGTTCTCTGCTCCGACCCAAGGCCCGATGTGTGAGGGGGAGATTGTTGGGGTTATCCCACATCGGTTGTGGAAGGGGTTGGTGGTCAATTTATAAGTAAGCCTCACCTCATGAGCTAGCTTTTGGAGTTGAAAGAGGCCCAAGACTACCTAACACTTGTATCAGAGCCTAATTACCTAAATTAGGGTTCTTTTTTTTGGTGGGTTCTCACCGGCGTTAGTCGTTTCTGGTAATCCTGTGTGGATTCCCTTGGTGGTCGGCATCTTCATGGGCAGGGTTGACACTTCTGGTGGGTTCTAAACAGCGTCGGCCATTTCTGATTATTCTGGGTGGATAATCCTGGTGGTTGGCTTCTTCAAGGGGAGCGTCGGCAGTTTTCTGGTGGGTTCTAAACGGCGTCGGCCGTTTCTGATTATCCTGGGTGGATAATCTTGGTGGTCGGCATCTTCAAAGGGAGAGTTGGTAGTTTCGGTCTTGTGCTGTTCAGGTCAACACGTTCGTGTGCTCTGTTGGGTGGTTCTCGGGTGCGGACGTTCAATTGGTCACGATTCTAATCTTGGAGTCTTGCACGTGTGGGACTACAAGTGGGAATTTGTGAAACATTGGTGCGTTTCACGAGTGAGTTGTGTCACCGGATTTTCAGGAAATTCTTGGAGGTTCGGGTGGTTCAGAGGTTCGGGTGAATCAGGTCTTGTATTTTCTGATTTAATTTTATTTGGTTTAATCATGTCTTCTAGTGATTCTTTTGGGGTGCGTTTTACAAGCAAAAATTACTCTGTTTGGGAATTCCAATTTCGCTTATTTGTTATGGGGAAAGAATTGTGGGGCCAAATTGATGGAAGTGATCCTGAGCCTAAGGAGTTGACCAAGTGGAAGGTCAATGATGCATGTGTAATGTCCTGAATTTTAGGATCTGTTGATCCTCTTATTGTGCTCAATTTAAGGGCATATGAGACTGCGAAGACTATGTGGGAGTACTTGCTGAAGGTTTATCACCAGGATAATACCGCACGTCAATTTCAGTTGGAATATGAGATTGCTAGTTTCACTCAAGGCAATCTCTTCATTCAGGAGTATTTCTCGGGTTTTCAGAATTTATGGGGAGAATTTTCTGATATGGTTTATGCAAAGGTACCTGCTGCATCTATCCCAGCTATTCAGGTTGTTCACGAGCAGAGCAAGAGAGATCAATTTCTGATGAAACTGAGTCCTGAATTTGAGATTACTCGCTCAAATTTAATGAATTGGGATCCTTCACCATCTTTGGATGTTTGCTTTGGAGAATTACTTCATGAGGAGCAGCGTCTTCTGTCACAGGCTGCAATGCAGCTAGAGGCGAACCCGAATCCAGTTGCCTATGCAGCTTACGAGAAAGGGAAGGGTAAGGATACATGCAAGATCCAGTGTTTCGGCTGCAAGGAGTATGGTCACTTTGCTGTCAACTGTGCAAAGAAAGTTTGCAACTACTGTAAGAAACGAGGCCACTTTATCAAAGACTGTCCCACTCGGCCTCCACCTCGCCATGCTATTGCTAATCAGGATACAGTGACACCTTGTTCTGCTCCAGGGATGTCCTCAACTTCTTCAGTAGCCGGATCCTCTAGTCTTACCCCTGAGATGGTCCAGTAGATAATTATGTCAGCTTTTTCAGCCTTAGGACTTCAAGGTAATACTTCACATAACTCCTGGCTTATTGATTTTGCTGCATCCAATCATATGACTAAATCCTCAGATGCGTTGTGCAATGTTCGTCCATATCATGGTTCATCTCAAATACAAGTAGCTAATAGGAGTCATTTAGCTATTAATGAACTAGGTGATATCAATCCGTCATTCAAAGATATTTATGTTTCTCCTAGATTGTCTAATAATCTTCTTTCAGTTGGTCAGTTGGTTGAAGAAAACTATGATGTCCATTTTTCTCGTGATGGTTGTCTTGTGCAGGATCAGGTGTCAGGGAACGATACTCGCAAAGGGGCTTAAAGTTGGCAGACTCTTTCCTCTGCAATTTTCTATTCCTCGTAGTTTATCTTTGGCTTGTGTAACAGTTAATAATTTGAGTGAAGTATGGCATAAACGTTTGGGCCATCCAAACTCTATTATTTTGACTCGTATGTTAAATTCTGGTTTGTTACACAATAAAGAAAATGTTTCTAAACACTTGTCATTTGATTGTTCTGTTTGCAAACTTGGTAAGAGTAAGACTCTTTCGTTTCCTTCTCATGATAGTCGTGCTGCTAAATGCTTTGAGATTGTGCATACTGATGTGTGGGGTATGTCTTCTGTCGTTTCTCATGCTCGATATAAATATTTTGTGACGTTCATCGATGATTTCAGTCGATATACTTGGTTCTATTTTCTTCGGGCAAGATCTGAGGTTCTATCTGGTTTTCAGAACTTTGTTGCATATATTGAAAATCAATTTTCTACATGTATTAAGATGTTGATGTCTGATTTTGGTGGAGAATACATGTCCTACGAGTTTCATGATTTCTTACATCGCAAAGGAATTGTGTTTCAACGTTCTTGTCCTTATACTCTTCAGCAAAATGGGGTGGCGGAACGAAAGAACCGACACCTCTTAGATGTTGTGCGCACTTTATTGCTTGAATCGTCTGTTCCTTCTAAATTCTGGGTCGAGGCATTATCTACTGCAGTTTACTTAATTAATAGACTGCCCTCTCAGGTCTTGAATTTTGATTCTCCATACTATCGTTTGTACCATCAGCATCCTAGCTATCTTAATCTGCATACTTTTGGAAGTGTTTGCTTTGTTCATTTACCTCCTCATGAACGTCACAAACTCTCTGCTCAGTCTGTTAAATGTGCCTTTATGGGTTATAGTATTTCTCACAAAGGTTATGTTTGCTATGATTCTTGTGCTAACAAATTTCGTCTATCTCGTAATGTTGTTTTCTTTGAGAATCAATATTTCTTTTATACACATGGTGAGTCTTTGCCTGAGATTAGTTTCTTTTCTCATTTTGATGAATTGTCACCTCTTCCTAACCGGTTCAAACCCGAACTTGTGTATACTCGCCGTCGCCCAACTTTGCCCCTTCCCGAGACTGACCCTTCATCTGAGACTGCTCTGACAACTTCTCTTGAGATTGAACTGACATCCGAGACAGATCCAATAAATTCTTCCATGCCTCCTGAGCCTGGTCCTCGACGATCTACCCGGGTATCCCATCCTCTTGCGCGGTATGGTGATTATGACACTTTTTTTAATACTACTTTGTCGTCTATTTCCATTCCTACATGCTTTTCAGAGGCTGTTAAATATAAGTGTTGGCGAAAAGCAATGGATGAAGAACTTTAGGCTCTCCAGGACAATCATACATGGGATGTGGTTCCTTGTCCCGCTACTGTTAAAAACATTGGTTGTAAATGGGTTTTCTCGGTTAAGCTTCGCTCTGATGGGACTCTGGACAGGTATAAGGCACGTTTAGTTGCACTTGGAAACATGCAAGAATATGGAGTGGACTATGAGGAGACATTTGCTCTGTTAGCAAAGATGACTACAGTGCGTATGATTATTTCTATTGCCGCCTCCCAAGGCTGGCCTCTTCACCAAATGGACGTAAAAAATGCTTTTCTTCATGGAGATCTGATAAGCGTTGAATGTTTACATTCAATGCCCCTTAATTTACATATGTTAAACCCTAGTTTGTGTTGTTAAATAACGTGTTAGTATGTTTTAGTGTTTCATCTCTTTTTTTAGGTCTTAATTGAAAAACAAGAAAAAATCAACAAATTAAGCCTAATGAAGATATATGAAGATCAAGGGTTCCTGCCTAGAAGAAGAAAATCGATCAAGTATATTCGATCGATCGAAATTACATTGAGTAAAACAATCGATCGATCGAAATGTCGATCGATCGAAATCTACAAGGCAAAACAATTCGATCGATCGACTTCGGATATTTCAGAAAGATCTTCTGATGTCGGCAGCTTTTTGTGTGGCTCAAAATCATCCTCAAGTTGTGCGGTTCTAAACAGAAGTTGTCACCATTATTTTGTACGGTTGAGAGTGAGTGTTAGAGCTAAGTTTGTTGTACCAAATCCTCTATAAATAGAGGATGGACGTATGGGTTAAAGAGATAGCTAGTTTTAGTTGATAAATTGTATTTTTAGTTTTTGTGCATCCAAGTGATGCACTCTTTTCTTCATATTTTCCAGAGAGCTATTTTCAAGGTATGTTTGTGCTGTAGCTTAGTCTAAATTCGTTTTTATAGTAAAGTGAAGTTGGAGTTTAATTCATTCAAGTGTTCTTACTATTTTCTTTATATTTCCAGCACTTCTTTCTTCTTCTTCCTTTTGTTTTTGTGTTATTTTATGTTGAAAACAATTCTGGAATTCTTAGATTCCAGAGCCCATAGCTTGTTCTTTAATGTTCTACTTAGAATTTCTTTTCTTTAAAGCTTGTTCTTGAGTATCTTTTTAGTTGTTAAAGTAGATTCAATAATCAAAGTTAGTAGATTTTACATCTTATTAGTGTGGGTTGTAGTTTTTATATCCTCTAGAGTAATGGGTTCTTCTTCTTCTATAAGAGAATTCCATAACTCCATGAGTGGCTAATTTAGTTGTAGGGTGTTGATAAACTCTCTCTAAAGGCCATGGGGTAGATTGTGTTGTTCTTGGATTTCTATATAAGTGTGATGATTACATAACCTAAGAATGGTTGTGTAATGGTGCTTATGACATAATTTATGTGAATTTGATAAACTCATGCTAGGGAACACATATCTCTCCACACTCTTTTTAGTTTAATTATTGCTTAATTGTTTTTCCATTCTAGTGTAAGTGTAGGTGGAGATTATGTGTTGAACTAAGATGGTTTATGCTTTTTCCATGAATGTGTATGCTTATTAATAGACCTTATAATCCATACTAGGAAGCATGAATCATTCAACCCTAGACTTGTGTTGAATGACTTGTGTATGAATAGATGGTTTATCATTGTCATTAACTAAAGTAATTTCATATTGAGGTCGTCGTGTGATTGACAATCATTACGCGCTCGTATTGCATTTGTGAAAGAAATCCGAGAGGAATACAATATACCATGTGCTTAAGGATTGAGTGAAATCAATGCCCTACACTTTCTTTATTTTTAGACTTTTCATTTTTACTTGTTTAAATTAGTGTTAGAACAAAACAAATCATCTTTTTCATAATTAAATTAGGTAACGTTTTAGGTACTTCATAAATTAAACAACCTTCCAATCCTTGTGGTACGATACCCTCCTTAGTACTATACTACAAAGTCTCGTACTATTGCGAGTGGTTAAAAATATTAAAATCCACGTAGTTGTGAAAACCGATTAAGTGTAAAACCAAATTCCTATTTTTAAATCATCGGTTGGATCGCTACCAAGATCTTAAAGATAACTCCTCCTCCGGGTTTATTTTCTTCTCTATCTTCCGCTGTGTGTAAGTTAAAGCGGTCTCTCTCTATGGCTTAAAGCAGGCTCTTCGGGCGTGGTTTGAAAAATTCAGGTCTACTTTGCTTCGCCTATCTTTTGTTCAAAGCCAATATGATTCTTCTTTGTTTCAATGCAAGACTCCAGCTGGTCTTGTTTTCTTACTTGTATATGTGGATGATATTGTTATTATTGGCACTGACTCCATTTTGATTGGCAACCTCAAGCAGAATCTTCAGGCTTCTTTTCATATGAAAAATCTTGGTCCTCTTACGTATTTTTTGGGTTTGGAAGTGCACACGGATTCTTCAGGTATATTCTTGAATCAACGGAAATATACCCAAGATTTGATTGGGCTAGTAGTTCTTTAGGATTCATCACCAGTGGATACTCCTATGGAGGTCAATTTGAAACATCGACGGGAGGAGGGTGATCTTCTTGCTGATCCCACTATATACCGACAGTTAGTAGGGAGCTTGAACTATTTGATTATTACTCGGCCTGATATTTCCTTCGTTGTCCAACAGGTTAGCCAGTTTATGCAAACTCCACGCCATCTTCATTTAGCCGTTGTTCGCCGTATTATTCGATATCTTAGAGGGTCACCTGGTCATGGGTTATTCTTTTTGGCTGGCTCTCCGCTTAGCCTTGTTGCTTATAGTGATGCAGATTGGGCCGGATGTCTTGATACTCGGTGGTCTGTCATAGGTCGGTGCATGTTTCTCGGTAATTCTTTGATCTCTTGGAAAAGTAAGAAACAAGCTCGTGTTTCTAAATCCTCTATTGAATCCGAATATCAGGCCATGTTTGCTGCTTGTTCTGAGATTCTTTGGCTTCATGGGCTTCTCGCTGAGCTTGGTTTTTCTCAATCTGATACTACTCCTCTTCAAGATGATAATACTAGTGCCATTCAGATTGCTGCTAATCCTGTTTACCATGAGCGAACTAAGCATATTGAAGTGGACTGTCATTCTATTCGGGAAGCCATGGACAATCGTGTTATTTCTCTTCCTCATGTTTCTACTGATCTTCAGATTGCTGACGTCTTCACCAAGGCTATGATACGACAGCGCCATCAGTTTCTTATGGGCAAATTGATGCTTCTTGATCGACCAGCATCAATTTGAAGGGGGATGTTAGTCAATAATATTTTGCCGTTTATTCTGTAATTATTTTGTAATTATAGTTGCCTTATTAGGTTGATTAGGTTGCTTTATTAGGTTGATTATAGTTGCCTTGTTAGGTTGATATAGTTGCCTTATTAGGTTTATTACTTTCTGTAATTGCTGATATTCAGCATTGTAATTACGGCTTTCTCTTCTATAAATATGAGAACCCTCACAAAGAGAGGTATTCAGTCCAATTGACAAAAGGGTACTTTTTAAAGTGCATATAAACCTCTGATACCTCACAATAAGGTCCTACTTGCAACCCAAGCTGTGATGCCACAAGTATAATGGAGTCAATTATTCTCTTGTTATTGTTATTTTTTGGTTGATATTTAGGAGTTGATGGCATTCATGATGGGATAAATGGCATAGCCGACCCTTGAGGGATATATAGAGTGAGCTCGCCTGTGTGTGTGTGTGTGTGTGTACAGACAAAATAATGATGTAAAGGGGCCGGCTAGTGCAATATGGATATCTCTGCACAGATAAGCATACACCATAGGCTTTGGTCAAGTGATTAAGTACTAAACAGTAATCATATTATTGTTGGGAGAGCAAGTATATTACCAGGTTCAAGTGATGAACACGTGTTAAAACCTTTAATTCAGCAAGAAATTCTTTGGATGCTTGCATATCCATCTTCTTGATTGCAGCTTTCTACAGACAAGAGTGATGAGGGAGGGGGGCTGTTATGAAAGTGAAAACTGATATAAACATTAAAACAAGATGGTATGGCCAAAAGCTGGTATGCTTGCTTAGCCATCCATATAAAGTATTAACAGATGCAACATGTAAAGTAGACATACAAGATGTTCATGAATGTGCATTTCATCTTTAACATGAGCAAAGCATAAATATTGTCACTAAGTTGATTAATTTCTCATACACTTCTAATCAACCAGATTGGGTGCTGAACCCTATTCAACAAGCCCCATAGAACCAATTGAAGCTGACTTTAGAAATTCAATATTTACCATTGCTGTCCAGCTTGACTACCATACTTAGGAAGTCCCTTTTTGACCAACCTCCTCATCATTCCCCAATTTAGAGTAGCTTAAATTACCAATAAAGGAATCATAGATAAACACATTCAGCCAAGAAAACATAAGTGGCATGAAGTCATGTTACCTATTCAGCTATGCAATTCGCAAGTCTCACCTTTGAACCTTTATATATGCTAAAATAAGTTTGTTCTCAATAACATCTTAATTTATTAAAAATCAAAGTTCTAACCATCTCCAATCTAAAAGGATCACCATAATTTTCCTATTTGAAATCGGTTCCTAGAAGGTTTCTCATCAAATGGGGTGAAAGACTGCAAATATTCAATGAAGAGGGACTACCATATATAAACCTGCATGACTACAACACTTATTATATTATCCAGGCATAACAAAATCAGCCATGTAGAGGGAGTAGCATATCACTTAAAAAAAGAAAAACATTCTTGACCAAGAAAATCAGAAAGTTGCAGAGCCAACTACATATTTAATGTGCAAATCTGCCATGCACTGATTCATTTGCAAGCCACCTATGATGAATAAAAATACATATGGCTACATACCTCGCCTCTCAGCTCTGCATAATAAACAGCCCCAAAACCACCTTGACCAATCTTATTAGCCATACTGAAGTTATCAGTAGCTGTAGCAAGTTCTTCATATGAGAACTCTACTGATTTGTCCACAGTTATGCCTGTAAGACCTGGAGCTGGACCACCACCAGCACCAGTTACTTCTTTCTCGAAGCTACTTCCAAGCCCTAAATAGAGGAAAAACCCATAAGTGAAATCATGTCTAATCTCCCATTAGAAAAAAAAGAGGCAAACATCCATACAATTTCATTCGTTCTATCAGTCACAATGATTCTTTATAAACAGTTCAAAGCAATCAGTGGAGCTGCTTAAATGGGATTTCCAAGGTCAATTTGCAGACTATGTTGCAGAAAACAAGGATAGATCAGAGTACTGACACTAGTGAGAATTTCAAGTAGCAAACTCTCCAAACAAAATCAACAATCACATTATTGTGGGGGAGGCGGCGGCGCATCTCTTAGGAATGTGACTTATGATGATCAAATAAAATTGTCATCTCATTTAAATGAGGTTTCTAGCGTTTACATTAAGAGGTGAATCAAGTTTAAAGATACTTTTTGAGACCAGTAGATCCATTAAAGATACTTTTTGAGACCAGTAGATCCATGAAGCACTCATTCACTGACAAATATCTATAATGGGTTCAGAACAAAGTATATATACCATGCTCATTCTGAGCAGATAGATCCTCAGATAGCGCTAAGAGCGACTGTGCCTCCACCTTCTCCTTTCGGTAATATCCAAGATATATACAAGCTGCAATGAACAGCACACCAGCTACTCCTCCTATAGCTATGCCAGCAATAACTCCGCCCGCTAATCCTGCTTGTAGTTAAGCAAATATTAAGCTCAAAAGTAGCATCAACTTTCCACTTTATCATCACATAATTGTCTCTGAATATCAAAGTAAACATAATCATTGTAAAACCAACTGTAGGAGAAGGCCAAACCGCTTTTGCTGCAAAATGGAGAAAAACAAAACAAAGCTTGTAAATATGAGAAAACGTACAATAGGTTTTAAGAAGAAACAGATGTAACTTCATTTAATATGAAGACTAAATTTATAGAAGCTACCTTGATGCCAGAGGTGGATAAGTATCATTTTGATCTGCAAATAAAAAGAAAAAAAAAATTCAAGTTAATGGAAACTCATACCCCCAGAAACTACATTTCAACGAAAAAAAAAGGAATACTCCTGATGCCTGAAATTCATTGGTAATATTGCCTTTTTCTTTCTGGTAAGCATGCTATTGCATAACTTGTGTGGCCCACTTGGAGCAATAGAGAAAGGAAACTGCTCAATGTTTTTCATAGCATTTGGAATTGGACACATGTGCATCATGAAAAAAAAAAAAAGGAGAAAAGGAATCACTACCAGTATCACCAAAGTGAAAGTGACGGTAGAATAATGGCGAAGGGGGGGATGAGGAGTTGGCAAACGAGGTTTCATGTTGGTTTGACAGATACTGTTTAGGCTAGATGTGCTTCTGACATTTTAGAAATTCATGTACCTATTGCGCTTGGAGTCTTGGAGAAGACATAACTTGTAGCGTTGTGTTATATTTTACAGGCCTTGCAACTTAAGATTCAATGTGTTCCACTTTCACTCTTGTGCTTCCATTGGAAGAAATTTTGAGTTTTATACCATAGTATTAATAATCTATCCCACTTCAGGGAGGCCCATTGATTTAGTTATCACTTCAGTGGCTCAACCCAGTTCCCAAAATACCCATTGCTCCATTGCCAAAGTCTAAAGTAATAGCATGCAATCTCCAATCGCTTAACTAGACTTTGCACTTATCCTTTTATCTATAGATAACAAAGGAACATGTTCATTCCCAATTACCCAAATTGAGTATCTAGGCTCATCCAGCAGCCCTTAGTAACACTATCTAAGTTGAGTTTATAATGGATTCAACAAATTGGATATTTACTTTTTAAGCTCAATTACAATTTACCTCTTGTGGTTAAGCCTAACTACACTTGCCTTTCTTACTTTACAAAAATTGAAAAAAGATAATGTGCATCTAGAGTGTTGCATAAATGATAATGTGGCAATACTCGATCGGTTCACCAAAATATGTTAATTTTATCCAAATTATGAGGTTAGTGTAAATTTTCAAAATCAGGAAGATAAATTATAAGTAGTCTGAACCACAGATAAACTATAATTTACCCTTAAATTTTAAGGTAAAAAATTCTTGTATGCAAGTTTGTAGGCATAATAATACCTTCCAACCCTAAAGATCCATGAATCATTAGTCCTACATAAGTCTTTACTTAATCCTGCAAGAAATCAAATTCTCATCTACTGTTTGCTATTCTAACACATCTGTGAATTCAATAAATTAAATTAACAAAACCCCAACTCACATATCTGCATAAAATTTCGTGAACTCAAAGCATAACGAAATTTGTCACCTTTGCCTGGAATATACACCAAACCACTCCCTTGGCTGAAATCCACACCCGGGTTGTAACTCTGCAGCAACGTCGTAGAATTAAAGCCCGTCTCCGCCGCAACCTTTTCGACAGTCTCATTCGGCCGAAGCGGATAAGTAATAAACAGCCCGTATTCCCTCGAAACCGAGCTGCTCCCACACGAACATGTCACCGGAACCTTCAACCTCGTATTCACATCGGGTATCATATTGGGGTCAAAGCTATTATTCGTCTGCAACGACTGGTACGTGGTCAGATTCGCGTAGTACGTCTGCGCCACCGTCGTGTACGTGTCCCCGGTCCTAACCGTGTAATCAAACACGTAACCCAGATACTCATCATTGATGCAATTACATGGGAATGGAACATTGATTCTTATATCCTGTCCAACACTGTCTTTGTTGGGTATCTTCTGCTTGTTGTAGCTTACAATCGTATCAGGTGTAATATTAAGGTCAGATTGCATAACCTCAGCTATGAATGTGAGATTTGAGAACTGCCACACGTAGTATGAAGCTAAAGCTAAACCACATCCTTTGCTACATTTGGATTCGGCTATGGAACAAAAAACAGACAACAATACCAAAAAGCCCAACTTGGATTTCATTGGGATTGGGAAATTGGAAACTGGTTTCTGATTTGTTAGCAAAATCAAGAACTGGGTATTTGTTGATTGGGGAAGACACAGAGGAGTTAGATTGACTATGCTCGATGATGCTGACCGTTGACTACGTTCGTTTTGGGTTTGAAAACGCACATATGCGTGTTGGCTGGAGATGACGTGGAGGACTGTTGTTGGCTGAGGACTGTTGCTTCTGATAGCCGACATGGTTAAGGTTAAACAGAGCCGACCAGCAGAGTAATGCATGCACTAATTTCTCATTTTCATCAATATCCAAATGATTTGCCAAATTATTGTAAAATAAAAGGGGAGTGATTCTTGCGATCCCTTTGCACAACGAACGTGGGCACTCTCACAAGACACATTGGAGTTTTTCAATGCAAGGGAAGGAGGAATGGAGACACTTTATTTCAAAATAGAACGAAAGGGACATAAATCTTATAACATAACATAAAATACAAGTATCTTAATGTTACGAAAATTTATTCATAACATGATAGATTAGGTAGGAGTAGTAATTCGTGTTCGCATGTCAGATCCAGATCGTATCAAGATATATATATATAAGACCATATAGGTCAAATTCTTAAACCATAACCCTCGAATTTTGTATTAAATTCGTGTGTGAATTTGTGAGTCATGTAAGAATTGTCTGTTATTATGTTGTATATCGGGTTCGAGTCGTGTCAAAATATGCGTATAAAACTATATAACTCAACCCTAACCCGATCTATTTAATTAAATGGGTTAGATTCATTAATTTGGACATCTTTCAAACTCACATTTGAAAAAATATATATATATTTTTGATTATTTTATTAACTTTCTAGTATTTTTAAATAGACACTTATAATAAGATAAAATAGAAAATACCCGATTAATAATAGGACATAAATTTTCTATAAACCGGTTTGTAGAAAATTTTATACAATCCACGTATAAGAGTGACATGTGTCCTTTAAACGTGTGAGAAGCACATGTATTTTTATTAATGCTATTAAAACATTTGTTTCTCACATGTCAATGGACACATGTCACTCTTATATGTAGGTTGTATAAAATTCCCTACAAACCGGTTGGTAGGAAATTTCTATCCTTAATAATAAATCTAATAAAACTAATCACATCCTAAATGATAACTAAAAATACTTCATTACAAATTCTAATCCCCTCCTAATTCCTGTAACAATTTCACCCTGTTTTGAATAAACCTTGTCCCCAAGGTCCTAGAAAGACTCTTCATTCCTAGTGGCAGCTGAGGGTTGCTGCCTTCACAATTTTGATGAGTCACCTCTGAGACATGAAGAAATGATAAAACAAAAATGAAGTAAACAAATCCCAACAATCTTATTCTTGTACCCCAGTAGCTTTGGGTGTTGATAGGGTTGAAATAATATGCTTTTGTGGGTGTTTTAGATGATTGTTTTTCTAGTGGGGATTGGAGTGGGAATATGATTGGTTGTGAAAAATGAAAATGGTGCTTCAACCTGGTGGAATGAGTCTTGGGTGCTTTTGAATGTGATGTCGGTAAGGGTCATTCCATTGTATCTTGCTGTTTATAATGTTGGGCTTTATGGGTTTACAGGCGGATGAGAATGTCGTTATTTATAATATTCATATTGAGATTCGCATTTTGCGCATGACCATTCCTGGCCCATGGGGAAGGCGGCGAGTCACCCGAGAGTTGGCTTCGGCCACATCTAGGGGTGGCTCGCAGGCCAACCCCCTCCCCAAAGGGATAGGCATCTCCAAAAATTCTCATTTTTTTTATTTTTTTTTTAAATAAAAAATAAAATTTGAAGTTTTTAAATTTTTTAAAACGTCGTCGTTTTACCTGATGTATCAATGCCTATGTGGATAAACAGTGACTTACCCTAACGGATGTTGGAAAAATCACGGAAGAGCAGATTTCAAATCCGCAACAAACTTAAGTAGTCAAATTTTATTTTTAAAAAGTGAGGGACTGATTTCAAATCGCACGTTAAAAGTCAGAAATTAAACATTCCCTATTTTTTAAATCCAACATGATATATACCCAGTTGCATCCAAGATATTGATAACAGACATACTGATTTCAAATTTCATACCCCACAGACTACGTACTAGTGAGAATCAAATTGATACAAGTAATATCTCATGCTGCCAAAGAAATTAACAAAACTTCTTAATTCCCTAGTCAAGTAATCATGTATTCATCATGTTAAGCCCACCAATGAAATACGAATCAGAATTTAAAATCAACAGAATGCTCAAAAATAACATAGCAAAATATTGGATAGTATATATATATATATATATATATATATATATATATATATATATATATATATATATATATATATATATATATATATATTAAAAATTCATGACAGTAAACACATAAATTTGGCTTACAAGAAATCTATCCCTCCTTCGGACTTACGTTTTGAAATAATATTTTTTGATTATTATATTAACTTTTTAGTATCTTTAAATAGACATTTACAATAAGATAAGATAAGATAAAAAAAAAAAAAATGTCAACTAATGATAAATCTAATAAGACTAAATCTTAGTCCTAATTGATAACCAATAATCCTTATTAACTAAAATTCTAATCCCCTCCGTAACGCTCAATCATCCAATTCCAACCAAAAAAATTCGGTTATGGAACCGCCCAATTCAAGCCCGAGGTGGAGACGTAAAGAGAATGGAACTGCCTTGTATGATGTGGGGTATTTTTGACAACCTTCTCAGCAATCTTCTTTGAACGTTGAAAACATCATTATTTTACTTATAAAAAAAGAAAAAGAAAACATCATTATTCAGTTAAGAGTAAATTAAGCAATATCAGGCTCGTTTGACATTGCCTTTTAGTTTTAGATGAACCGGGTTTAACCCGGCAATCCGAGTTGAAGATGGGCCATGGGTCGAGTTGATGGACCAGATTAATTGGATTCGTGGAACGCACATAGAGGACGCGCTTGGCAAGGACGGGTTGGGATAGTTGTCAGAGTGTGGGCGCATGAAAATGACATGCAGAAGCATGTATCGCCGCATGGGAGAAAGTAGAAACTATCAACGCGTGGAAGCACGTGATGCTTAGGGACGACGCGTGGCTAGAGTTAGCAGAACACTCTGGACGTGCATGAGGGCCCGTGGCAGCTCGTACAAGTGTGACCTTGGCGGATCTATCGAATAACGCGACCACCAAGGTGATTGAACGACCGTTGGTGATAGGCCTTCCATAGATCGACATATTTGTTCCTTGCAACACATGATTCTAGTTTTAGATTTCCAAAATCTGGTTTGAGGGAGGCTGGGAAGAGACTCACAACAATGGCGGTGGCGTGTGGCACAAGTGAATGTCAGCTAGATCGTTGGAGAACACACTTAAGAAGATGCCAGGAAAACGTCAAAAAAATTTATTGGAGGATAAAAAAAGTGGCTTTGATATCATATAAAAATATATGATGGGATGATACGAAAGAGAGAATAGAGAGCGGAAGTGAAAAGAGAAACAATAAAGTATTTGGGCTACATCTTGTATATTGAAGTATAAGTTGACGTGCTACAAAAGTTTATATTTATAGACATGTTAGAAGCGGTGAACAAAAAATCCTAAGCTAAGTAAGGTAGGGAATGAACTTACAATGAAAGTTAATAACATAAAATATTCTAACAACCTTTATGTCACGTGATAATAAAAAAGTGAATAACACTTTCTAAAAAGTATTCATTGTTTTGTCTACGTATATTCAAGTCATGGTTTTTGGTCTAAAAATAAAAGAAAAATATTATTTAGTAGATTATTATATGATCATAATATGACTGATCGAGATGATTATGGTGCAAATCAACTCTTAATTTTTCTTTTTACAAGTACTTACTATTCAAAGATTAATTTTCATTGCCATGCACGTAATATCAATTATATAACAATCATATAAAAATATATTAAATAGCATTTCTCAAAACAAAAATTCCCTTATCCATAGTTTTTGGTCTTCCAAATAGGTTATAAAAAAAATAAAAAAATAAAAAAGTAAATCAGTTACTCAAAATTAAAGCATAACGAAATTTGTCACCTTTGCCTGGAATATACACCAAACCACTCCCTTGGCTGAAATCCGCGCCCGGGTTGTAACTCTGCAGCAACGTCGTATTAAGGCCCGTCTCCGCCGCAACCGATTCCACAGTGTCATTCGGCCGAAGCGGGTACGTAATAAACAGCCCGTATTCCGTCGAAACAGAGCTGCTCCCACACGAACATGTCACCGGCACCTTCAAAATCGCACCCACGGCTATATTAGTGGCGTCATAGCTATTATTCGCCTGCAACGACTCGGACGTGGTCAGATTCGCGTAGTACGTCTCCGCCACCGTCACGTACGTGTCCCCGGCGATAGCCGTGTAATCAAACACGTGACCCAGATACTCTCCATTGATGCAGTTGCACGGGAAAGGAACATTGATTCTTATATCCTTCTGAACGCTGTCTTTGTTGGGTATCTTCTGCTTGTTGTAGCTTACGATTGTATCAGGGTCAGATTGCAGAACCTTCGCTATGAAGGTGAGATTTGAGTCCTCCCACACGTAGTATGAAGCTAAAGCTAAATCACATTCTTTGCTACATTTGGATTCGGCTATGGAACAGAAAACAGAGACCAAGACCGAAATCAAAATCCCCAACATGGGTTTCATTGGATTGGGAGATTGGAAACTGGGTTCTGAAATGGGGGCAAAATCAAGGACTGGGTCGATCTTTTATGGTGATTGGACGGGGAAGACAAAGAGAAATTACATTTGAATATGCTTGATGATGTTGAACGTTGACTGGCTGAGTTTTGGTGGTTTGAAAAGATAAGCTGGAGATGACGTGGAGGACTGTTGTTGGCTGAGGACAGTTGCCTCTGATAGCAGAGACGTTTGTCGTTGGCTAAGGTTAAACAAAGTTGAACTGTGTCTGTATCTGATTGTCGTTTTTAAATGTCTGGTTGTCGTTTTTAAGTGTCTGAGCCGGCCTGAGAGAGGAATGCACTTATTTCTTATTTTCATCATATATCCAACACGTGGCAGTTTCAATTTGAAAGAAGAAATTGGGTTTTTAATAAAATTATTAAAAAAAAATATGAGCTTCTTCTTATATGCTTAAAGAATACATAACGGTAAATACATAAAAGTTTTATCGGTTGAATTGAGAGAAATTTTTTCAATCTAATTTAGAGGAAATATAAACTTTAGAGAAATTTTTAATATAAAAAACTTTATATTTCCTCCTCCATTCCTCTAGCATTTATTTGAAACAATATTTAAATAATTTTTCTTTTCTCTATCTTTCCCTAATATTTAATTTAAATAATATTTAAGTGGTATACAAAAAGGATGAGGGAGCATTTAAATGGGGAAGAAAAATTGATTTAGTTCTATAAATTGAGAAAAAGTTATAGGAAAGCTGCTGCTACTGCTCTAACATCTCTTTATATAACCAATGAAAAATGTTTGATTTTATTTTCTTGTACATTTTTTTTCTATCTGCATACAAGAGATGTGCAAATTTATCATTGAATCTATAAGACCACGCGTGGGTTTCACATGTTCAAATGGTAGATTTCTAAAAGATACGTGCAAAAAATGACACCAAACATTTCTTCTGACCAATTTAGTGAGTGAGCTTGGCTTGGATTAAGAGCTAAATATTTCATAACAAAACACAAGAAGACATTTCTCATAATAAGAAAAGAGACTGTCTCAATACCAATGGACCCAATTTCACCTAAAAAAACCCCATCTTGATTAGGGCTTTCTTTTTATTATTATTTTTTGGATCACATGAGCTATATGATTAGGAATATATATATTTGTTATGATTGTATGGACCAATTAGATAGACACCTACGTCAAGGTGGTGGACTAGAAATGGTCATCATTCTCAACCGCGTCCAAAGATTCTCCATGTGAAGTTTTGCCTAATTATTATTATTTTTTAGGACTTGGCCAAAATCCATTAGAAAATTAATATTATCATTATCAGTTGTTTAAGTAGTTCATATACGGTAACGCTTAACAATATCATCATTCATTTTAGTTCACATTAATCCAAATGAGCATTCGATGTTATGAAAAAATAATGTGCATATATATTTGTCTCCAGCTAGTTTTATTGATTCAATTTTATACTCCATTTGCTTCGACGTATAATGTTTTCCGTCGTAAAATATTTTCAACGACATCATTTTTCAGAAAAAATGATTTCCTTAAAAAAAATTTATGGGGTTTGACTCGTACGAAAAAATCACCAACAGCGAAAAATCACTAGTGATGAGATTCCGTCACTGGCCGATAGGATTTCGGCCACTTTCATCGGATTTATGCTATTGTTGCTAGATTACAGCGATGAAAGCCGGAATTGGCGGCAATGGCCAGATTCCGGCGATCAAGTTTCATCGGAATCTGGCTTAATATGGTCGGATTCTGGAGAAACTAGCCATATTTCGACCAATTTAGGCGGAATCCGGTGATGGTGGTCGGCTGTCGCCGGATTCAGGCGGGCCAGTGCTAGATTCTGGTGACGGTCGTTGTCGGCAAAATCCGATGATGAGATACCAAAATTTGAGGACTTTCAGCGGTAAATTCGGTCTACTAACAAACTCCAATGTCGGCGACGGCGGATTCCCACAAACGTGCCTGGAAGAATAAAGATTTTAAATTCACAAAACGATTTACGGTTTTTAAAACCATAAATCGTTTTTCAAAAATTAAAGAGGTTTTTTTACGGTCAAACTGAAAATGATTTCCGTTGATCATTATTTTCAGTTGCACTAAACACCGGAAAATACAGAAAATATTTTACGCTTACCTAGATTTCAGTTCTATTTGTTAATGCTTTTTTAGAGGGTTTTTATTTATTTATTTTGTTTTGGATTTTGAGTTATTTATTAATATTTTCTTAGCATTTGGTGATTTGGTGAGCACTGTTCACTTTCATCAAATATTTCAAAAATTTGGTGAGTGAGATGCAAAGCCTTTTAAACTCATTTCATTTTGGTTATTTTTTAGCTAGTAGATGAGAGTACTCCTAATTAAAGAGTTGTTTTAGGATAATTAGACCAAAATTTAGTTAAGAAGTATTTTTATGTTTTTGGCCCATTTAGAGTGTTTTAGGGCCTTACCTTAACATTAGTGTTCTAGTTAGAAAATGTTCAATTGGACTATTCTGGACTAATCCTCAAAAAATAATGCATATAGACTTTTGTATGTTTCCGCATTTATAATTAACAAAGGCATTTAAACTCATCAATTTAATTAATGTTTAATAAGTGCAATGGTGTTTCCATTTAAAGTAACGTCTGGAACTTCTTTCTTTCTTTTATTTTTTATTTTTTATCTTAAATTTGATGTGCCTTTTAAAATTATCATTTACCTTGAGATTGATCATTATTAGATTTTAATCAAATGATAGTTTTAAAAGTATCACTAACTTTGGAAGGATAAAAAGATGGTTCATAGCATTACTCTTCTATTTATGACTTTTTGAGCGTCTCTAGGGCTTGAAATATGTTACATGCATATCACTTTTTTAAATCAACCATTAGATCTGTAGGACCCACATGTGAATTTTTGTGGGTCCTATGAATCCAATTGTTGATTTAAAAAAGTAATGTACAAAAGATGTACAAGTGATGTTCAAAAGTCATTTCTCCTAGGGCTTTTGGATTAACTGATTTCGCTTAAATGCTGTAGAAATAAATAAATAGCACCTTTATTTTATTTTATTTTTTTAAGGGTCAGATTTAATTTTATTTTCTCTCTTTTTCATGGAACACTTAAAATTAAATATGAATCGTTGAAAAAACTATAATATAGATGATTTTTTATTTATTTATTTAATTTTTTAAGGGTAAGATTTTATTTTGTTTTCTCTCTTTTTCATGGAACACTTAAATTAAATATGGACCCTTAAAAAACTATAACATATATATATATACACACACACATGCACATACACACACCAAATCAGTAGGGCCAAAACTAGTACCCCACATCTGTATCTATATATGGGACACAGACTAATTATTTGCAATTTTAAGGGAATCTGGATTTTCAGCAAATGTGAAAAAACGCTCATAATTGAGGCTCACATGCTCCGGTACGTAGGCGGATACCCAAGATATGTTAGGATAGATAGGCCCCATAAGAGCTGTCTCACATTTGTTGTACGGGTTGCCAGAAAAAGCCCTTGTAGGGACTCACTTACCCTAATAGGTGTGCGGGCTATACCTAAGATCTATTCGGACAAATGGACTCCATAAAAACTCTCTCACATTTACTATCCAAATTGCTAGAGATTTCTATCCATCTCAAGGCCGTTAGTGATAAATTTAGAGATCGGGGGAAAACTGCTAGAAACATTTAGAATAGCCACTTGTATAGCTTAAATAATGTTTTTCACTTGTTCTGCCGTTCTGGTAGCTTGCATCTGCCAAGACAACCCAAATGCCTTGCCAGAAACCATCAAACCTAAAAGTTTAAGCGTACACATATACAGCAGATGCAAGATCTGAGAGCAAGGAGGCTGGTAGCTCAACAATGATGTTCCAATGGGAATAATGGGCTGGACCAATTCCTTGATGATGAAAGAAATGGGTAGGCCCAAGGTCCAGTGTTGCAATTGATTAGCCCATAAATCACAGGGATTACTAGGACTTTAAGGACAAGATCCATTCAAAAGGGGGAGGAATGTTACTGATAGAATTATGAGAAGATAGGCTTAGATGTTGGGTTAAATGTAGGACATTATTCCTAAAAAAGAAAAAAAAGTAAGAGTTTATTTTACATTGATTAATAGTGGTTTTAAGATTTGTTTTCATCATTTTAGGATTGGGATTAGTTCATATCATAATTATCTTAAAATTAGATTTATCATTAGTTTGAATGTTATCTATCTATTCTATTGTAAGTCTTACAAACCGTTGAATTTTAATAAGAGTAATTCTACATACTACACTTCCATCTTATTTCTATTTCACTGGGCTGAAGTGGTGTCTATCAGTTATTAGATCAGTCATTTGTTAAAAAAATAAAAAATCAAATGGCTGATGAGCACTGTCATATCAGCTCATGCAATGAGATGGGTGAGATGAAGGTGTACATTAGTCATTGAATCAGTCATTGTGAAAAAAAAAAAAAAAAAAAAAATTCAATGGCTGATGAGTACTACCATATCAACTCAATGAGATGTGAGTAAGATGAATGTGTAGTAATAAAGGCATGCATTGATTTATTTTCCAAACACGTGTTTGAATGAGGCATGGGTTCCCTTTAAGAATTTTTAAATTTATTCCGTTTACGTGCTTGAGAGATCAACCACGTAACAAGATAATATTTTGTTTTCGAAAAATTGTTATTTAACTTTGAGTTGTATTTACTTAAAGGATAGTTATATTTCACAATATTGGAAATTTATTTTTAGGGTTTATGAAGGTTATTAATGATACTCTATATGCAGAAAATATGTTGCAATTAACCCACCATATTACTCAAGATATAAACATGGTCATATATTGAACCAGTTAGTGGCTAAACCTAGTTTTGTGAAGGGTTGACTCACATCAGTTCCTCAACCTGAGCCCAAAAAATTATAAAACTTGCCAAAACGACAAAAAAGTGTAGTAAGTGGGTTGACTCACTCCATTCCCAAGCTTCATCCACGACCAAAAAAAAACATTATTAATGTATGAGTCATATGGTCCATATGGACAAAGTTAATAATTTGTTCAACATCTCACTCAAGTCCTTTTTAGACAAGAACCACATTAAAGTAAAAGATGCCTATCAGGTCTAATGGACTCGATGCCACACCCAACCTTACTACACTGAAAAATGGATTACTTTTTCCTCCCACAAATTCTTGGAAAATTTGACTATTTTTTTCCCCTCACAAATATATCTTTGGAAAAAATAGTGTTTTTTCCTCCCAATTAAATTATCTTTTGAAGGGCTTTTTCTTTCGCTTCACCTCTCTCCTTCTTTGAATACATATGCGTCCATTTAGGTTTACAGTTTCAAAACGTGCGATTTGAAAACACGGTTAAGCGTTTGGTAAAATCGCAATTTAACCTTAAAATCACAGTTTATATATCCTTTAAAATAGTGCGTTTGTAAAAATACACTCCCTTGTTTGTAATTTGAAAAATCGTAATTTTTTAAAAACGTATTCTTAAACGGTACACTTTTCACGATTTTGTTTAAAATTGCAATTTTAATCATTAAAATTGCCGGGCCAAACGGACTCAAACTTTTCCGTTAGGATCTTCTATGCACGTGTGTTTGCGCGCCCGCCCAGCTGTTGCATTTTATCAGTGCATTTGTTAGAAATAAGTTTGTTTTGGGTGGCACTTCAGCAGCCAATCAAGTTTATCAAAGCATGATGGATAGGAAAGATTATCTCAACAACTATATCTAGCTATATGGCCACGTCTTCCAACATTTTACCCACTCAAAAAGTTTGATCCTCAAGATTGGATTTTAGTGTCTACCACTTTAATTATAGGTTGTGGCGGCTTATTAAAAGGTGGCCGGTGGAGTTTAATTAGTAGAGATCTGAAATTTCAAATTATTACGATGATCCATAGTTCATGCATTGCAGAAAGAAGGGTGCTGTTGGAGTGGGTATGGGCAATATTTGATGAATGAATGATGCAAAAACATCTTCTGAATGGCTTTCCAGTCATGGTCTGTGACTGTGAGACATATAAAAAGTCTGTGAAACAAATAAATAATCATTCCCTGTATTAATTTATTTGTGATATTATACTTGCTGAGCAAGGTATTTCTTCCTAATTTTAATGATAATCTCCAAGATTTCTTCCAAAAAAAAAAAAGAAAAAAAAAAGGGGTGCTAATATGGGGGCTAACAGATGTAATGATTATATATATATATATATTAAAGAAAAATTTCAAAACCCAGAGAGATATGGCCCTCGAAACCCTGGTTCCGTCGCTGCGAAGGAAAAAAATCCCTTGATTAATGATTATGAATAATGAGCAAGAATAAATGTTAGTATGGTGGGAAGCAAAAATGGAAGGAACGTCAAAGTTTGATGTCACGTTAGGAATTCAAGGATCTCTCACTCTTATACAAGATTAGACAGGAGACAGGAGACAGGAGACTGGCATTACACACATATATATAAATAATCTGGTGGCCATTCCTTTTCATCCTCCACTAACATCTCATCACCTCATTCAGGGCCTCCAAACACATACACTAATTATTGCCAGGCTTGCCCTGCTTCAGCGACATGGTTAATTGCCTTTTCCTCCTTTTGGCTAAGATCAAGTTTCAGCATTCAGGCAAACTACACAGACCGCATGAGCATTTTTTTTTTTTTGGGACTTATTTGATTAAAACAATTAGTAACAGATTAGCGTTACAAAAAAAATATGGGATTTAGAGACCATAAAATTTGTTGCTAAAGCTCTTTTGGTCGTCGCTAAAAGTTGTCGTGGTTATCGTGTCAAGGATGTTTCTCTGCAAATTTGCAATGACCATAAAAGTTGTTGCTGATAATTGTTATTAGTGGTGACTTTTGTTGTCGCTAATAATCGTATATGTCGTCGCTAAAAGTTACCCACGTGAGTTGACATGTTGATGAGACTATTTTATTAGTCATGACGACCTGTCTCGTAGTCGCTAATATGAATCTTATCAATGACTACAAAAAGTTGCCGTTGATATTGTAGCAGTCGTCGCTCAACGATGACACGTCGTTGATGAAATCTTTATATACATAATGCATTTATCAATGACATGCAATTAGCTTAGTGGTCGTTGGCAATTTATATATCAATGACGAATATTCTTGGTTGTCGTTGATAATCTGTGATTTTTTTTAATTTTTTTTTAATAGTGTACACTAGATAGGGAATTAAGTCTTATTAATTTAGTCACTATAATTAGTTACATGATTGTGATTTCAAGTAACTAAGTTCTACATCAAATTATAGTCACAATAGTAAATGTTTAATCCGATAGCTCTTTTGACAACCATCAAGATTGATAGAAGTGTGAATTACCATACTCATAATCTGATACTATTGAGGTTAAACTTACATACTTAAGTTTTTATTAAATGATATTTCAACTTTTTTATATTAAGAGCTTAGAGATTCTTAACAAGGGACGTACGTAGCAAATTGGTGATGGGCAAAATCTTGATTGGCTATCGACCTACGTCACCTACTAATAATATTATAAAGATTCATATTCAGACAAAGAATTGCTTATTTAGACTAAATATATGATTATATTAAATACAATTGAGCACCAAAAAAGAAATAAAATACACATAAAAAAAGGCATGCATTTGAGATAGCTAGCTTTGTAGTACACAAATTTTTATAGGAAAATATTTGGGTATACAAATTTTATTATATGTTTCTTATAACTAAACTCGTGTGCAGTCCACATGGTACTACCACGTCAATTACTAGCTTAAAAAAATTAAATATGCCTATTTTTCAATTATTGGTAGCAGCGTCATGTTCATATATCCCGTTCCACCTCCTTCGTAGCTATTTCTGCACTCCGCACCCACACTGACAATGCCAACCATCTCGTTTCTTCTTAGGTGGCTCACTGGCCGGCCCGTGCGGCCACCCACAAGGACTCACGACCTGGCCGCAGGTGAGGGAGATCTAGGGATGGCCATGGGGAGGTTCGGCACCCCCGGTGGTTCATTCACATGGCAAACGTGAGATGGGGGCTAGCGTGAATATCATGTAAACTGTCACATTAGTTTAGTAATTGATGTGAAAAGTATCACATAGATTACGACGTTAATTATTAAGAAAGAATGTAGTAAAATCTGTAAAATCAATCGATATATCCCACTAATTTTCTAATTGCGACGTCTACATCTGAAATGAACTATATATGTTGACGGCAAAGCCGGCCCAATGGCAATGGGGACTACGTATTCCTGATATTCAACGATCCATTTGAAGGTAAACAAGATTTTAATTGTGATTAACCTTTCAAAAGTATATTCAAAGTTTTACCAATGCTAATTGTTTAAGTTCAACAACCAAAATGAGAGAGAGAGAGAGAGAGAGAGAGTCGGTGTTAATAAAATTTGTGAATCATGAACACAAGTTTGAAAGTTAATATATATTTTGGTTGGATGAGATCGAATTAGGCAATCACCTCACAAACTGCCGTACAAACGGGAAAAGTGACCCATTGACCTATTCTATTTGATTTTTAACCATATGATGGATAGATATTATAATAGATTTCTCCACTTCTCAAATAGATTAAATTATATTGTTAATTAAAGTTACTAGCTATAATGAGTTTAAAGATTTCCATATTTTGGTAGGTGTTGAACTGTTGGTCATGAGTTAACTTTCCGTCAAAGATTTTACTCTCGAGTATGATTTCCTAGCTTGTTCGAAGCTGGAAATTAAGTAATCATGTTTGTCTTTGGTCATTGTTTCAATTGGAGATTATTGAATATATTTAGTTTTTCAAACAGCAATATCACCTAGCCTCTAAGAGGGTATACAAATTTGTATGGAATATAATAGCTCCTTTTAGAGGATTTTTTTATAAAAGAAAAGAATAAAAAATAGGGGGTGGGACAGTCTGCTAACAAAGACCCTAATACAAACATAACAGTACATGAAAAGCCTAACATCTAGAAATGGGCTAAATAAATGATCCGTCCCAATAGTATCTTGGTACACGTACAGTCCCAAAATATGGCCATTGGAAATGAAGATTTTTGTAGTAGTTAAGTGGCCGGATGGGCTGTCTAAAGAAACGTCTGCTGCTAGTACACACCGATTATGAAGATCTATAGGAGAAGGTAAAGAGCCAAAAATCTACAGGGTCGGAAAGGAGAACGTGGGCCATACGCTAAAATTACAATATTTGAGAAAGTAGCAACCTTTTCCCCACCAAGGAATTTAGAAAAAATCATACTTTTAATACTTGTAAACACTAAATAATACCACCCTATATATATATATATATATATATATATTATATTATATAGGACACAATCATTTGGGACATGAATTCTCTAACATTGAAACAAAGAAAATAAGACCCACTTAATTATCATCCAAAAATACATATTATTGCCTTGTTGAGTAGCCAAAAGGCTCCCATTGGATTGGCAGCAGAAATTAATTAATCTTTTTGTTCTTAAGCATTTTGTGTTTCTGGAGACTGTTCTCAGCAATTGTCTAATGCTCCTACTCCACGTGTTGTAACAAAATCTCAATCTACATAGCCTCTATCATTTCCATGTGAACTACACTCTTACTTGATGTTTTATTTGATTATTAATAAGATAACCATGCGCCTTTAATTGGGACTAATTTCTACCATACTAATTGAGTGTGTCGGTATGGAACCTTTGACCTTTTCCTACGACCAAAATACCCCTTTGTTATGTTGGGCACCATTGTTGTTTACACGTACACCATTGGGTTGGCAAATTCAATAAGCATCCCTACAAATTACGTATAATTAAAGCACCCTCACATAAAAAGGGCTATTCGGTGACGGGTGACCTATTTATCTCGAACAACTTCTCACGGTCGGACACTCCAATTGTAGAGGATCATTTTATAGATAAAGATTCTTAATAATTTTATTGGACAGCAAATGCGAAACAACCTTATGGGCCAAACTGTTCGAACACTCTCCTGTTCAGACATGTAGGTTCTATATGAATTCTCTTATATTTGCTACCTGAATTGCTTGGGTTTACTTGTCTGAACAATTCCCACTCGGATAGGTAGTAAATTATTGAGGATCTAGATGGGAGATTAGTTCATTTGAGGATGAAAAAACTGGCCATTTTGGTCTTTCGAGACGATTAAAAGTCAGAGCAAGGCCGTAACTTGGCCTCAAAGTTCACATATGAGTTAGTGTCTAATTCATAATGTCAATGTCCCAATTGAATGGCCACCTCCACCACCACCACCACCCCCAACCGTCATTTTAGGCTAATGATCCCATGTTTGAGCCCTACCAATAGAAAATTCACAACAATGACCCATCCCCACTAGATCATGATCAGACGGTGTCAAAGCTATGGTCCACTACCAACATTCATAAGAAAGACAAACTATGGGGGACTTAGGGTGTTTGAATAGACACATAATGTCCATAAATATAACTACTCCTTGGACCTTGCCTTTCCATGTCCATCTCTCTTTCTCAAATATTCTTCAAAAAATGAACCGCTTTCACCTCTGCAGCCTCCTTGTTGCTCTTCTCCTTCTGTTTACTCCGAGGCGGCTTTCCGCCATTCGGGTGAGCGTTTCCATCCCTCCCACAGCAACCCGACAAGTTTTCCAGCCTCGGGCTGTCCAGGCTCCCTTTGCCAGCCAAACCAGAGACGACTTCGTGTCAGAGAAGCGAAGGGTGCCTACAGGTTCCAACCCCTTGCACAACAAGCGATAGCTGTGGAGTTTTGGAGGAAGAACCCCATGTTCAGATAATATATCTTCCTTTTACATCATATTTTTTTCTTATGCTTTAGTTTGGAGAGTTTTTTTTTTTTTTTTTTTTTTTTTTTTTTTTTTTTTTTTTTTTAAATTATATTATTGGCTTCGCCTGCGAGCGTGGCCCTTAGAAATTATTTGCACTCAAATTGAACGAACCTTAGACCTGATGTTCGTTCACATATATATGTTGTAGAATACTTAGCTTGATCAGTAGAGATGTTGTACAGAAGGTAAAGAAGAATGTCTGCAAAACCCATGTATGATTTAGAAATATATAGCTTTTGTTTTTATTAATTGCTTGTTGCTTGTAGGCTTTGTATATATCTTTGTTGCCGAGTGGTTCATATTTATAACCTAATAGAGCTATATATTCATTGTATTATTCAATAAGCTAGCCTATCAATATATGTATATATATAGGAATTGATCCAAGAATTAATGCAAAACCAACAGCATATGATTGCTGTAGTCATACGAACCTTTCATGTTTTCCTCTATATATGTTTTCTTGGTAATTACAAACGAACAAAAGTTTGGTTTCTGAGTATCATTAATCATTTCTTTGACAACTGGGAAATGATCATCAAACATATATAGGCCCCCCAGTTTGAATGCATAGTGTAAATACCCATTATTTCATACAACCACCATGCAATTAAGGAACCCTTTTGTACAGAAGAGAATATATATTTATGTTGGTTCTAGGGATCAACAAGATCGAACTTATCTGTAGAAGTAACTGCGTCTGCAAATGCAGTAATTACAGCCTCCCCATTTTTTGTGTACTATTTGTTGAAGTTATCTGATATGGGTTTTGTCCAAAATAGTAGGGTAATTATAGGGCAAAAGTACAAAGATGAAAGCAAGGCAACTCGATCTCCCTGCATATACTGCATTGAATTGTGGGGGAAATTAGCTGTAATTGGTTGTGAGGGGGAGCGTGGTCCATAGTGCATTAGTGCACACACTGGTTACAGTACCCCACCTGGCACCTGCCTTTATTTGTGCGCATGTTATATGTGAACCTAGTTGAACAAATTATTACCTAGTTGAACAAAAAAAACCGTAGTATATATGAAAGCCCTTTCATGCCCAAAAGAAAAGTGGTAATCCTATTGGGGTAGCTAGATACGTGGGAACTCGGCCGCCTTCTGCATAATAGCTAGGCTCAAGTCGGCAAAGCTGTGAACAAAGTTTTCTTTCATAAGAAAACTTTGTCTAAGAATAGTTGGCCAACTGAGTTAACCCAATTTTTTTTTCTAATCTAACCAAACCAATTAACCCATCAAATAAAATTAGCAGATAATAATAATTTTCCATCTTAAATATTTATGAGATTTTTATGATTTTTTTTTTTTTTTTTCCATTCAAACAAGGAAATGGTTAGAAAAGAGTACGTTTTTCTCATTTTGGATTTGAATGGAAAAAAGAATTGGAGGCCAATTGAGAATGCTTCTAAATACAAGATAGAAAGTAACCCATCTAGCTAGCTAAAAAATGTGCATGAACATTGACACACATACTTAAAAACTTTTAAAGCTTTTCAATCATGAAAAGCAACTAAATTAAGTCTAATATCAGCAATAACATTAGCAAAGTACGTTGCATCGAACCAAAAAACAAACTGGGATTTTGAATAGAGAAATATATGCTTTTCTGCATTCTAAATTTTGAATAGAACATGCCAATTCAGCAAAAATGTACGTGAAAGGGACGCTAAAATGCAAAGAAGCGTTTCTATTATGAATAGCTAAGACAATATTAATTGCATCCCCTTCAAGTATGAGTTTATGAACCCATACGAACCAGCTGCTTGAGTAGCCAAAAGGGCGGCTTAGGCCTCACCAGTCACCACCAACAGCATCATTGATCACCACAGCTGCTGCAACAAAATCTACTGTCACTGTCACATCAAAATTAGCTTTAAAACTACCAAAGAGAGGAGGGGTCCAAAGAGAGTGAGTCGTTGTTGAGTCTTTCCAAGCTAAAATGTGAGCCCTTATGGACGTGCTTGAAATTTTCTGGATAGACTGTGGGATCAGGGAATGAACATCATTATGAACTAAATGGTTTCTAACAAACCAAATGTGGTCCAAAGTGATAGCCGTATGAAGAAGCTGGAATTTCCGAGAATCAATACTTAAATCATGAGAATTTTTGCAATATTGTCTATCATAATTCATAAAGCATAAGCTTTTGAGATCAATTTACAATGTGCACCTCACCATTAAAACCTACTCTTTTTAGCAGAAACTCATTTAATGCCTAGAGATATCTTTATCGTTCATATTCAATAATTTAATAGGAGATGTCCTATTGAATAACATGAGACAAGCCAAACTAATAAAGAAATTAGTTGGGATAAGATGGAGTGGACATATACATATTGTACGTGTATTAATTTTGACTGATTGGTGTAGCCTATAAATTAATTTATTGATTTTGAGACTTGTGTGAACAGTAAGACAAACATTGCAAATTAATTAATTTCAAATTAGGGTATTGCCTACAATTTTTATTTATTTTTTTTAATATATGATAATCATTGCAAAAGTCACAGTTTAAAATGAACAGCTGCAATTGATCCTAAGATTATAGGACTATAGTTTTTATTTATTTATTTATTTATTTCTTTTTGGTAATGAGGATATACTCATGCTTAGGGTAAGATTATTCCTCAAGCCAGGATTTTTTTTTTCAAAGAGCACCATTCGTGCTAGAAGGAAAAAAATATATATAGAGGCATGCATCTACCCACATATCTCGAGTGAACTTAGAAAGAATAATGCTACAAAGTACACTATCATCTCATCCCTATTTTATTGGACTGGTGTGGCAGTGTCTATCCGCCATATATTGATTTTTTTTTATTTATTTATTTTTTTTTTTAAAAAAAAGGGCCGAGAAAAAGACTTATGGGCACAATTACATTAGCCGCCCAGTAGGATGTATGTAGGATATGGGTGTAATATTTAGAATTACTCATTCACAAAATTAAAGGAGTTGACCAATATTAATGCAAACTTATAAAAACTAACGAGTAATATTATATCCCACATTTTTATTCCACAATAATTTTTTTTTCTTTAGCAATGACTATTCTAAAGGTTGTTGAGACTGTCGCATCAATATTTAGGGATAAAAATATGGTATTTAACATTACTAAAAACTAAAATCTTTTCCATTTGGAGAACATTAAGGTGTCATGTAAGACAATCACGATATTAAACACCATGAAATACATACACACACAACTAAAAGACGATGTTTTGGAATCCTTGCACTCCTTTTATTTGAAATAATATTCTTAATTAGCAATGACAAATATAATGTCGGAGATTGAATTATATATGCATCGAGTTTAAGAGAAGTATTATGATTTGTTATGTTTATCGGTTTATAGACTGCCCAACTTGACATAAATTAAACATGATTTATCCAAAAAAAAAAAAACCACTTTGGACATGATTATATTCCTTTACTTACTGTATGCAACTTTCTGATATTCTGACCATCGACCTACCGTCAACCCGGTTTTGACCTGTACGGGTTGACTTCCGACAGTAGACAGAGGTAGGGTTGGATATGGATTCAATTTTCTGACGAAAGTTAGAGTTAAAATTGTCATATGGTCTTTTAGACTATCTACTTTTTTCAACTTGACCCAACTTTTTATTTTTTTATTTTTTAAAATAATTATAAAAATGGTGTCATTTTGATTAATTTAATGAGATTTTTCCCAAGTTGAGAACATGTTGTTTTGAAGCTATATACATAAAATAATATTATACATCACTCCATTATCATCTTCATCCCTCCAAAGCTTATGTGGCGTAGTTCTCCACTTAAAAAAGTAATTTTCATGCACTAAATGGTTGGAAGACCATACTAAATAGGCATTGGAAATGGAGAAGACAGTAGAGTGATGTATGACATTACTCATATACGTAACCTTCATTAATTCCTAAACATATTTGATTGTTTTTGGTCATCTTCTCTCTCAATCTCTCAAATCTACCTCTTCCTTATTACACCTTTTTTCTCCCAATTTCAATATTCTTCCTTGTATCGTTGTTGTTGTTGTTCTTTGTTTTTATTGTCACCAGACCAGAGACGATGAAGAAATCTTCATTGATGACTAACAAGTCTGTCGAAGACAGAGATCTGTTCTTCGTCTTCAAAAACCATTCTTGACAAATTCTAAATTACTTTTGCCTGAATTTTTGAAGGTGGAGGTGGTTTGAAAATCACTTTCATCGAAGGTGATCGATACCGAAAGTTATTTTATTATTCCAACTCCAACAAAGACCAAAGAGGTAATTCCGACTTTGGCAGAGTCAATAAACCATCCTTACCTTTAAAAATAATAGTAAATAAATAAAAAGAGAGGTTTTTGCCAAGGCCTAGCTCATAGCTCATAAATAAACTTCTACTTCTAGTCATACTCACAAGAGAACTTTGGGGACGGCTATTTGGTCCAGTCATTAGAAGCTACTCTACCGTCCATATACCCAACAACTCTTCTCTTTCCTTGTCAATGTTATCATCATAACACGTGGCCCTAGGGGGTTAATAAAGTCAAATGCCTAAAACAATATGGTTTGATTACACTTTTGCTTACCAATTCCATACATATAAAAACAAATAAAAAAGATATAGACAACGAACCACATTATCCACCTATGATTATCTTTTGGTTCCCGATTTGACAATATTATTATTATTTGTAAAATAAGGATTAAATATTATTTACTCTCTTTAACTAAAAGTTTTTTTGTAATGTGACTTGCAACCCACTCCAGAGATAGCGCTGGCCTTTTCTGGAGTGACTTGCCGGCCACCCCATAGGCGGGAGGTTGCGCGCGAGCCACCCCAAAGGTGGCCAGCTCTAGCCCCACCTTTATGGTGGCCCGCGAACCACCCCAGATGGAGCCTAGGGCGGCACGTGGCCACATCTGGGGTGGCTCGCAGGCCACCCCTTGCTTTTTCAATAAAAAATCTTTTTTTTTTTAGAAAAATAATTTTTAGGTTTTATATATTATACTTTTCATATCTTAATATGTTTTTTTATTAAGAGTGACACATGTCATCATTTTATTGATAATGACGTGGCATACTAAAAGAACCGTCAAGTGTTTTGACATAATTTGACTATAAGAACTAAATTGTTATTTTGGCCTACCCGAGGACATCTGAATTAGTTTTTATATATCAAGAAGTTATTTGTAATTTAGGCCAATCACAAATATTTATTTTGCATTTATCCCAAAAATTAATTTGTCAAGTTTTTAATTTTTATATATTTATATTTTTAATTTATTCATTTTTTTTTTTTAAAAAAAAGTGACATTTGTCATCATTTTATTTGTAATGACACGTGGTACACTATAATTTAGAGGACCATATCACTTTTTAAAGTTTAGACAAGCTTCATATGCTTAAAATAATGCTTCGTGCACAAAGGGAAAGGTAAATCAAATGTTTGTGTGACATGTGTGTTGGCCTTAGTTACGCATGGCTTAATTTTTGACCATCCGATTAAAAAAAGCCACATCAGGACCGTTAACGTGACGTGTGTTTTTCTTTGTAGTTTTTTAATCTTGCACAAAAAAAAAATCCAACAAATTCATTCCAATCATTTGTTGACCTTGGTTTCCACAAAATCCAATCATTAGATTTCATAGATTTTTGGCAAAAAAAAACCCACCAAAAACCACTATACCTAAACATAATTTCTTAGCTTTATTCAATTTAATTCATCTTCCCAAACATCTATCTCAATTTTCTTTTCTATTCTCTAAACCCATCCAAATATAATTTCAAATCTTTTTCTTTCTTCAAAATTCACAATTTAAAAACAATAAAAAATTGCTGCTATTTTTTTAGTAGTGTTGAGGGACTCTCTTTTTTTTTTTCAAGCTTTTTTGCTCTTTTTTATATTGTTGACGTGGTTTGTTTTCGGTCTTTTATTATAAACGGATGGTTGAGATTGAGAGAATTGCATATCTCATTGCTTGTTTACCTGAGCCAAGTCTCAAGAGACTCAAGCAGCATGTAGATTAACTACTTAATTAGTCCTAACAATTATAGAAGTCTCTTTCCCACCAGTAGTCAATAACAACATACAACCTTAAATTTCTCTCCAATTCCTTGGCCATTTTCACAAACCCCAAAATGGGCGATGCTCCAAGCCCATTCACACAGCTACCAAGATCAAACCTTTGATGGCTGTCCAAAATACATGCCGACTTGTGTACGGATAAAGTTTTCCTCCGAAATTTTGTCTTTGATAATTCTTCCACGCATTTTCTAAAAAAGTTTACGTGAGAATCACATGTTAAATTTATAGAGTCCTTAATACTTCTAACTCAACTCGGAAGAAAATTTTGTCGCGTCCATTATGTACGAAAGAATGATACTTTTTTTTCTTTTCTTTTTTTTTTTTTCCTTTTTTTATTTTATTTTTCTTCTTCTTCTTCTTCTTTTATATATTATTATTATTATGTATAAGCCTAGCCATTCAAGTTTCTTAATCACTAATATGAGCAGAGATAGACATCTAGTGGAGGTTATTTTTAAAGCAAGAGTTGATACAAAGGCTCATGGCCACAGTTACATTAGCCACCCAGTAGGATGTAGGTAGGATAAGGGTGTAGTATTTAGAATTACTCACTCAGAAAATTAAAGGAGTTGACCATTATAAGTGCAAACTTATGAAAACTAACGAGTAATATTATATCTCACATTTTTATTTTACTACTATTTTTTTTCTTTAACAATGATTAGTCCAAAGGTTATCGGGACTGTCACATCAATATTATGACTCACTGCTTGGCAAAATTAGCCATTTCCCAGAGGCTTGATAATATGTGGAAGGAGGAATGTCCCTCTTTTATTCGAGATGTAATTCTTGCTTAGCAAGTCTTTTGCTTGTCTTAATGAAATCACTTTTATCAAATATATGTATATATATATTATGGGATAAAAATGTGGTGCGTGGCGTTACTCAAAAACTAAAATCTTTTCCATTTGGAGAAGATTAAAGATGTCATTTAAGACAACCACGATATCAAACCCCGTGAAATATATATATATATATATATATATATATATAATGAAAGAGAGAACTCAACTAAACGGTGTTTGGAATCCTTGCACTCTTTTATTTGAAATAATATTCTTAATTAGCAATGACAAATATAATGTCGGAGATTGAATTATATATGCGTCGAGTTTAAGAGAAGTATTATGATTTGTTAGGTTTATTGGTTTATAGACTACCTTGACGTAAATTAAACATGATTTATCAAAAAAAAAAAAAAAAACCCACTTTGGATATGGTTATTCCTTTACTTACGGTATGCAACTTTCTGATATTCTAACAGGCCATCAACCTGCCGTCAACCCGGTTTTGACCTGTACGAGTCGACTTCCGACAATAGACGGAGGTGGGGTTGGATATGGATTCAATTTTTTTAAAAATAATTATAAAAATGGTGTCATTTTGATTAATTTCATGAGATTTTTCCTAAGTTGAAAACACGTTGTTTAGAAGCTATATACATAAACTAATATTATACATCACCCCATTATCGCCTTTCATCCCTCCAAAGCTTATGTGGTGTAGTCCTCTAACTAATAAAGTAATTTTCATGCACTAAATGGTTGGAAGACCATACTAAATAAGCATTGGAAATAGAGAGGACAATAGGGTGATATATGATATTACTCATATACATAACCTTCATTCCTAAACCTATTTGGCTGTCCTTGGTCATCTTCTCTCTCAATCTCTTGAATCTACCTCTTCCTTATTACAGTTTTTTTCTCCCAATTTCAATATTCTTCCTTATATTGTTGATGTTCTTTGTTTTTATTGTCACCAGACTAGAGATGACGAAGAAATCTTCATCGACGGCTAACAAGTTTGTCGAAGACAGAGATCTATTCTTCATCTTCAAAAACCATTTCCGATGAATTCTAAATTACTTTTGCCTGACTTTTTGAAGGTAGAGTGGTTTGAAAATCACTTTCATCGAAGGTGGTTGATGTCAAAGGTTATTTTACTATTCAAACTCCAACAAAGCCCAAAGAAGTAATTTGAGTCAATACACCATCCTTACATTTAAAAATAATAATAAATAAATAAAAAGAGAGGTTTTTGCCATGGGCCCTAGCTCATAAATAAACTTCTATTTCTAGTCATACTCAGAAGAGAACTTTGGGGATGGCTATTTAATTTGGTCCAGCCATTAGAAGCTACTCTACCGTCCATACCCAACAACTCTTCTCTTTCCTTGTCAATGTTATCATCATAACACGTGGCACTAAGGGGTTAATAAAGTCAAATGCCTAAAACAATATGGTTTGATTACATTTTTGCTTACCAATTCCATACAAATAAAAACAAATAAAAAAGATATTATCCGCCTGTGATTATCTTTTGGTTTCTGATTAGACAATATTATTATTATTATTATTATTTATAAAATAAAGATTAAATATTATTTAGTTTCTTGAACTAACCGTTGTTTGAACATTCGTTTCTGTTGTGGCCTGCTGCTCAACCCTAGAGATAGCGCTGACCTTTTCTGGAGTGGCTCGCCGGCCACCCCATGGTTCAGGGGTGGTGCATGAGGCACCCCGAAGGTGGCTAGCGTCAGCACCACCTCTTGGGTGGCCCGCGAACCACCCCAGATGGAGCTTGGAGTGGCGCGCGGCCACATTTGGAGATGGCTCGTAAGCCACCCCTTGCTTTTTCAAAAAAAAAAATCTTTTTTTTTTTTAGAAAAATAATTTTTAGGTTTTATATATTATATTTTTCATATGTTAATATGTTTTTTTTATTAAGAGTGACACGTGTCATCATTATATTAGTAATGACGAGGCATACTAACAGACTCCATCAAGTGTTTTGACAGAATTTGACTACAAGGACTAAATTGTTATTTTGGCATATCCTGAGAACATCTGAATTAATTTTTATATATCAAGAAGTTATTTGTAATTTAGGCCAACCACAAATATTTATTTTGCATTTATCCCAAAAATTAATTTGTCAAGTTTTTAATTTTTATTTATTTATATTTTTAATTCATTCATTTTTTTTTTTTTAAAAAAAAAAAGTGACATTTGTCATCATTTTATTTGTAATGACACGTGATACACTATAGTTTAGAGGACCATATCACTTTCTAAAGTTTAGACAAGCTTCATATGCTTAAAATAATGTTTCGTGCACAAAGGAAAAGGTAGATTAAACGTTTGTGTGACATGCAGTGGCTGATCTATATGGGGGCCAGGGGGGGCCCTGGCCCTCCACAACTGCCAAAATTTTTTCTAAAAAAAAAAAAAAAAATTCTAAAAATTCTAAAAAATAAAATAAAATTTTGTCCTTAATTTTGTTTATTCTTTTAGTTTTGTCCCCCCAAATTTTTTTTCTTTCAATTTGGCCCTTCCATATTCACTTGGTCCGCCACCGATGACATGTGTTGGTCTCAGTTACACATGGCTTATTTTTTTTGACCATCTGATTAAAAAAAGCCAGATCAGGACCGTTAATATGACATGTGGGTTTGTTTTTTTTTTTTTTTTTTTTTTTTTTTTTTTTGAATTCTTGCACAAAAAAAAAATGCAACGAAGTCATTTCCAATCATTTGTTGACCTTGATTTCCGCAAATCCAATCATTAGATTTCATAGATTTTTGGCAAAGAAAACCCACCAAAAACCATTATCACCTTAACATTATTTCTTTAACTTTATTCAATTTAATTCATCTTCCCAAACATTTATACCAATTTTCTTTTCTATACCAATTTTCTTTTCTATTCTCTAAATTCATCCGAACATAATTTCAAATCTTTTTCTTTCTTCGGTGTTCACAATTTTAAAAAACAATAAAAATCGCTGCAATTTTTTATTAGTGTTGAGGGACTATTTTTTTCAAGCTTTTTTACTCTTTTTTATATTGTTGACGTGGTTCGTTTTCAGTCATTCGTTCATTATAAACGGGCGGTTGAGATCGAGAGAATTGCAAATCTCATTGCTTGTTTACCTTATCCAAGTCTAAAGAGACTCAAGTAGCATGTAGATTAACTACTTAATTAGTCCTAACAATTATAGAATTCACTTCCCCACCAGTAGTCAATAACTACACACAACCTTAAACTTTTCTCCAAATCCTTGGCCATTTTCACAAGCCCCAAAATGGGCGATGCTCCAAGCCCATTCACACGGCCACCAAGATCAAACCTTTGATGGCTGTCCAAAATACTTGCCCACTTGTGTACGGATAAAGTTTTCCTCCGAAATTTTGTCTCTGATAATTCTTCCATACATTTTCTAAAAAAGTTTACGTGAGAATCACTTGTTAAATTTATAGAGTACTTAATACTTTTAATGTAACGACCCAAGGAAAAGCGCTAACCACATCTGCGCTATCACTCCAAAAGGACTAGTCAATTTGAAGCTTTTCCAAGAATTCATTATAAAGCCCAGTTTTACCTGGTAACTATGCAATGTGGGACTTAGCACCCATGAGTATTTTTATAAACTACTCACTCTGTGAACTATTCATCTCTTCCCAATATGGGACCGGAGTGTTACAAACTCCCCCCCTTAAACCCCTGACGTCCTCGTCAGGGCCATGTCATGCAGTGCTCCAGTACCATATGACCTGGCGTTACAACCTGGCTCTGATACCATTTGTAACGACCCAAGGAAAAGCGCTAGCCACATCTGCGCTATCACTCCAAAAGGACTAGTCAATTTGAAGCTTTTCTAAGAATTCATTATAAAGCCAAGTTTCACCTAGTAACTAGGCAATGTGGGACTTAGCACCCATGAGTATTTTTATAAACTACTCACTCTGTGAACTATTCATCTCTTCCCAATATGGGACTGGAAACTGGCTCTGATACCATTTGTAACAACCCACCCCCAATGACACAATATTGTCCGCTTTTGGCTCCCCGTATCAGACTTCCCAGGAGGTCACCCATCCTGGGATTGCTCTCGCAACGGCTCGCTTAACTGCGGAGTTCTGATAGGTTCATTGTCATCACGGCTTTAAAACGCGTTGTATCATAAAGGGTGCATTTATACATATAAGCACATCCTCATTCCCAGGCGATGTGGGACGTCACATCTAACTCAACTCGGAGGAAAATTTTGTCATGTCCATTATGTACAAAAGAATGATACTTTTTTTTTCCTCTTCTTTTTTTTAAAAATAAAAATAAAAAAAAAATTCTTCTTCTTCTTCTTCTTCGTTTATTATTATTATTATTATTATTATGTATAAGCCTAGCCATTCAAGTTTCTTAATCACCAATATAAGCAGATATGGATATCTAGTGGAGGTTATTTTTAAAGCAAGGGCTGATACAAAGGCTCATGGGCACAGTTACATTAGCCACCCAGTAGGATGTAGGTAGGATATGGGTGTAGTATTTAGAATTACTCATTCTGAAAATTAAAGGAGTTGACCAATATAAGTGCAAACTTATGAAAACTAACGAGTAATATTATATCTCACATTTTTATTTTACTACTATTTTTTTTTTCTTTAACAATGACTAGTCTAAAGTTATTGGGACTGTCACATCAATATTATAGCTCACTGCTTGGCAAACTTAGCCATTTCCCATAGCTTGATAATGTGTGGAAGGAGGATTGTCCCTCTTTTATTCGAGATGTAATTCTTGCTTAGCAAGTCTTTTGCTTGTCTTAATGAAATCACTTTTATCAAATATATATATATATATATATATATATATATATATATATATTATGGGATAAAAATGTGGTATGTAGCGTTACTCAAAAACTAAAATCTTTTCCATTTGGAGAAGATTAAAGATGTCCTTTAAGACAACCACGATATCAAACCCCATGAAATATATATATATATATATATATATATATATATAACTAAATGATGTTTGGAATCCTTGCACTCTTTTATTTGAAATAATATTCTTAATTAGCAATGACAAATATAATGTCGGAGATTGAATTATATATGCGTCGAGTTTAAGAGAAGTATTATGATTTGTTAGGTTTATTGGTTTATAGACTACCTTGACGTAAATTAAACATGATTTATCAAAAAAAAAAAAAAAACCCACTTTGGATATGGTTATTCCTTTACTAACGGTATGCAACTTTCTGATATTCTAAAAGGCCATCGACCTACCGTCAACCCGGTTCTAACCTGTACGAGTCGACTTCCGACAATAGACGGAGGTGGGGTTGGATATGGATTCAATTTTTAAAAAAATTATTATAAAAATGGCATCATTTTGATTAATTTCATGACATTTTTCCTAAGTTGAAAACACGTTGTTTTGAAGCTATATACATAAACTAATGTTATACATCACCCCATTATCGCCTTTCATCCCTCCAAAGCTTATGTGGTGTAGTCCTCCAACTAATAAAGTAATTTTTATGCACTAAATGGTTGGAAGACCATACTAAATAAGCATTGGAAATAGAGAGGACGATAGGGTGATATATGACATTACTCATATACATAACCTTCATTCCTAAACCTATTTGGCTGTCCTTGGTCATCTTCACTCTCAATCTCTTGAATCTACCTCTTCCTTATTACAACTTTTTTCTCCCAATTTCAATATTCTTCCTTATATTGTTGATGTTCTTTGTTTTTATTGTCACCAGACTATAGATGACGAAGAAATCTTCATCGACGGCTAACAAGTTTGTCGAAGACAGAGATTTGTTCTTCATCTTCAAAAACCATTCCCAAGGAATTCTAAATTACTTTCGCCTGACTTTTTGAAGGTGGAGTGGTTTGAAAATCACTTTCATCGAAGGTGATTGATGCCGAAGGTTATTTTACTATTCCAACTCCAACAAAGCCCAAAGAAGTAATTTGAGTCAATACACCATCCTTACATTTAAAAATAATAATAAATAAATAAAAAGAGAGGTTTTTGCCATGGGCCCTAGCTCATAAATAAACTTCTATTTCTAGTCATACTCAGAAGAGAACTTTAGGGATGGCTATTTAATTTGGTCCGGCCATTAGAAGCTACTCTACCGTCCATACTAGGGATGTAATCGAACCGAGCCGAGTCGAGTTTCAAGATTTCAAGACTGGCTCATTTATGAGTCGAGCCTAAATAGTCGAGCTTGAATTCGAGCCGAGCTATAAATTGCATGTTCAAGCTCGGCTCGTTTAAAACTCGGGCGAGCTCGAGCTCAAGCTCGAGTTCGTTGAAAATGACATTCGAGCCGAGCCGGGTTACTGGACAAGCTCGGCTCAATTAGAGCTCGATGTAGACTATTAAATTTTTCAATGAGTAATCAAAGCAGAATTCAAACCCAAGTTTATGAACAACCTCTATGCATTTATTAATAACAAAAATATATAATATGTAACTATATAAGGCATATTATAAAATATAGTACATAACTATAGTTTATAAGTAACAAATTAACAATATGTTATTATATATAAGTAGAGAGTATAAACTATGGTATATGTATAACATGAACAAATAGTAAGTCTAATATATTCTATATAACTAAGTAACTAAAATATAAGTATAATATATAACTATCGTTAACCATGTATGATGTGATATATGTGTTTATATATATATATATGCTAACTATTTAATATTGTTATATTGTTATATACTAACTATTAATAACTTAATATGTTAATTTAACATACTAAATATTGTTATCAGAGTATTATAATTAATATGTAATACTATATATATTATACTATATTTACAATTTACTAATATATATGTAAGATATGAACGAGCTAACGAGTTGAACTAACGAGCCGGGCGAGCGATCCGGTCGAGCTTTAAACGAGCTGAGCTCGCGAGCCCCTATCGAGTTTTGTCGAGCGAGTCGGGTATGTATCACTTATTAATCGAGCGAGTTTCTACAGTAACGATCGAGTTTCTACAGTATCGAGCTCGAGTTCGAATCGGGCTAAACCGAGCGGGTATCGAGCGGGCTGTCGAACGGACTGGTTTATTTACATCCCTAGTCCATACCCAACAACTCTTCTCTTTCCTTGTCAATGTTATCATCATAACACGTGGCACTAAGGGGTTAATAAAGTCAAATGCCTAAAACAATATGGTTTGATTACATTTTTGCTTACCAATTCCATACAAATAAAAACAAATAAAAAAGATATTATCCGCCTGTGATTATCTTTTGGTTTCCGATTAGACAATATTATTATTATTATTTATAAAATAAAGATTAAATATTATTTAGTTTTTTGAACTAACGGTTATTTGAACATTCGTTTCTGTTGTGGCCTGCGGCTCAACCCCAGAGATAGCGCTGGCCTTTTCTGGAGTGGCTCGCCGGCCACCCCATGGTTCAGGGGTGGTGCATGAGGCACCCCGAAGGTGGCTAGCGTCAGCACCACCTCTTGGGTGGCCCGCGAACCACCCCAAATGGAGCTTGGAGTGGCGCGCGGCCACATTTGGGGATGGCTCGTAAGCCACTCCTTGCTTTTTCAAAAAAAAAAATCTTTTTTTTTTTAGAAAAATAATTTTTAGGTTTTATATATTATATTTTTCATATCTTAATATGTTTTTTTATTAAGAGTGACACGTGTCATCATTCTATTGGTAATGACGAGGCATACGACTAACAGAATCCATCAAGGGTTTTGACAGAATTTGACTACAATGACTAAATTGTTATTTTGGCCTATCCTGAGAACATCTGAATTAGTTTTTATATATCAAGAAGTTATTTCTAATTTAGGTCAACCACAAATATTTATTTTGCATTTATCCCAAAAATTAATTTGTCAAGTTTTTAATTTTTATATATTTATATTTTTAATTTATTCATTTTTTTTTTTAAAAAGTGACATTTGTCATCATTTTATTTGTAATGACACGTGATACACTATAGTTTAGAGGACCATATCACTTTTTAAAGTTTAGACAAGCTTCGTATGCTTAAAATAATGTTTCGTGCACAAAGGAAAAGGTAGATTAAACGTTTGTGTGACATGTAGTGGCTGATCTATATGGGGGCCAGGGGGGCCCTAGTCCTCCCCAACCCCCAAAATTTTTTCCTAAAAAAAAAAGAATTCTAAAAATTCTAAAAATAAAATAAAATTTTGTCCTTAATTTTGTTTATTCTTTTAGTTTTGTACCCCCAAATTTTTTTTCTTTCAATTTGGCCCTTCCATATTCACAAGGCTAGGTCCGCCACTGATGACATGTGTTGGTCTCAGTTACACATGGCTTATTTTTTTGACCTTCTGATTAAAAAAAGCCGCATCAGGATCGTTAACGTGATGTGTGTTTTTCCTTTTAGGTTTTATTTTTTATTTTTTTATTTTTTAATTCTTGCACAAAAAAAAATGCAACAAATTCATTTCCAATCATTTGTTGACCTTGATTTCCACAAATCCAATCATTAGATTTCATAGATTTTTGGCAAAGAAAACCCACCAAAAACCATTATCACTTAACATTATTTCTTAACTTTATTCAATTTAATTCATCTTCCCAAACATCTATTCCAATTTGCTTTTCTATTCTCTAAATTCATCCGAACATAATTTCAAATCTTTTTCTTTCTTCGGTGTTCACAATTTTAAAAAACAATAAAAATCGCTGCAATTTTTTATTAGTGTTGAGGGACTCTATTGTTTTCAAGCTTTTATGCTCTTTTTTATATTGTTGACGTGGTTCGTTTCCAGTTGTTCGTTCATTATAAACGGACGGTTGAGATTGAGAGAATTGCAAATCTCATTGCTTGTTTACCTTATCCAAGTCTCAAGAGACTCAAGCAGCATGTAGATTAACTACTTAATTAGTCCTAACAATTATAGAATTCTCTTCCCATCCAGTAGTCAATAACTACATACAACCTTAAACTTCTCTCCAAATCCTTGGCCATTTTCACAAGCCTCAAAATGGGCGATGCTCCAAGCCCATTCACACAGCCACCAAGACCAAACCTTTGCTGGCTGTCCAAAATACATGCCCACTTGTGTCCGGATAAAGTTTTCCTCTAAAATTTTGTCTCCGATAATTCTTCCATGCATTTTCTAAAAAAGTTTACGTGAGAATCACATGTTAGATTTATAGGCTTAATACTTCTAACTCAACTCGGAAGAAAATTTTGTCATGACCATTATGTACAAAAGAATGATACTTTTTGTTTCCTTTTATTATTATTATTATTATTATTATTATGTATAAGCCTAGCCATTCAAGTTTCTTAATCACCAATATGAGCAGACTAGTGGAGGGTATAAAATCTAGCTTGACGTATTTCCAAAAAGTAAGTTTAGTTCACATCAAACGAGAGGCTAATACGACAGCTCACGGTTTAGCACGAGAGGTTGTCACCCATATTGCAGACAAAATCTGGATGAAGGAAATTCTTTCTGGATCTATAATATTGTAATCAGGAAACTTGTTGCCCCTATGTTTGGACCCTAGCTGCTGCTATGGTTTTATTAATATGAATGGAATTTATTCAAAAAAAAAAAAAAAAAAAGTTCCTTAATCACCATTCTAACTTATTTCATTTTTGACGGTTCAGGATCATTTTACTATTCACTTGAAATGGAAATGAGTCATGTCATGGTCAAGATTTAATGTTTTTGCATCTAACGGTATAAATAATGTCCTATAATTTAAATCTTTTTAATGGAGTGCCAATATATTTATCATATAGCATTATCTATATAGTTAGATATAGTACTAAATCTTAATCATGAAATAGAGAGTATCATTTTCTAAAACAAGCACTTCTTAATTGGCTTAGTCTAATATTTTCCCTAATTTAAGAGGGGAAAAAATAGAGAGATCTAAAGAAAAGATTGAATTTTCTTTTAAATTGATTTGAAAGAAATTTTTCTAACTCAATTTATTAAGTTGATATGTGTTTTAAGAGCATGTGATTTTTGCGTGTACTTTAAAAAAAAAAAAAAAAAAAAAAAAAAGATCCATGTGATTTTTTTTTCTTTTTTTGGGCAACCTTCCATGTGTTTGAAATTAGAGACTTTTGCGCCAAACAGAGTAATTGAACGTTGGAACTTCTGTTTCATGGAAAGTATATCTCTTTTGACTTTCAATAATTAGAAACCTCCGACTTTGACCTCTTTGCTTATCCTTCACTTTTGTAGATATTTTATCTAAAATCTTTATTGTTCACAATCTTTCTGATTAAAAGTCGGAGTCAGCACCACGTCGGTATCTTTATCTGTTCTCAGAACCCAATACTTCCCAGAAATCCATTTATGGGGTAATAATATATATAAGTTTCATGTATATTAGGAGCCATTTGTTTTCTGGGATTTGTTGGGTTTCTCTTGTAGACATCTTGGAATTTGATTTATGGGATTCTTGGGTTTCTTTGGGAGGTGTTGAGAGTTTTGGGTTGTGGCTTTACATTGCATTTGGCAGTTGATTGGTGGTTGGGAATCAGAGGTGGGATTTGGTGTTTTACTTCGTGGGTTTTATTGGAATTCGAAACAAAGGTTGGAATTTGGAAGGCTGTGCTTAGTTTTCTTTGATCAAGTTTTCTGGGTGAAGCGACTGGAATAGAGGTATTTGATCTGTGGGGTCTTGAGTTTCATTAGTCATGGTAATTTTGGGGGTCTGATTTGGAACCCATTTAGCTGTTGAGTTGGAGGTGTTTGGGAAATTGAGTTTGAGATCAAAATATGTTCTTTGGCATTTCATTTCAGATATATTTGCTGTAGCTTTTTATTCTTGCTTCTATTATCCTTCAACTTTGTACATTGAGCAAAACTCAGGTGTAACAAAACCAATCATTTGGACAGAGAATATTTTGTAGTTTAACCAGGATATGGATATTAGTAGTGAAGCCAATGTTGATTTTTTTCCAATTGGACCTTCAACCGTTATTGGGAGGACAATTGCTTTCAGAGTTTTATTCTGCAAGTCAATGTCACATTTAAGGCATCAAATATTTCATGCGGTGTGGCATCTCATCTTCAGATTTAAGGACATTTTCATACCCATGATATCATGGTTGCATCCGAGAAACCCAAAAGGGATATTGGCAATGGTGACTGTAATTGCCTTTTTGTTGAAACGGTACACAAATGTAAAGCTGAGGGCTGAAATGGCTTATAGGAGGAGTTTTTGGGGAAATATGATGAGAAGTGCATTAACCTATGAGGAGTGGGCTCATGCTGCTAAGATGCTTGATAAAGAGACCCCAAAGATGGACGAATGTGACCTATATGATGAAGAACTGGTTAGGGACAAGCTTAAAGAGCTCCGCCACAGACGCCGGGAGGGATCACTGAGGGATATTATCTTTTGCATGCGAGCTGATCTTATCAGAAATCTTGGTAATATGTGCAATCCTGAGCTTCACAAGGGTAGGCTTCAAATGCCCAAACTCATAAAGGAATATATCATAGAGGTCTCAACTCAGTTAAGAATGGTTTGTGATTGGGATTCAAAGGAGCTATCGTTAGAAGAGAAGCTTGCTTTTGTAAATGAAACAAGATATGCCTTTGGGAGGACAGCATTGCTTTTAAGTGGGGGTGCCTCTCTTGGAGCTTTTCATGTTGGTGTGGTTAGAACACTGGTAGAGAATAAGCTTTTGCCCAGGATAGTTGCTGGTTCTAGTGTAGGATCCATTATGTGCGCTGTGGTTGCCACTAGGTCTTGGCCTGAGCTGCAAATTTTTTTTGAAGATTCTTTGCACTCGTTGCAGTTTTTTGATCAGATGGGTGGGATTTTCACAGTCGTGAAGAGAGTAATGACACGAGGGGCTGTGCATGAGATCAGGCAGTTGCAGATGATGTTAAGGAATCTAACTAGTAACCTTACATTCCAAGAAGCTTATGATATGACAGGCAGAGTTCTTGGGATAACAGTTTGCTCCCCAAGGAAACATGAGCCGCCTAGATGCCTCAATTACTTGACTTCACCTCATGTTGTAATATGGAGTGCAGTGACTGCTTCTTGTGCCTTTCCTGGCCTCTTTGAGGCTCAGGAACTGATGGCTAAGGACAGAAGTGGAGAGATTGTTCCTTACCATCCACCATTTAATTTTGATCCTGAGGAGGACCCTGGCACACATGTGCGTCGGTGGAGGGATGGTAGCTTGGAGATTGATTTACCTATGATACAATTAAAAGAGCTGTTTAATGTGAATCATTTTATTGTCAGTCAGGCAAATCCTCACATTGCACCACTATTGAGGCTGAAGAAATTGGTGAGAGCTTATGGAGGCAACTTTGCTGCCAAGGTATGTGTCTATTGACTTGGAACTTCAATTTGTTTGATCTGTTTTACTCTTAGTTGATGTTTCTACTTCTATCTTCAAGTTTCTGTATTATGTTGTTTATTGCCAACAAAAAAGCTTTATGGAAATGAACTGACCATGCCTTTCATTCCTTCCTTGTCCTTTCCCCTACCCCTATCATGTTTCTAATAAATTCTCACCACTGGAACTAAACAAACAAAAATAAGCTACTAACACCATGATTTTGGATTTGAAGCACTTCTGTCATGTACACTTTTTGGGCGCTGAACTACTGCTTTCAACCATATTTTAGATGGGCTATAGCTCAAATTTGAATTAGTATTCTATCTTGTTTGATTATATGGCACCTGATTGGAACCTCATGAACATAGAATAATTGGCTGATGAGTCCTCGCCTAGTGGTTTTGTGTTTCAGTCGTTAAAGTATTGATTAAATGATTAAATTTATTCTTTCCTATTAGCTTAAGCTTTTGAGATAAGTAGTGATTTAACTTGGTATTAAAGTTAAAGATCCTGAGTTCGAACCCTTACTCCATAGTTTACCTCTCATTTATACAGTTATGCAATCTGTTATCTCTCTTTCTTTTCTTGACATTCTGGTGAGATGAAAATAACCCATCTTATTGTTTTAATTGTGTAGCTTGCCCATCTTACCGAGATGGAGGTGAAACATAGATTCAACCAGATGTTGGAACTTGGTTTTCCTCTGAGGGGAGTTACCAAGCTGTTTGCTCAAGATTGGGAGGGTGATGTCACCATTGTTATGCCTGCTACGCTTTCTCAGGTACATGCAAAAGTAGGCCTTGTAGACAGTCTAATGATATAATGGTAAAATTAATTGAAATTGTCTAATATATCAGAAACCTAGCTTTAGAATTCTGTGATCAATTGTAGAATTCTTATGATGATTACTAACTAAGGATTTGTTTCCCACTTCTTATATCATCTGCCAGTACTTGAAACTTATACAAAACCCAACTTATGTCGATCTTCAAAAGGCAGCAAACCAAGGGAGGAGGTGCACTTGGGAGAAGCTTTCGGCCATAAAAGCGAACTGCGGCATTGAGCTTGCTCTTGATGAGTGCGTTGCTGTTCTCAACCACATGCACAGACTGAAAAGGAGTGCTGAGAGAGCTGCTTCTTCTTCTCATGGCCTAGCCAACACAGCCAAATTCAGTGCCTCAAAAAGAATTCCTTCTTGGAACTGCATTGCACGAGAGGTTTCAGTAGGCTCCATTGAAGAAGACTTCCTCACTGATGTTGCTTCCTCGTTCCATCAAGAAGTTAGTGCATCCACAAGAGGACAACATTCTGGCAAAAATTTGCGAAGCCATGGAAGTGATAGTGAAACCGAAAACGTTGATTTCGATTCGTGGACAAGATCAGGCGGGCCCTTGATGAGGACTATTTCAGCTGACAAGTATATTGAATCTATCCAAAATGTGGGCACTGATGCTAACAATCAATTTTGCCATAGTCCAAAGGTGACATCACCAGATAAAAGTTCAGAAAGCACTGAGATTGGATATGGATTTTCTGCAGATGGTTCCAGCATAATAGTAACTGAAGGTGATCTCCTCCAAACTGAAAGAATCCATAATGGGATTGTGTTCAATGTTGTGAAGAAAGAATCCTTAACGAGGTCAACTAGGAGTCTTGATATGGAAAGTTTCAACAATGATGTTCCTGAATGTCTGCAACTTGACTGTCCAGAAAATGAGATCGATGCTAGCTCTACATCTGACCATGGTGATGATAACGTCACTGTGACAAGTTGCCTTAACGGACCAGATCCAGATCCCACCTTCATGGATCATTCTGGCATAGATGATGGCATCAATCACTGATTTGTGGATGGTTAATTTTGAGAACCATTTTGCTTTATTGAATGTGTATAAAAATTGGATTCAGTGATCACTAAATTAGAGTTAATCTGAAAATTAGCTTAACTTCTGCCATGGTACTCACGTGAATAGACAATGTTCATTCACTGCTTGGTCCCCAAGAAACTAGATTGCTATAATCTGATCTACAGAGATGATCAACATGTTCTAATAAAAATAGCCGCGATGATTGACTCTTAATATTACATTCACGTTCCATTGATTACTATCTTAGGACATGCTTAGTCAGTATCTTTTCCTCCAAGCAAAAGAGACAATGTTCTCACTGCTTGGTTCCCAAGAAAACAGATTGCTCTAATCTGGTCTTCCTATGACTGACATGTTCCAATAAAAAATAGCTGCGATGATCGACTCTTAGGAAAAAATAAAGTAAAATAGAATAAATTACAAGGACTTAAGCGTCGGTTAGGATTTAATAAAATTTATAAAAATATTCACGTCTGGATCTTTAAATATATATATATATATATATATATATAAATGTGAAAATTTTGAAAATTTTAATAAGATTTAACAAAATATTCTAACGAATAAGTGAAATTTAAAAATAAATATAATATATTTATATTTGAAAATTTTAATAAGATTTAACAAAATATTCTAACGAATAAGTGAAATTTAAAAATAAATATAATATATTTATATTATATTTAAGAAAAAGAAGAAAAAAAAGCCACGTCTACTTCTGCCTGAAAGTCTGAAACTACAAATAGTAATCAAGTCTCATTTGAAATCTGCCCTGTTATAGGCAGTTGACAGTTGCCCAAACGCAGGCACAGGGAGATGAGTTTTCTTGCGGGAAGATTAGCAGGAAAAGAGGGTGCATATTTTTTCCAGGAATCCAAACACGCCGTAAGCCGACATGCCCTGAAAATCGCAACCCAGAAACCTTCTTCTCTGCCTGGTCCTGGTCCTTCTTCCAACGCGGTTCAGCAAGAAGCCCAAGCGGACGTGCTTCCCGAGGTGCTGAGGCACTCTCTGCCCCCCAAGATTTATTACCAGCCGTCCGATTCTTCGTCCCTATCCACCACCTCCAAGTGGGTTCTTCATTCGGATCCGAGCAAAGGGTCTTCTTTGTCTTCCGAGGCTTTCAACCCGCTAAGGGCTTATCTGTCTCTGCCTCAGGTCACCTTTGGCCCCAAAAGGTCCTCTTTTTGTTTCTTTTTAGTTATTTGTTTCTCTTTTGATTTTGTTTGGTGGCTGAGAAAATGTGGGGAAGAGAGAGAGAAATTGAAATGTTGAGGCTAACAAAGCTGAAGGGCTTTGTGTAGCTCAGTTTTGTTTTATATGCTATGGCATTTTGAATTTTGAAGCTTAATTTCTGCTACCCAGAAGAGGGAGGTTACTATTGGCCCAAAAGGTTCTATTTTCTTCTTAATTGTTCGCTTTTGGTTTTTCTGGATGCTGAGAAAATGTAGGAAGTATGATTATAATTGAGATTTTTATTTTTGGGTTCATGCTTATTTTTGCAACTGCTATCTTAATTTATGCAGGTGGCAACTGCCCCAAACAGAACACTCTGTTTCGGCCTCAACAGCAAATGAATTGCGTCAAGACAGGCATGCTCCCATTAATCCTGAAAAGTTGAAGGCTGCAGCTGAAGGGCTTAAACAAAGTAGGTTCTCACTCTCTCTCTGTGGCCAAATTCTTATCAGTCGGTGCATATATTTGCTGTTAGCTGTTAGCCCTGTATTTGATATAAAACAGAAAAAAGAATTAATAGAACTTTTATCTTTTCTATGAAAAACAAATTTGACCTATGAGGCATTTGATCATTGGAATCTTAATACAACTAAGCAAAAACAATGCTTCCGCACAAAAAACTTGCTTAGAGATGTTAGGAATGTCTCTTAACAAATTTACAAGCCAATCTGTTAGATATGTTTTATACGATTCAACAACATATTGCTGTTTGACAGTGTGCAAAATTAGTTCTAATTAGAAGACACCATAGTGTTAATCCTATTGTATACTTCATGTTTGAACTAGAGATCCATGGCACCTGGCCATTAACAGAGACAGAGTAGGGATCTCTGGTTCTTTTAAATCATGCCATAAAGAATGAAAGTTTATCACGATGGAGGGGGAAAGATGGCGTTTAAATATTATGTAGCAGCAAAATTCAGAATGAAACTTAGCAGTGTTCAGATTCTAGGTTGACAGAAGACCAATTTTTTCACAAGGGCTTGTCCATTGATTTGGAGCAGCCACTTTCTTGTACAGTCAATTATTGTTTGGAAAGCTATCTGTAAAGTTTGGTTTTGATGTTGGGATATTTCTTTTATGCATTAGAAATCTTAGGGTCAATTGACTGCCCCAATATTTCAAATCTTGAAATTTATTGATTCTTGTGAGTTTAAATACATAGGAAGTAGAATTCTTGAGAGTTGACAATATTATTGTTTGGATATACTTAGAATTTGAATTTTCACCTTATTTTAGACAATATAATATTTAAAGATGCAAACATTGATTGCTGAAAATAAGCTTATACAAAACTCATTTAGTAGCTACGGACTGTGATTTGACAATAATGGATAATTTTTTTTTAAATGAAAATAACACCCTTCAATATTAATTATCAAATCTTTACATGAAACATAAGGATTTTTATTTTATTTTATTTTTTTTGTAAATTAACTCTATGTAGTTATCTTTTCAATAAAAAATTAAATTTGATTGTCACATTAATAATCCTCATGGAAACAAGATATGTGAGATTGACATTTCCTACTTAAAAAATGGGAGCTAGATTTCTTGTATTTTATGGAAATTGCAATGTTTGGGAATTGTATTTCTCAGGAAATTTATCGAATAAATAATCAAATTTCCATGAACTCCTGGGAATGAATGGTTTCCATCTTGATTTGCTATGTAACAAACACATTCTTATGATAATTGTAAGATTTTTTAATTTATGAAAACAAAAGGCGCTTACGATCTTTGGTTGTTTTCTGTGTCTAATTGATATCTGACTCAACTTCAATATGCCTGGTCTTTTTGTTTTGTTTCTTCACAGTTGGGAAGGCATTTGCTGTTGGTACTGTAATTGTATTTGGCGGTGCCACCTTGTTATTTGGACTGGCAGTCTCAAAGCTAGAGCTGCGCACTGTAAGTTTACATTTGTCATGCCTTAACTCCTAAGCTCTCTATTTACTATGCAGGTTCCTCATTATGAATTAGTGACAACTTTCATCTGTATACCCTTTACTAGTGCATGTTACATGTACAAGCGTATTGGCAAAGCATTAGTTCTAGTGTGTTTATGACCTGTGAATTGGTTTTGCACAAAATAGGATCCATGTATTCAGTTAGCAAGAAGGCAAAGTTGGAAGTTTTAGTCTTTTAGAGGTATCAATGAAGGGCAGTTTTCATACCAGATAGTCTTAAATCTGTCTACATAAGATCTGAATTAGGTTTTAACAATTAAATGCTGCTGAAATGAACTCGACAAGTTATCACCCTTGTTTTTTACACATTCAGCGGGAAACACTGTTGTGCCTACCTCTACTTGGTTGTGATTATGTTTGACATGTTTAGCAAGTATACACAGATAAACACAATGATATATGTTCTGACCAACTACTGTGATTCTACGGTTACTGTTTAGATCATTTCCACTTGACATGATCAATTATTTATCTTTGAATATTTGTGTATTCTTTCCTTTATTTATGTCTTTTATTATGGGTTCCCACTGCTATCATCCTGCCTTGGCAATCAGGGGTCAATATTTAGTTACTTGCAGAATGCGGTATTTTTGTCTTTATTAATGGCTATGTTTCATCCCTTCTAGGAGATGGTACCTTCCATTTTCCGGGCATTATCTTGCATTGAAATTAGTTACTGTCCTTAAAACTAGTTGATAAAGTTTACATGGAGTTGTTATTTATTTTTAACAGAGTGATGACATTCGAACCAAAGGAAGAGACCTGGCAGAGCCGAAACTCGAGATGATTAAGGAGCAACTGGTTCCCTTGAAAACCTGGGTATGTCAAATCGGAAGTTCTGAATGGGTTTTTTCCTAACTTTGTTCACCAAGTTTACCTTAATTGCAAACTAACTCTAAAGCTTTTGATTGCAGGCTGATAATATGACAAAGAAATGGCACTTGGAAAGGGAGGAAAATATTAAAGAGAAGCCTATCATAAAAGAGCTTTCCAAAATTTGGGGTGCAAAGACATCCAATTGATATTTTTTTTTTTCTTTTATAGTGGTTTTTTTTTTTTTTTTTTTTTTTTTGCGCCGGGGGTGGTGTTGATGAAAATAGTGTCCGAGTGATTGTACCTCTTGCTATGGCTGCAAGGCTTGTAGACGGAAGAAAAGGGAAAAACAATACAAATATTTTTGTTGTATGAATAGATGACCACTCTGGGGCATGATGTTGTATAAGGGATATGAATAAACTACTTGTTTGCATTTCAGAGGAGTAGCTACTGAATTTGCAGATTACAGGCATGATGTTGTAAATAAAAGAATTTACAAACATGTGTGGATGAAGTACTGTGATGTATTTAATAAAATTCTCAAGATCAATTGAGTACAGGCTTGGTAGTAAACAATTAATTTTCCCATTCTGGTTCACAAACTCTTCAAAAACTGATACTCTATCCAAGTGGACCTGTCTGCTGTCTTCTTTTCCCTATTCCTGTCTCAGTGATCTTCAAGTGACTCCTTAAAGCTTGAAATCTAAACCAGCTCCATATTTCCAAGCCTCAAGATGCCGCTTCCACTCATAGTTCATCTTGGATGGAAGTGAGCTAAGCAATGGTCTTGCAAAATATGCAACTGCTAAGAGTCTAGGAGATATATATACTGAAGAATGTGAACATATGAAAGTTTCCTAAATAACAATATGGTTGGGGAATAACACCAGAATCCTTAGTACTTGTGCTTTGAGAGAGAGGAAACATGAGCATGGAAAAACGATTACCTTATGACCGGGTCAGCAAAGGTTGAGAGAAACGTATAGTGACCCAGCATAAAGAAATGTCCAAACCAGTCAAGAAGCACAGGAACACCAACCTGAAACATGACCCACTTCATTTGACAAAAACTGGATTTTGGGACATAGCTATTATACGCATATTCATCGAGAAGATGTATAGCGATTGTATATAGAGCTGTCAAATTTTTACACGGCCTACGAACTCGACATAAACACAACACGAAATTAAAAACTTAAGATTAAGGGGTCTGAACCATTTAATTAAATGAGTCGGGTTAAGGTTGACCTATATAGTCTAATATCCATGTCTCGACACAACCCGAACCTGACACATAACATAAGGGCTGACAATTTTTAACATAACTCACGAACCCAATATGAAATTAGCGGGTTAGGATTGAAGGGTCTAACTTGTTTAATTAAAAATGTTGGGCTAGGGTTAACTTCTTATACCATGTCTCGACACGACTCAAACTAGACATGCAAATACAAATTGCCACCCCTAATTGTATACAATACCAAGAGGTATCTACTAAATTTCTGTCCATTTATGCACCACTATCAAAGATTCAATACCTTTCCACTGCCATACATTATTCATTTCGGGACTGTTTCACAACTTGTTTACACTGCCAGTCCTAAGCCTGGATGGTGGTGGGTCATATAACAGGCCAGCTATGGAAGAACTTCTCTAAATTCTATTTTTATATCCCTCTCTCTTTCACCATTGACAATTCAAATTTTGAGGGGGAACACGTTTTCTTAAGATGATAGGGTGTCTGAGAGCAGATCCCAATCAACAAAAGCTCTTATTATTTTCATCAATTCAAAAAAATATATATATATATTTGCTATCAGAAGATCAAAGTAAATGGGAGACCTGGCTAAGTAAATGATATGCAAAGATCCAAAAACATATATAGAACACTACATTGTGGTGTTTAGGTAGGTCACGGACTCACTCAAGTTGGAGAGAAAAAGAAAAATAAATGTACTTATCAATTACCTGCTTGAATATTGATGGAAGAAGTTGAGGTTTAGTTAACATGACTAGGCCTAAGGTCTGGGCAAGAGGCACAAACTGTACAACATCCTGTCACAATATAATGTTTCAGAAATATAAAATTATTTTTATAATTTATGATTACATGAAGCAATTAATAGTATTGAATCAGATGGAAATCAGAAATTTACCAAACAGATAAAACAAGAAAATAACCTGAAGAAATGGTCTTAGAACTGGATCACCTAGCCTCTGAAGAAGAGAGACATCAATTTATTAGAAAATGGAGGGGGGAGAAAGAGAGAGAGAAACAAAATAACTCTATGACATTGTTATATTAAAATACAAGCCTACCTTCATACTCTGAAAATTGACATGAAGGAGCTCATTAATAAAATCTGGTGAGACATTAGACTGTTGCTTCGCCGACATTGCTCTTTGAAACAACCATGAAGAACGTAAGTTGGGCTGCAGTACATAAGTTTTGATTCGGATTTCAGATAACTATGATGAAAGCAATCTAACCATGAAGCCAAAAAGCAGCAAGTCACCAACCATGTATGGATTCAGCAGGGACAAGCTGTAAGAGTCAAGAAAGTTGCCACTGATTGCTTCGTATATTCCTTTGTTCACAGGAAAAGCGATGAATATAAGTCATCTTTACAATGTTAAATCACCACTTATCTCAAAAGTTTCAACGGGACTCAACATGGAATATTAACTGAAATGAGAGTTAAATTGTGGATTCAAGGTTCGAATTTATGACCTCTGTTCTGATATCATGTTAAATCACCAATTATCCTAAAAGCTTAAGTTGATAGGAAATAGTAGACTTAATCATTTAAATTAATATTCTAATATATAATAAGATTTTTACACACGTTTTATTAGTGTATGGAGACATTAAAAATGATTCTATTTTGTCCCCCCCGGAACCCCAGTGTCAGAACAAACAGTTCTAGTTCAATCCATTAGGTGCAAACCATCACAATTACCAATATCATATGAAAAGAACCAATGTGCAATATAATAAAACTTACTTATGTGCTATGTAAAACACACTGAAATAGTTTTGACTTAATAGTATATACCAGTTGACAGCCTCTGAAGGTGCCTAGTCAAGCTCCCAAAACCACCAAATGAAACAGGTGATTGTATGCCACTAGCATCACCAAACTGCAAAGAATGATTTTATGACACTTGCACTCCATATGTTACAAGACCAAAATCTACTGGAGCTTTACAAGTTTATAACGTACACCACCTGTAAAATACGATTAAAAGCTGCTGGCAATGGGCTGTCAAGCCAAGTTGCCACCATAAAAAATCAAAAGGTGTCAGGTTTGAAGAAACCATGGCCATAGTTAAGAGAAATACGAGAATATTTGCATTGAAAGCAAAATAACAAGCATAAACAAATATATGAAATTGTGTATTTAATCTAAGACAAGTATAGAGAAAGTTTTCCACTCATTCCACAAGAGATGTGAAAAGCAAAAGCCTCAAGTTACATCATTTATCACTGGATGTGGGGCAACACATGTCATGAATAGTTCAGAAAGAGATCGGCCTTGCATCTATTTCCAACCATTCATTTTTCAGCATTCACAATACATAAGCTCAATTTTGCTCCCATAACGTCTACAATTAACTATCCTCCAAAATTACTAAGCTATATAACTAATAAGTTACAAAATATACACATGATGAGTCCAAAACTTGGATTTTACTAAAAGTCTGGCAGCTCAGATCTAGGATTCTGAAATACAACCAAAACAAAGATGACACGTTTCAACTGATAATAATCTATAAGAAATATGAAACATATTCTAAAGAATTTTGACATGAGTATATGTCTTCATTGATACCCTATAATATTTCCAACAGCATTAAAGGAAACCATATTGCAACTCATACAATACTTGAATCATTACCTATCACGATATGTAGGAAAAATGCCATATATAACTCTCTGTATCTCCAGGTCCTCAAGAGAGACTCCCTACAAAATGGACATTCAAATTGTATTTGTAAACCAATGTGAGGGCATCAAAGAAAGGAAAGCAGGGGATATAACATCGTACAAGCAGCTGACTCTACAAGTATGATCTTTTGGAAAGTAGGACCATGTTAAAGGAATCAATATGCAAATTTAAAGAAGGGAGTACCAGTGGACAAGTATAATGTTCAGAGAAGAAAGAATTTCTGAGAATTGGTAAATAAAGAACGACAAAATAAAATCTGATGTCTATCTCTTACATGGCACTTTTCGGAGTACATGCATTTAGAAAATTCAAAAAAGAAATGGATCTTAAATTCTCAATTATTGATTGACTAGCTAGCAGTCCATTCACCACTCAAGTAGGGACTGAATCAGGATTTTTTTTATCGGAGGGGCCAAAGCAGGAATAAGGGGCCAAATCTAATTATCATAAGGGTCAAACCTAATTTTTAGGCCGGAAAACATATATTTTTAACTTTATTTAAACATTTAGAGAAAAATATATATATATATGTATCCAACACCTATTGGAGTACAGAACTAACCATAGGGAAGCATGATATGCGAGATGTTGTCCGCAAATCAAAAATCTACCTGATAATGTGGCATTAGATCCCAATATTCTTCTAATAATTCTTCCAATTTTGGGGATCCTGGTTGAGGCTCAACATAAGTGAACATATAAGTAGTACGATCCATGGGACCTGAGCCAGCTGGAAATGCCTGACAAACATTCAGAGAAACCTTGAGATTAAATCCAAAAAACAAAAATGTTGACATTACTGATATACTAGAAAGTTGAGTTACCTCCCAAAAATATTGAGCTTCTGAGGTTCCAACCTTCTTCACTGATGAACTGCTATATATGACATCACTAGTAGAGTTATCCTTAAAACCACGAGCACAAGATCCAACAACAAGGCAGACACCATCTGGCTTCCTCCCACATCTTATCTGTAAAATCAAATACACAACACCAAGTGGCAGTTCCAGCCAGATTGTGGGCATGTGTCAACTACCTAAGTTGGTAATAATCTGAATCACCAGATTGAAAAATGAATCGGAAATCCTATTCCTATAAGCAAGGATTGGAAAAGGCAAGGGACTTTTTTTTTTTGTTAAAAGGTTTGCATTATCTTTCGGTTGACTCAGACAAATCAGATCCAGTAATTTAGTCGACCTCTCACAGTTTTTTAAGCTGTAAGGAATAGCTACTTATTCGACATATGCTCAACCACACTGACAGAAATGTATGCATGCTTGCGTGTATGCATATATAGGTGAACATATGAATTAATCTAGCCAATAATGCTTGAGGTGGTTATATAAGTGCACATCAATCGTGAAGGAGAAGGGAAACCAGACCTGTTTTACCACAGGAGAAAAGTTCCCCATTGAGTCAATGATGAGACGAGAAGATAAAATGTTTCCTTCAGCAAGTTGCAAGACCTATGCAGAAAAGTGGTAGAAGCATTTATGTCATCTAATACTTCATCGACAGAGAATATTAATTATACCCAAATTGAATTTCCATTTCGTTTTGTGGGTATGCTTTAGTTTAAGAAGTAGTCTTGTGACCCTTTTTTTTTTGGCATATTGAAAGCCATGTCTCAGTTCATGGATGAGATTAAAACTCATACAAAATTCGATTCATGGAACTTTAACACATTAAACAGGCAAAACTCAAACATCATCATAATTGGCCTTCTTTACGCATGTTTGAACCAGGACCCACTATACTACCTCATGGTTTCCAAACTATCCCCAAATCAGATATATTAGTTCTAGTCTTCCCAATCTTCCATATAGGCATCCTCATCTCACAACACTAAAGTGTCATATGGTGTCTAATAGCAGCTTATTATCTATGATGAAATGTTAATGGGTCTCATCAGATTTAAGGTATGCACCTAAATAAATTACTTAGCAACTGTAGGAAAACTTACTGCTGCATCGTCATATATACAAATGCTGGAGACACCGTAACCTTCCAAGATGACTCCACCAAGGGAAATAAAACGTTTCTTCACAATCTCTATAAGCTTTGCAGGTCTATAATGATAGAAAACTGAAAATCAGTATTACAAACGAGTTGCTGGGACAAGGCTCATCCTCTTCTCATAACACTATCAATTTCCGGAGATATGACATAAACCAAACTGAGAATCAGATTGAAGCATTTAGAACATTAGGAAGTAAAATTAAAATCCTACAATTTCAGTTAGATTTTCAAAATAACAAATAGTTAAAAGCAATGTAGAAAAGAAAATAAGACAACTCACGAGACACCAAGATTAAGAATGTCTTCAACCCAGATCTCACCTTTCCCCTCAAATCCACATCTGTTCTGCACACTCATGGAATGCCAAAAGAAATTGTATAAATAAATAGGATAGCATCAGGACCAAAGAGAATACAAGACAGAGTTGACAGTTGGGTAGTATCTGGCCTTATTCAAATTGCTATAAGAACTTTTGGACATGTGAAATCCCTTAAGAAAAATGTCTGCTTGGTAACACAAGTCAAGCACCCTTTTTGCTAAAAAAGTGAGGGTCCTCCTCTGATCATGGTTCAAGGAAAGTCCAACATTTAATATATCCTTGTATTGAAAGTTACATTTTCAGAAATTGTTTTTTCAACTGCTAATGTTCTTAAATGATAAGTTACCACACTCACACCTCCAGTTATGCACTATAACCAGTGAATATGGACAAAATGTTTATGAAGTGTATTTGTGTGTTAATGCTAGATTTAGCATAGTTGAAAGCTATAGATGCCTAAACTGACCATCCAAAATCCTTAGCATCCGTTTTTAACTATATCCAAGTTTGAGTTTTAGTGTTATTTTTAATAGGCTGCAACAAAAATGGCAAACAATGCATTGTTTAACATCTAGATTAATGGACTCTTTTGTAAGCATATGAATATGTGCCATGCTGCCTAGTGTTTGACATGCCAACTGTAGGAAGGGAAGAGCCCCCTATGCATAAAGTCGCTACATAGGTGAACTTCACCAATATATAGAGTGCTTCCATAAAAGCTCTTTGCTTGTGAGATATCATTTAAGGCAAGTATGGCCTAAGGATCATCTTGTTAACAAAATTCATTCCTAGGTGAAGGCGTCAAAGAAAAAAACTGAATTGTCCACATCAATTGCAGAAATAAATTTCATTAATTTGTCAGGTTCAAAACTTACAGGATTAAATTTCACAGCAGTCGCTTCTTCAATATCATCCTCTACAAGAATTCCAACTTCTACGAGCTCAAGGAGCTCTTTCCTCGATATATTCCATTCTTGTTCCCTCTGAATGAATATCAAAACATTGTTTACCACTCTCACAACAACTGGTCATCTAAAAGCAATCATTTATGTCAAAAATTATCAGTCCAATGAATCCACAGTACAGTATATACCCCCTTTAGGATATTTCTTTCCACGACTCCTACTCGAAGACCTTTAAAACTCAATGCTGTGGCAATGAAGATTCCCAAAGTACCTCCACAAACTAACACATCAAATGTATCTACTGCTTTGCCATCCCCACCAGAATGGCTAAACATACCACCAATACTCGTAACTACTTGCTGGGGTTCTACCACAACTGCAAAATACATGTGTGAAAGTTACCTAGGATCAAAGAATTGACTGCGCATTTACAGGAATTCACAGCATAAAAAAGGAGAGAAAATCTGTGATGTATGAAACAACTCCACCTGTCTGAGCAGAGCAAATACTAGACCAAAGCTGGTCCAACCTCTTTAAGGCATTATATGAGTTTGCCCCACCAGCACCACCAACTTCACCACTAACTGCAATGCTCTCCATTATTTTCTACAAAAATAAGACACAAACACTCGCATATTACATTGGCATCGAATTAAAGAAAAAATGCTAAATTAGTTCTTTTGTTTATGCCAATTTTCAATAAACTCCCTAGAATTTAAAAGTAACTTAAAACAAAACTCCATATGGTAAGCATAAATGACAAACAACTCTTCATCCTTAATTTAGGCCCGATACATGGAATATTTAATTGAAATAGGAGGTAAATGACGGAGACAGGTTCGAATTAAGGACTTTTAGTTCTAATACCATATTAAATCACTACTTATCTCAAAAGATTAAACTATTAAAAAATGGTTTATTTAATTATTTAATTTATATTCTAACAAAATCGCCGTCAAACCACTCAAAAGCTTAACTGATTTTGCATTGAATATTTTATAGAATTAAATTGGACCATTCCCACAATGAAAAGAACAACAATAACAGTAATAATTCTGTAGCAACAAGTATATCTGAGATTTACGAGAAAAGGGTACCTGGGTTCTGGAGGGAATAGATTGTGCCATAATGCTCAGGTTTCTTGAAGCTCTATTAATGCCTCGTCTTTGGACTAATGGACTGACCAGTGGGTACTGGGAGAACCCATTAGTGGGTCGAAGCTGAAGCAACACCATGAGTTCTACAATTATGAAACCAAAGCAAATTCCTCTCTTTCTCTCATTTTTCCATAACTCTCTCTCAGTTTTATCGTTTGAAGCTCAGGATGCATGCGTACCACAACGCAACACGTTAACGGCCAAAACTTTCTCTTCCCATTTCTTCAGTAAAAGTGAAAATAGCAAAGGTAACCGAGAGGATCGGTTCCCGGTCCAAGGTTACATGCGGGTGAGAAACAGAAAGGTCACCGGCAGGTGACATAACGAAAGTTCACGTGGACAATTGGATAAACCTTGGATTCGGGGTTTTAGAGTCATTGCTCCTCAGTTCTCAGTGTCTCGCTCTTGGTCTTGGAATCTGCAGACTATAATCAACAGGTAAAAACACACCCACGATGTTCTTCTTCTTTGTTTTGTTTTGTTTTATGATCGTCTTTGTTACCAATATTGTGTTGTTTTGTTTGTGTTTTCTTCAACTTTCTGCTTGGTTACTGGGAAAATGGGGGAGAACCGGAGAAGAGAAAGGACATGAAATCAAAGTCTGAATCTTGATTTTTTCATAACATTTTGTGTTGGGTTCTGAAAATTGGAAAATCTGAACCCCCCAAAATGGTTCTTTTAGGCTCTCTTGTGTTGGGTGGTGGTTTTTGTTTTCTTGTTTCTCACATAGTGAGAAAGCCTAGATATTAGAGTTTTGATTCCACCCATTTTCTACATTTTCTTAGCAACCAGAGGGAGTTTGTAGATTCTTAAATTCAAGTCCATATCTTTTATTTTTTTCCATTTTTTTGGTTATGCCTCCCTTGCTCATTTTTCTCTTTCTAATGGTTGAAATTTGAAATCGGAAGTAAATAGTAATGGACTGTGAGAGTCTTCTTGAAATATGAATCCTCTAGTAATCATGTAGAATGCTTGATAATTTTAGATTGATACTGCTTAAGAAATTTTGTGAGGACAACTGCGCTTGGATATACTGTTTTTTCATCTGAAGTTACATCAATGGCAATACTAATTTTTGGATTCAAATATAGGCATAAGCAGGAGGTAGGTTTAGTCTTATATGCCTCTTTGTGGCTGTTACGTATTCTACTCTTTGTAGAAGTGAATGAATTGAGGTTGAGGATGTTCCTCGAGACTTTTTTCCATCATCAGTCACCATCTGTGCTTATATTTTATGCATTTTAAGATACAATGAACAGCATAGAATCCATAGTTGGAATGCATAGGGCAGATGCTAATAAATGACTTGAAAGAAACATAACATGTGCCTATAATTTAGGTTCAGTGGAGCAAGATATGAAATGTACAGATAAAGAGAAGTGTGTTATCAATGATGTTATTAGCAGAGTGAAGTTATGCCTTATTGTATCATCATGCTCAAGTGATAGCGTATGATTCATTCTTACTGTCTTGGTAGTTGGCACCAAAAGGGATTCGCACATGCTAATTGTGTCGGTTTTGGAGAAGTTTTAGGGAGAAATCATATTTAGCCCCTACGTTTTCATCTTATTTTGGATTTAGTCCTTAAGTTTTCAATTTAAAAACTAAGGTCCTTAAGTTTTGCCTAAGTTTCAAATTGGCCTCTCTATTACTTTACAATCAAAGTTAACGATTTTTCATTTGTCACATGTGTCTCATTTGACATGATAGGATCCATGTCAACACCCAATATCAATGTTGATGTCCATATCAGCATCAAAGTTAATGGTCTTCTCTCTAATGTTACAAATTTAGAAGATTAGGATAACAAAGAAGATTTTTGTTTGTGGAGTTGGGTCTCTTTTTTTTTTATGTGGATGACTTGGCACTTAATGATATGGCATTGATATTAGGTACTGATATGGACGTTGACGTGTCAATTGAGACACACATGACATATGACAACCCATTAATTTTGACGAAAAAGTGAGAGAGGAACCTATTTAAAATTTGGGCAAAACTTCATGACCATGTTCTTGAAATTAAAAACTTAAGGACTAAATTCAAATAAGATAAAAACATAAGGACTAAATACAATATTTTAGAAGGTATATAAAGCACAATGTTATTAACTGCTGTGAAACACCTCTAATATTTTGCTCTCTCGCAACTTGGCCATCTTGAGTAGGTTGAGCACCAGTAGGCATGGCAAGCCTAAACATGCCCTCAACCTTCAGTTGCTTCTCTGTCAACAGCATCAGCAGAGATTGTAGAAAGTTGAGCAGTGATATTGGGCGATGTCAGGTTATCAAGGCAATGCGGATAGAGAAACCTTTGGAGGAACTGTACAATGTGAGGGTGGAACGGAAAGCGTCACCGCAGCGGCTGGCAGAGCTTGGGGTTTCAAGATGGTCAGTGTGGAAGACCGGCAAGTGCAAGTTGCCCTGGGACTGGCAGGTGGACCAATTGGTTTACATTGAGGAAGGGGAGGTGAGAGTAGTTCCTGAAGGGAGCAAGAAGTTCATGCAATTTGTTGCCGGAGACCTTGTTCGTTACCCAAAGTGGTTTGAGGCAGACCTCTGGTTCAATGGTCCATACCAAGAGCGCTACACTTTCAGAGCATATGGCGATGATTGAGAGCCCATTGTGTCAAGTTACATGTGGAGTAATAGAGCTTCCCTTAATAGGTATCTTGTTTATTTTAACTGCTTAGTTGAAGCATTGTATATTGGATCAAAAAATTGGTTTGAGACCAGTTTATTTTTTTTGTGGAATTGTGAGTCTTTTTAGCCCTGCAATTTCGTAAGATGAAGTGTGATTTTAAACTAAATCGCAAAAAACGTATCATTTGAAAGTGCGTTCTCTAAAAATTACGGTTTGAAAACGTTAAAAAATCTAAATTTTCAAATCAATGACAGTGAGGTATGTTTCTAAAAAACGCGTGATTTTAAAGGTTAAATTGCGATTTTAAAAACCAAATCGCAATTTTTCTAAATATTTAACTACGTTTTTAAAAATTACATTTTGAAATTGCACGTTTTCAATCCGCAAATTTAGTTGATCCATAAAAAACTAGATCAGAATCTCCTACAATTTCTTTAAAATTGTAGATTCTCAAATTATATTAATTTAAGTCGTTTCATGTATTGAACGACATGAAAAATGCTAACTATTAAAAATGTAACATATTAACAAGGAGAATTGAATATATTTTTATCAGATTCTTATATTTTATGTCGTAGAAAAGCTTTGAACAAAAAACTGTATTTTGGTTTAGTAAAGAATAAGCATATCTTCAAAAGTAAATGAAAAGACTTTTGGAATGATTTTTTTTTTTTCTTTTTTTTTTTGGTCTTAGTAACATGTCATGTATTTAATATGTATCATTTTTCACATTGTACGATATAAAAACCAGCCTAGATTTATATAATTTGAGAATATAAATTTTTTTTGAAATTGTAGAAGATCCTAATCCATTGGCTTCAGCTAAAATACAAGAGTTTTTTTCTTTTTTTTTTTTGAAAAAAAAAATAAAATAAAATAAAAGGTTCTAGAGTTTAGTGAACTTTCGCTAAAAATGGTATCTAAAATACTATTATACTAAGAAAGGCGTGAAATTCTGCTAGTAGGAATAAAGGCAGCGCAGGAGGTAGTGATGGAAGGGATGGTAATTACTCAGTCAGGCCCAACCATTAAGAGCTTCAACCTAGTAACAAGATAAAAATGGCAGCACTTCTGAAAGTAGTCTTGCAGAAGGTATATACAAACATCCCCCAAAACAGAGCTCCCCATTCAGGAAAAATTCCTTCTATATAAAAAATGAGTAATGCTATCCCTCACACCTATTTTACATCGACACTGACGTGTTTTAAGTAGCTTTCTTTCTGCCTTTTCTAAATAACTAACATTAAAAGTCATTTAAAACACGTAACCTCAGCCAGTATAAATATGATAAATGAATGTGAAGAATAATATTTCTCATCGAAAATTCCTGGTCACTGGATACATTACCGCAGTCAGAGAGATCCATGAAAGGCACAGACATAACAAGAAGGTCATGCCCTTGGTATTAAAATCAATCAGCCATGACAATTTTTCCACCAACCATAGGACACACTGCATTAAAATTTTCGAAATAAAGATGATATATACGTTTGACATAAACAGAACTCAGAAAGGCTACAAAATACACAAAGGCTATATATAGCACAAAAGGAACCATGTTTTGCATCAGAGAAAAATAAAATATTAATCAGGTAGGAATCCGAACAGCTACCTCAATTGACTAAATCCCTTATGATACACAAACGCCTCCATGCTGAAGAGGATAAAAGGAACGAGCCAAGAACCCAAAAACAAGGACCAACCACAATATCATCAAGACCCCCAAGGGAAGCGATGCCAAAAAAAATCCTAGATTGCGCCAACTGAGTTCCGCCCCACTCCCTTTGTTCAACCATAGCTGAGAAAGGTGAAATCTAGCAACATGCATGTCCTGTGGCTCAACTACCCACGGTAGCCCGGGGCTTGGGGCTGGTAGCAATGGCAGCAGAAGAGTTATATCTTGAGACAAGCACGGCCTCGTTGCTTACAGCCTTAGAGGCGGCCACATCTTCCAAGCGCTTCCAGGTTGATTCCCGCTTCTCCTGTGACTCCCTCTCCTTGACTTCATTTTCTTCGAATTTGACCAAGTACTCATCAAAGAGTGCTTGATCTGCATCCGAGAATATTTTCCTCACATTCAATGTCAAACTCTGAACAGCCGGGTTCCAGTGACTCCGTGTATTTCTCTCCAAAGCTGGCAAAATTATAGGTAGAATCACATTACGGTTCTGTGTGATTAAATTTCTTATGTGATCGTTGTTCCACAAAAACAATGCACGCTCAGCTACCTGCCAGAGAAAAACCAGTTAAAACATCTATCCAGTAATATCTTAATGATGTTTGACACTCGCACTGTTTGAGGGGGTCTTTTCTCTTTTGTAAAATTAATTAAACCACAAAAAAAATAAAAAAAAAATAAAAAGAGGAAAAGGCATAGCAATTACAGGAAGTATAAAAAGTGAAGCTCCAAAAGTAATGATAGTCAATTTAGGATCGAGAGTACAAATTTCTAATTGGGATTAATCTATGTAGAGTATAGCAGGCAAATGCATGTGATTGCTGCAAATTAAATAGCTTTTCTTGCTACTTATTTTCTCTTTAAATTCACATTGCAGAAAATGAAGAAACACATTTAACTGGCATAATATATTGGCCAATCTTTCTAACATCAATCAGCCACCAATTTCCAATTGTTATTTGTTAAACTTCTGCACACAACTCAAAAGCATGGAGATTTGACACAAGCCTGCTCACCTTCAACTTAGATTAGCCGACATGCTCAATGTATGATTCCTTACATATATATTATTCTTATAGGCTATAGCTTGACTCAAAGACGAAAAAGAATATCAACTCAAAACCTTCTATGATCAATGGTGGTTGAATATATATATAAATAATAAAACTTTATTAATGAAAACGCAAGACACCTCTAAGTACACAGAAAGTATACACATAAACAACCAAAACTAACCCGCAAAAACCCACAAAACCTAGGCCCCAAAAGACGAAAAAAAAACACCCATAAACAAACTACAAAAGGACCCAACTAAGAACATGACAAAGCACCACCCGCTAAGGCACAACTAGCCTACATCAAGTGTGCCTTGCATTTCCTACGCCTAGAGGGATCTTTCGCGTCACCATAATTGATGGAGCTATGCAAATTCAGTAGCTCCCTTTTTCCTTTAAACTTCTAGCGCGCAATCATCAAATCCCGCTGAAATTCCTCTTCCATGGCATCCTGAATTGCCATGGCCTCCTCCCCAAAATCCCCATCCATCGCCCAATCCAAGGGTAATCCATCCCAATAATCATCTTCCTCCTCCCAAACTACAATCTTACCGTTATGATCAAAACCGATTGGCCAATTCTGGGATTGGGAGAAACCATTTATGCAACCACTCGGAGGGGAGAAAGGACCTACTACCCCAACATTGTTGACCTCCTAAAGCGACGCGGGCGGGACTAAAACTATCGGGGGGAAAGTTGAGAAACCCCTTCCTAAAGAGGCTTAGTTTCACTAGAGTCTCTGTCTTCTTCTTTGCAGGAGGCTCTGCCACCTCTTCCCTGGCGGCTCTGCAATCGTAACCCTTTTAACAGCATAACCAACAGTCATCTTCACATCTTCCGGGGAATCAAAAAATAGCACATCATTCCACTTCACAGATTGCCCTTCCCTCAGTTCCTTCGCCCTCCTATAGTAACACTGAAAAGGTTTAGAAACCACCACGAGGAGGGGAGAACGCAGCTTCTCTCCCAAAACAGCCATTCCAACAAGCTGCCACGTGAGGGGGGATTTTGTGTTGGATAGGGACTTTGGGGAGGAGGCTATGGCAATTCGAGATGCCATAGAAGAAGAATTTCAGCGGCATAAGATGATTGCGCGCCAGAAGTCCAAAGGAAAGAGAGAGCTCCTGAATCTGCATAGCTCCATCAATTATGGCGATGATTTGGTTCCTTTTAGGCGTAGGAAAGGCAAGGCTCACGTGAAGTAGGTCTTGGCGGGTTGTGGGTTGTTTTTCCGTTGTTTTTTGGGTTTGCTCTGTAGTCTGGCCTCGGTAGGCTTGGATTTTGGGTCTCTCGTGGTTTCAGTCGGCTTCAGTAGGCTTGGTCTTTGGGTGCCTCTGGATTTTGGTTGTAGTGGGTGTTTTTTTGGCGTTTCGGGTTTTGTGGGTGTTGTTGGGGCTTTCTGCTGTTTTGGGCGTGTTATTGGGTTTTGGGTTTGTAAGTGCTCGTCGTATACTGCCTGTGTACTGGGGCGCCTTACGCTTTCTATATAAAATTGTTGTTTACTTATCAAAAAAAAAAACAGCCACTCCAACAAGAGACGGAAGGGCAAAACATGGTTGAGGAATCTGAAGCGCCCTCAATGGAGTGAAGAAAAAGACAAGAGCCGGAGAAAGAGCTGAAGATGCCAAAAGGATAAGATCCGGAGCTGGTGAAGGGGGAAACCCAAATTCTTTAGAGGCTAAAAGTCTACTTGGCAGCACCTGAAACACCAACAAGCTGCTATACCCACCCCCAGAAGAGGACAGAAAAGAAGCCATCCCAGTACCTAACGACCACGAAGGTTTCGGCCGAAGGGAACACCCAACAGGAACAATCGCCGCCGGACCCACGCCCTCTGTGGCTACCAATGTATCAACCTCCAAACCCCCAAGAGGATTCCGAACTAAAACATCCCATAAGACAACTTTGGTGTCGAATCCGACAGTGATCTCGACAGACGGGAAGCTTTATGTTTCAGTATGAGACGGGCCACGCGGAAACCATAAAGTTTTTGACCCAACCTCGACCCGACAAATCGGTCCAGAAAGTTCCTTACAGCCCAGCCCAATGCCAAATTAAACCCGGTACCCAGCTTACTCCACATTCGCATTTTCAAAAATTCAAATTTCAAATTTGACCGAGAGATAATCTTCTTACCCTGCGGACGAAGCTACCGGTCAAAGTCCAACAAAGCAATCGGAAGGTACTCCAACGAGAAACAATCCACCGCTGATCTCGGTTCAACCTCTACATGCCTTACCAACGAAAGAATATCAAGAGCACACAGCTCCGACCGCGAAGCCCTCCACCCGGACTAACGACCCCCCACAATGGGCACCTTCTTCATTGCAGAGACCGAACCTGACCTCAGTGCCTCCACAAAGGAGCCAAACCCGGCCTTACCTCTTCTTCCTTCCCATCTTCCTTAACTGACGCAAGCGAGGACCCAAACCCGCATCCCACTTTGGCAGAGAGATAATCTACGGCCTCTCTCAGCTCGCCGGAGAATTTGTGCCATCCCCACCCTCCACACCCCTCAGGGATCAAAATAAAACCTTTCCGGCCACCCATCCCGAAAGCTGTTGCCTCCTAAGAAATGGCCAGCTTGATTCCCACCTCTCCGAGCAATCAAGACTTTCGATCCTTCCCTAAAGGATTTGATGAAATCTAGATCTTCCGGATAACCCAAAAGAATCTCCAACGTCGATGCAAGCCACTCAGCGCACTGAGAACTGATGATGGTTTCGCCGGAAAAATATTTCTCTTCTCCCCCACCCTCAGCATTGAAGCCCCATCATGACAAAAATCTTCGACTCCACGAGAAAGCTTTTCTCCATCTCAAAACCCACCCAACTCTCAAGCGGCCGACCCAAAAAAATCACATTGTCGCCGGAATAGAGAAACCCAACAAGAGGAAACACCGGTTGAAACCCCTACGCGTGAAACAAGCGAGATCCAAGAACCGGAAAGACAAAACTCAAACCCCGACAGCAAAAAACGAGAAGCAAGGAAGTGAAGAGAATGGATCTCCTAGCTTGACGCGCTCTCACGCCCCGACGCTAGGGCTGAGAGAGAGAGAGAGAGAGAGAGAGAGAGAGAGAGAGAGAGAGAGAGAGAGAGAGAGATTGTACTATCAGCATTTTGTTCTTGATATCTTGACTTATGCGGACACCATATCTAGACATGTACCCATTGGTCTTGAACCCATGACCTCACCTTCAATTATTTTTATGAGAGGAATCATCATTTGAGCTAGAGCTCACTGGCACAATATAGACTGAATATTGCAGATATAAGAAAGAGTTTAAATGGAAAGTACCATTCATGGCATGGCATAAAACACGATTAGCACTTGCTATATACACACAATTCCTCATCACAGAAGGCCAGCCTTTCCATTTTTGTTCCAAATAATATATAAAACTGAAATTCCCCATAAAATCTTTGGGTTATATGGGTTATTATATCATAATAAGAAAATACTAGCATCCGGAGCGGGGAGATTGGGTTCAAGCAAAGCATCACCGATACATCTATAGTAGCAAGAGGCCTTCTCAGAACAAAAACCTTCTATCTGGAGATGAACTGTTTCTAGGACATACCAGCAATGTCATTTCCCCAACAAAATCAGTGCCACGGTTTTAAAAAGTAAAATGACTATGGATGCCCTTGCAAAAAGATGTAAATGTTACAGAAACTATTTCTCAAAAGAAAATGACATTTTCAAGAATTTAGAACACAACCCTAGTATTTCATTAAGCACACTCAAACTTAAAGGGAAATGGCTAAAGTGTATATATGAAAATAATTATCCTCGCATCACCAAAGGCATGGAGGAAAAGGTGTTCTCCTTTACAGAATAAATTTTGATGCAAATGTAGATATGTACTGGGAATCTGTGATGGAATTCTTACATTCAGAAATCATGTTATACTAGATTAAAAGGACTTTAATTCTTACCGCATTTAATTGAAGTCGCATTTTAATTCTTCACATACATTAGAATTATCTGAAGACTTTTCACCATCTTAAAACATACATTCCACGCCAAAAGAATCACCTCATTATCCATCAAATCATGACAGTGCAAGTGAGCATCTAAAAAAAAAAACGTACACAAAAAACTTTATCCCACATCAAAGATATTGAATATCCACAGATTCATAAAAGGAAAAATCCAAACAAAAACCATCAAAGAATCGAGCTTTAACACATACTAGTGACAAAACCAACTGGTAACAAAGTGAAAGAGCCAAAAGCCAAAACCACAATTCAGAATCCCAATCTTATTGGGACAGCAATTAAATTTCCATGAAGAATAAGGACCCAATATAGGAGAAGTTTAATTTGTAAAAGAAAATAAAGGACAGAAAGGATGAATGAAAAGGGATGCCAACGCTGATGATGTGTATGCTAGAGAAATCTAGAAAGATCCTAAAACCAGCACCTGAAAATGTGAGCTGTTGAGGCAGCGACCAATTTGACGGAATAGTGGGAGCATGCAGCGCTGGAACTCTGCTCCCTGTGTGGCTTCAAGAACTTCCTCCAATTCACCAAGGAACATAACCTCCTTTGAACTATTAGTTATGGGCCAATACTTTAAAAGCCCTCGAATCACAGTATCAGCCAGCTTGGCATCTTTCTCCACAAACTGAGTAATGCAATATGAAAGTTGCTGATGGTACAAAGATACACACTTTGGCTTATGAAGGGGAATCAAAGCACGGACAAGGAACAGCTTGTGCTCTTCCTTCAAAGGCAAAGCAAATCCATTAATTATACTGCCCAATATTTCAAGCAATTCGGCGATCCCATTGTGCTTCTCTGTCTCAAAAATGAAACGATAGAAGATATTGTTGATAGCTTTCCTAATGAATGGTCGATGCACCATGAACTTCCCATAAATGCGATGGAGAATCGTTTTTAAGTAATCCCTCTCTCTCTGGTCCTCAGAATCAAACAACTCCAGCAATCTCAACACAAACGAATGGTCGATATATCTTTTTGCAAGCTTGGCATCTGTCTCCGCTGATGCTACAAATCTTAATAAAAATTCATACACCATCTGAAGATGAGGCCAAGCAGGATCCAGGGTCGGTTCCTCCTCTTCTGGGTCATACATTTCTGGAACCTTACCATCATGATTTGGAGATGGAAGTGCTCGAAACAAATTGGCTGCCACCATCTTCGTCATCGCCTGCATTGCCACCTCATTGAACTTCGAAGTTACCGCTGAAAAATAATCAACGAGCTCTTGCAAAGTTTGCCGCTTGACATCCTTCTCTTTAATATTCTTTGCAGAATCATTGAAATCAAACACAACAGTGCACATATTAAGTTTCCTAATAAAGAGACTCTGCTTTTCCGAGTTCGAAACATCTCGAAAACTCGGCAAAACCTCGTATACCACTGAAGCCGGCACAGGACCCACTTGGGCCGCAACGGTTGCTGATTTTTTCCCTTGATTCGATTTGTTTACAGGTGTAGAGTGAGGGGCAGGAGTCCCATTATTCGAAGATTTCGAAGAAGCTGAAGTGGGTTTGGAGCTATTAACAGAATTGGGTCCAGTAAACGAGTTCAACGAAGAATGGGCATTGACCCCTCCGTCATTGTTCGAGTCATTATGCGATGATTTTGAGGGTTTTCGAGGTAGTTTACCCAATATCTGTTTGATCATATCTACAAAACCCTAACCCCAGCCCTAATTTTCCTAAACAATAACCAAACTTTATACCTAGAAATAGATCAAATCATAGGCATTCTCATAATTACTGAATATAAAACACAGGAATTTGAAAATGGGCACCCAGAAGAAAAAGAAAGAAGCAAAACCCTAATCAGAAACAATTAACTAAATGGGTCTGTGCATGTGAAGCTTCAGAATTCAAAATTTGCGAAAGCAGAATCAAAGTTAGAACATTTGGGATTGATGAACAGAGAGTGGGCCGTGAAATAATTGAAAAGATATCGAAGAGGGAATCACTTACATTGACGACATGGTTGAAGAGATCCAAGAAAGTGCGAGAAAACGAGAGAAAAGGCGAGAAATCCCAAGAAAATCTTAGCTGAAAAAAGTGATCTTTATTCTTTTCCAACTCATGAACCCTAATTCAAGCTAGTCACAGAGAGAGAGAGACAGAGACAGAGGTACAAAAACAAAACTAAGAAGAGAAAAATTGAAAATGCCTGTAAAAATTATACGAAAGCTCTTCTGATAGGCCTTGGCTTAGCTTATTTTTGCACTTTGATGATGAAAATGAGAGAGGAAAGCAAAAACCCAAACAAAAAGAACATGGGAAATTGGAAACAGAGGTTCAAATGCGTTTGGTTTGGTAAATGTCAACAAGGGCAAGAGCTAAGGTTTTGTAAATTCCTTCTATGTCCCCTTTTGAAAATGTTCGTGTGTGATGGGAGACCAGTGATTATTTTGAGATGCAAAATGGACCCAATGGCAATGGCAATGGCAATGGCATCACGTATTGCAGATGGGGGTGGGTTCCACTGTGTCTGCTGCCTGTGGATTGGGTCATTTGGGTTGACTTGGCAACTGAAGTGAGATTGGGGGAGTTGAGAAAGTCTTTTTTAGTGCCCTAATCCCAACAGACAGATTTGGTATATTTTGATGTCTCTCAAATCTTTTGCTTTATATTTTGTTTGTTAAAATTTTTGTCTTTAATTTTTAAATAGTAATAAACAATCCGAAACACAAAATGTTCTTAAAATTACGAAAATACATGATATCGGAATACTTTTTCAAACTAAAAATACTCCTTAAAACACGTTAACAAAAGCCGTTTATTTTCTTAATTTTACTAAGTATAGGGTTGAACCCCACAAGCATATTGTCTTTATCCCGGTTATTAGTACCATGATATGCATTTTATTTTTGGACAACCAAATGGTTACGTTTGTTAACGTATTTTGGTAAAGCGTTAGTCACATCTGTATTATTACTCTAAAATGACTAGTCAAATTATAATTAGAGTTCTCTAAAACCATTTATAACACTCAATCTCATCTAATAAAGAATCAATATAGAACTTAACACATATAAACTCCTTTATAATCAACGCATTATATATAAATTATACATTTTTTTTTTGACAAATACATAGGAGATTTTGTATAAGATTGAAGCTTTAAGACCCCTTCAAGGTGACAATAGGGACTTGGTCATGGCGGGCTTGCACAATATAATTGCACTGATTAAGTTGAATCCAGATGAGTGCAGTAGAAAGTCTTGTGGGAACCGACCATGTCAAAACCTAAAAGGTGTCGGCATTGCTTAGTCAACCATGCTTTAGATTCAATTCATGAAATAATCCCCTGCTTCACTGTGTTGTTATCCTAACCCTATTGATTGAAAGTAGCCCCAATCATATCCTGCCTCCTCTTCATGGAAAGTTAGAAAAGTTTGTCCACTTTTTGGCAAAATGGATTCTCCATCTGCTCGGCCGTCACTACTTTGGGCTATTTGAGTTTGCGATTTTAAAAGAAATACAATTTTAAAATATGGGATTTAAAAAAAAAAATGATTTTTAAAAACGCAATCAAACATTTAGTAAAATCGCAATTTGATCTTTAAAATTGTAAGTTACCTTTTAAAATTATGCGTTTTTAAAAAAGCACTTCCTTGCTGATTTGGAAAAGCAGTTTTTTACGTTTTCAAATTACAATTTTTTAAAAACGCAATTCATAAATTGTTTATTTTCTATCATTTGATTTAAAAATGTACTTTTTATCTACGAAATCGTAATTCCAAACACACCCTTCGTTTATCAATTTGAATAGACAGTGAAAAAGATTCCTTCGTTGATTTACTTTTGTTTCCTATTCCATTGAAGAGCGTGATAAGAATAGAAATCATTTGTAATAAATGGTGACTTATTTACTCCAAATTAAGAAATTTGTTTACCTTAATCTAATAACTTTGTTTACATTTGAAATTGCTTGTGAAGCTCAAAGCTTTACACACAATCAAATCAATTAGGAAAAGATATAGCCTCTATGCTTTTACATGTAAACATAAGCATATGATGAACCACGTAATTCCATGTCTCTTTCTCTATTTCAATCTCTTTACTTTATTATGAATTTCTACAAAGCTTTCTCAGGAAAATGGGAAACGAGGAAATGCCAAGAGATGGGCAACTTGTTCCATTTGATTTTATCTTTTTATGGTTGAGTGGCTTTAAAGCCAAACTTTATATGAGCCAGAAAAGAAAATCACATGGAAAAAGTGAATTGTTTCTGAGTGACTCAATGTTGGCACATTTTTTTAAAAATAAATAAATAAATAATGTAAAAATATATACACAGTTAGATGTTAAATGTACCAACTTTAAATCCCGACTATAAAATGATACTTTCAATTTTGAAGAACCTATTCCTCACTGAAGTTGCACAATTAGCCAGATAAGGCAGAAGGATGCTGAAGTTTCTTGTGATTCAGAAATTTAAACCTTTTGTGGGTAATGTCCCAAATCCCACGTTGTCGCCGTGGCCTCGGAAGGGATTCTGCCAGCAGAGGATATGTTTGAGCCATCACAATCAGCAACTCCATATCGAACCTTTGGGTTGGAACCATAAGAACAACTCTTTTACACCTTGCAAGCTTTGTTTACTTATTTTTGGTTGGGGTGGAGAGTGTTAAAAAAAAAAAAAAACAAAATTTAGTGGCAGAAGTGACTCCAATCACATTACCATAAAAGGACAGCATTATCCACATCGTTTGCCTGTACCCAAAAGAAACATTTTCTTTATTGCATATGCCATGATATCCCTAACCTCCTTGATAACTCTATAATGTACAACTACAAATAACATCATATAAAATGCCAATTGTACGATACAAGTTTTGCTTGTAAGGAAGTGCAGAACATTCCTGATGGTCTCAAGTTTTCTGGGAACGATCTTCCAGCTGAAAAGGTAGTAGGTGCAATTATGTGAATCTTCAATTCTTCAGAACAATTCAACCGTTGGGAGTAGGACTTCAGAGTTTTGAAAATCAACCAGAGGAAGGACAGATTGATTCAACAGAACCCAGCTCCACCAGAAAGTCAGGTCAACCCAGTGGCAGCAGTAGATGTGGGAGCAAACCCACTTCATTGTGCCAGATGGGTTTTTCCCGTCACTTTGCAACTACACTCACCAAGCTTTTAGTCCTATTCATGACAATCCTCAGTTCTACTGGCAGCCTGCCTAAGGATCGAGGCAGTGCCTGAAAACTTCAAGAATCGAGAAAACGGAGAAAAAAAGGGCCCAACTCTGCAGAGATCTTTTCAACAGATTCGACATTTGATTGATCTTAGAGGAAACACATCCCACCCCATTCCTCTTCTATCTTCTTTTCCCATCAACAAAGATCATAAAGGGGTAATAGAAAGCTACTGCAGTTATGGTGGCAAACATACAGATACGGTAATAATGCCAGCAATAAGGACATCACAACAGAGCCAATGTTTCCCCTAAATTTATGTTTTGTGTTCTTGTGTGCTCTGCGCTTAAATAAGATTCAGGCGCTTTTTGCACATTTAGCACTCTGAGGACATTAAAGATCACAAAGTCATCTCCTAAGTCAAGCACACATACAAACATTTGAACATGGTAAAATAAGTAAAGCCTTTTGGTTTGTGCAAAGCACAGTATCTTCTCTGCACTGTACAATTCCACATCACACAACAACAACAACAACAACAATACTGGAGGCGAGCAAGAAATGAGTACCTCCCCGTTATGCATCACAATCAGTCATCTCTTCCTGCGCTTCGGCTCCACCTAGCATAAACATTTGCAAGAGGTTCATTAAAAGTTAAAAAAGGATGGTCCTTGATTGAATCATTAGAACCACCAAGGCCATGAGCTGAACTATATTAATCTCTTGTATGAACATTCTCAATGAGACCTCAAGGAAAAGAATGATTTCATTGTTATCTTAACTTTCAACTCAAAATTTACATTGATTATAATTCTCACATCAAGCTACTTCTGACAGTCAAAACACAGAACTTAAGAAAAATTAGAACCTAATGGACATTATAACTTCACGATTACGTCCTTTTCCATGTCAACTCTAAATCTAAAATGCACAACGGCACGGAAGGAACAAAAATGCTAAATATTAAATTACTTCCGCATACATCAACTCTTTGAATCTGCATATCGTATTCAATTTTAAGATTGAAACTTGTTCCAACTTTCCATCATTAATATGCATCCTCTCCAAGGCCTCACAACTTCAACAATGCAACGTAGCTTAGCTTGATTTCAATACTTTCATTAATGCAGCCTGGCCTTACATTATTTAATGATAGTGAGCATTTAGAGTAATAAAATCTCATGGATAGAAAATGTGATGTACCCAACATCCTCAAAGGTAAAAATTTCTGATATGTAATTCAATTTCATAATGAGCTCCAGTGAGAATTAAGAACAATGGAACACAACTTTCATGGCATTTCTGTGATCACTTCCCAGGAGAAGTGGACGGGCCAAATCTTTTAACTGGAAGATCAATCGGCCAAAATAACTATGAACGGCTTTGACCAGCATTCACTTGGGGCATATTCATTTACTAACAAGCAAGCCCAACATAATCAATCTAGAACAACACAATTGGCATTTAACTGGATGACAACAGATGAACAACATACACGCACAGTGACTGAGAGGATGCAAGTGTTCTCACCTTAGCCTCAACAGATGGTGACACCGGGAATGCATTCAAGGATCTCTTGGCATCATCATCAGATGAACACTCAGAACACAAAAAGTTTTCCAATTTTTTTGCTTCTTCAATGGTCATACCCATACAAGAAGGATGAAACCTGCAATATATAGTAATACATGAGATATGGAAAACATGATTATTTCTATTATTTTCATGTGGATATGAAAAATAAATAAATAAAATAAAAAGCATACCGTCTAACACCCACAGTGTTAATTGAAAGATAACACGTAATTTCACTAAGTACACATCTCATTGGGTTTTTAAAGAATTTCATACCCAAAAATAACAGACCTTCAGATGGACTTCCTAAACTTCTCACTGTTGTTTTTGTTAATATGAAAACCTACCATATGAATTAATAACTGATTCAAGTTTCCTTTACTTTGGCTTTATTTCTATTTTTTTTTTCCACTTATGACATATAAGTGACAGTAAAGTCCGAAAATTTAGGGTAAATGGGACAATTTTACAACTGCAAGTTTAAAAGTATAGTTAAAACTGCAAGACTTTCATCCAAGCTTTCTCAATTATGGAATCCCATGTCTTTATTCCACTTATTTCAAGCAAATCCTTTTAAAGTCACTAATTTTTGTTGCGAAAATATATCCACAGCCAATGCCTCACATACTTACATTCCAATTCAAACTTTTTGAAGTATGCAATAGATATGATTTTCTTTCACTTCTTTTCTTTTCTTTTTTTTTTCTTTTTTGAAGTAATCAAAATTTTATAAATATTTTCTTTCACTTCTTTCTAGTTGATCTAAAATTTGCTTATGTACATGTCAAAAGTAGAACCAAACTATTGATACTTACTCATGATTCGCTACTGATATCAAATTCCAAAAATTTAAAGTCAAACCAAAAACAAACTGAATACACAATAAATCTAGCATCATTCTCACATACTGTTACTCACATCATACCGAGGAAGAAAGCATAAAGTGCCTATGGATACAACACAGATTTCATAGTCAACAAAGTTACAAAGATATGCTCCCCATGTGAAGTGCAAGGTAAAAGGTGTGCTTATATATCTCCAATTTCTCAGGGCAACATCTTCTGAACAGCAAAAGGAGTATTATCCTTTGAGATATCTCGAACTTTAATAAACTAGTAAATGACCTTATGCAAAAAAATGCAGATTATATACCCACCAGAAGTCATTTCAAGCCTTAATTGGAGGTAAAATGGGAAACAGGGAAGGGCAATAGGAATTGATTTTATGAAGTCCCAACAAACTAAACTGTGTGTAAAGCAGTGCAATGGGAGAAAACTAAATCAGGAAAATCAAATGAATCCCAGTCATATAACAGCTTAGCATGTATAAAGACACCAACCGCTGAAAAAAAAAACTCCTAGTGTACAGAGCTCTTTAGTTGAGCCAGGACAGATACTCTGCCTCAACAAAGCTAATAGATCCTGCCAATTTACTTTAAATCATTTATCTTTAATTCCTATAGAAGGAAAATTCTATGCAATTGCAACCCAACTAGACTTTCACTGAACAACTTGCTCTGATAACATTAGTAGATTGTTAAGACCATTAGCAAGAAGAGTGCACCAAATTGCAAATGATCAATCAAAACAAACAAACTGTATCATGAAACATCCAACATGCTTCATTTATCCTACCAGATGCACTCTTCGCAAATGATCAATCAAAACAAACAAACTGTATCATGAAACATTCAACATGCTTAATTGATCCTACCAGATATATGTGGAGCTCAAAGCGTTCGCTATCAAAACAAATGCAGATTTTGGGCAGATTTCCAATATGTTGTCTGCAATAGATGAACAGCAAAAGAAAATTTTCAACAAAAATTTCCTCTCCACATACTGGTTCACATGGTACTAGAAATTATGTCCTCCTTAGCAATGTCCAAACACCCGCCTAAAAAAGAATGCCTTCAAAAATAGAAGTGATAAACATTTCAAGCATAATAACAAGGATGACTCAGTCGATCAGCAAATAAGTGGAAATAGTATAGTTTCCAAAATGATCACCAAGTCCAAGAACAAAACAAGATGAAGCATTTCAAGCATAAGTGAACACACTCATTTACAATTTTATGCGATAAAGCCATAAAAATGTAACCAACCATACGCAACCACTTCAATTTTTGTGCCAAAGGACCTTCATTAGAGATTAATTCAGCAACAAAAGCACACATAATTTATTTAGACAAGCGACAAAAAAGCACACATATACTACAAGCCACCATTCACTACAAAACAAAGGAATAACATGCAACTAACTTACCAGTCCTTGCATCCCTCACACTGCACCATTAGATCGTCTGGGTTATATGGCATCTCACACTTGCAATACCTTCAAAACCAAAGGCCGAAAAACAAAACTTTACTTCCGGCAAAATAACCAAAGATGCTCAAAACACACAAAACCGAGAAACAATAATTCGTAATCCAATCAAAAGCAGTCCGAAGCACTCAAAAAACCACACAAAACCCAGAAAACTCACACGGCCACACGGTCTGGCGTGAACCCGCCAGTGGCAGCCTTGTACTCAAACCTACAAAAGTAATCCTCGGCTCCAACATTCTCAAGCTTAGTGTAGTTCTTGAAAGAGTGCACTATACACTTGCCCTCAATAGTGTGCGCACTCTGCATATCATAGTGGTCAGATAGAAACAGCTCCTTGGCCCCGTGGAACTGTCTCCGCCCTCCAATCGACTCCTCGGGCCGATAATACCATCGGACCCGAACCTTCACGTTGTTTCGGTGATCAGCTTCGATCCTCTCTACCCGCGCCACGTACGGAGGTTTATCGGAGTCCGATGGTCGCATCAACACGCAATCACCATCTGCAAAATAGCATCAAAATTAACCCAGCATTAATGCAATCCAATGCAACAACAATTGGGTTTCCAAAACCATTAGAAAAAACAACGATTTCGGTCTTCAGAAACAAATTTAAGAATTGAGAAATTCTGGGTTTTAAGAGCGTAAAATTAAAAAAAACAAATTCTGGGTTTTCATAGACAGAAGCGCCAAAACCAGAGAAGCTTGAAATTTTGTATTGGGGTTTCATAAACAAATATAAGAACTGAGATATTCTGAGTTTCTAGAGTCCAAAAATAAAATTAAAAAAAATAAGAACAAAACAAATTCTAGGTTTTCATGGACAGGAACAACCAAAACCAGAGAAGCTAGAGTTGAGCTTGAAATTGAGTTTTGGGGTTGGAGAAACAAAAACAAAGAAAATAGCAAATTTGGTTCTTTTTTTAGCTTAAAATAGGAAAATAAATTATGGGTTTTCTCCCCAGAGAGAGAGAGCGTACTTCTAACGACTTTGTTGGTGCCTTTGATGGTGTAAGAGTCGAGGTCCTTCTTGCCAGGTTTGGTCTTGGCCATGAATGGTGGGATTGGGGGAGGCTTAGCTCAGCCTAGCTTAGCTCAGCTTAGCCAAAAATGGAAAATTTCGGGGTTTGGTGTGGAAGCGAAGCTTAATTGGGAGAGAATGTGAGAGAAATTGATAGGACTATGGTGGAAATCGCAGGGGTTTTGTGGGGTTTTAGGGAAGTGAGATGCAGAGTTTGGATTTGGGAGACTGCAGGCTGAGAAACCCTAGAAGCAGAGAGATAGAGAGAGAGAGAGAGATTTGTTGGGATGTTAGGGTGAAGAAGGTGGATGACACATCATCATCCATCATCATCCACTCATGCATGCATGCATGCGCGATGGTACCTACAGGATGATTGTATAGGCCTTTTCTTTTTCTTTTTCTTTTCTTTTTCTTTTTTTTTTTTTTTTTTTCTCTGATGAGCGATTGTTTAGTCAATTTATTATAGCGACGGACCTGTCGTCATTTCCCTTCCGAGAGTCGGTCGGACAAGGACTCTCTCTCTCGATGTTGTTGTTGTTACATTTAAATGCGTAAATCATGTCAAATTATTTAAATTTTTTGAATAATATACTAATAAATTTATAATTATTGTTAAATATAATAACATTATATCATTATCATCAAATAGTTACTCTTCATCACATTTGAAATTGAGAGAATCCTAATTCAAGTCATTTACCATTTTTTTAAAATTAGTTATTGCATCAATCATTAAACTTGTAGAGGCGATCTTTGTTGCCATGATAAACTATTTTCGACCAAGATCAAGATTATTTTCATTTTAAGTGAAATGAAGAGTAACCATGCATTTTATAGTTCAAATTATATTTTACATATCTAAAGGTATATGTGTTGGCAAATTGTGAATATGGTTTTAGGGTGTTCAACTGGGCAGTTAAGTATTTTATAGTTTGAATTAGATTTCATATATGTAAATGTCTATATGTTGGTAAATGGTGAATATGATTAGGGGTGTTCAGGTGGGCGGTTAAAAATCTCCCTACATCCACTATCCGCCTGTCTGTATGGGTTATAGACGGATTTTGTAACACCACGAGAAATAATTAACTGGTAAATATCCCACAGCAAGCCTCCCCGTCCAATCTTGCAAGAGAAAAGGCTAAGTGATCATTGAGCCCTCATCAGAGAGCCTAAAGTAGAATATTTTTCTAATGCATCAAGATAACTACTATCATAACCACAATAAAATAATAATATCAGAACAAACTAAGAAGCATCATAACATAAAGATAATCAATAAATGTCTCGGTCTAAAACTAGTCATAAAATCAAAATACTAAAATATTACATGCCAAGTTTGAAACTACCAACCATAAATTAAAGATAACCAAGTTTACTGTTCCATCAAATGATTATAATAAAATTGATTATTCTCCCAAAAGCGTATCATGCAAATAATTCTTGAAATTAAGCCACAATTCACCACTTAATAGTGGTATAATTCCTCAAAAGTCAATTTAGAGAGGTGATCCAAAGTTGATCTCCTGTCCGGATCCCTAACATCCATTATTTAATAAGCATGCGTTAACAATGAAAGATGATGGAAAGATATGGTAATGCTTAAATGTATGTAAATGAGATTTACAGTACCCAATGAAGGTGCCGGAATGAGTTACAATTACCCTAAAGGAGTTGTCTATATACATTATTGATTACTCAGTGACGAGTTTTTCGATATGAGTATAACTACCTTATAATGGGGTGTTGGTATACGCTACAGTTACATGATGACGAGTTACCCGTATGACATGAATGGGGTGTCAATATGATGGCATAGCCTGTTTGTTTACAGTGTCTTGTGGCGAGGGTACCAATATTACCTATAAATGAATTCGGTATGTTATGTTAACATCCATTGTACGAGAGTTAATGCATATATATGTTACGGTGCTTCATGTACCAATATGTTATAGATCATCTGCAATAGGGTTCTGATATGATAAGGAAACCTCTACCATATGAGGATTAATATACCGGTATAATGTGATAAAATCAAGTTATGGCTATGATGTAAATAAGATGTAAAAAAATGTTATATTTTAAGTCCAAATGTTTTTATGCCTCAAAGTGAAATTATCATAAATTATGCTCCATTAGACATTTTTAAAACATTTTGTGAAAACCTTATTAAGGGGCATGGTATCATGATAAGTCGTTTTGAATCTATCTTAAGGGCTTATTTCATGGTTTATTTATGTGTGATATTTACTTACTAAGTCGTGAACGTACGCAGTTGCTACCTTTCTACATGTAAAACATTTATTTTGCTTAACAGTTTAACATGTACTGTATCGAGTTACAAGTTAGAGTCTTTTGTTGGGCTTGGGAATGTGGAGTGAGAACCGTGGGTAGTTTGGGCAGTTTTATTATACTTATGATTTATGAACTTCAATGATGTATTTTGTGATAGTTAGTTGTTATTATATTTTATGGATTTTGGGTTGTAAATGTTTAAGAGATGTTTTTTAGATATTAATTGTAGCTCATATCATATTTTTCCACTTTTCGCTATTTTATTCACTCTAGTAGAGGTTTAGCATAGTTTTATTAGTTAATTAATTTGGGAAGTATTATCCGTAACTCTTCAGGTTAATTATAATTATTAATTAAATATTAGGGCTTAAAGTCACATTCTGGGAGCATAGATTCTTTAGTGGTATGAAGTCCTTTACTCATGTTTCCTTTAGTTCCTCACCTATCTTCACTCGTGTCTTTTTTTATTTGCTCCCCGAACCTACTAATCTTGGTGTAGGGACGACGAGCTCTCCTAACGCCTTCAGGACAGCTAGCTTCAATGCACCTAACCTGCTACTGATTCATCTACTATCCATCTTAAGCCTGACATCTCTGCTCCTCGTCATTCAACTTAGGTAAAAGCTCTTCTTACTCATCTTCGTAATTATAATTGTTATTCTGTTGTTGTTACTCTACACGAACCCCACTCTTTATGTGAGGCTCGTATTGAGCCTCTTTTGTATAAAGCTATGTTTGAACAAGTTATTGGTCTTACCAAAACTCACACTTGGGATTAGTTGATTTACCTCCAGGAAAAAAAAAAAAATTTGTGGTGGGGTGCAAGTGGCTCTATAAGATTAAAACCAAATCTAATGGGTTTGTTGAGCGATACAAGGCATGTCTTATGGCTAATGGGTACAATCAAGAGTATGTCATTGATTATGAGGAGACGGTTGCGCCGGTGGCTCGACTTACCATTGTCCGATCTCTCCTTCTAGTTACCTCTGTGCGCCGTTGGGATATTTTCAAATGGATGTGAAAAATACACTTATAAATGGTGATCTTAGTGAAGAAGTTTATATGCAGACTCTTCCTGGATACACTCATTCTCCACACAAAATTGCCGGCTTCGCTGTGCCTTGTATGGATTGAAATAAGCTCTACGTGCTTGGTTTTCCAAATTTAGTTCCACTATCGCACATATTGGGTTTGTTTCTAGCTCATATGATTATGAACTTTTTATTCAGAGACATTATGTTGGTCTTATTCTTATTTTAATATATGTTGATGATATTATCATTACTAGTAATGATACTATCGACATTTGAAACCCTTAAAATTTTTTGACCCAGCAATTTGAGATGAAGGATTTGAGCTCCCTAAGCTACTTTCTTGGATTAGAAGTGTCTTTTGATTCAAATGGATACTATCTCTCTGAAGCTAAATATGCTACTAATCTCCTCTTACGGGCTAACTTATTCGTTGTAAAATTGTTGATAGTCATATAAAGACAAAGCCACTAATGATGAGTAACTTCCAGATGCTAGTCTCTATAGACAGTTAGTTGGGGGTCTCATCTATCTTATTGTCACACAACCAGATATTACCTATGCGGTTCATCTTGTCATTCAGTTCAGTCAGATATTACCTATGGGATATTTTAATTTTTTTTTTGAATAATATACTAATAAATTTATGATTATTGTTAAATACAATAGCATTAAATCAATATCATAAAAATAGTTAGTCTTTATCACATTTGAAATGGAGAGAATCTCATTGTCACTTACCATTTTATTAAAATTAGTAATTGTATCAACCATTGAGGTTGTAGAGGTGACCTTTTGTTGCAATGAGAAACTATATTAGACCTGGATCAAGATTTTTTTTCATTTTAAGTGAAATAGAGAGTAACCATTTACAATTCAAATTAGATTTTACATATTTAGAGGTATATATGTTGGCAAATATGGTTAAAGGTGTTCAAGTGGGAGGTTAAGCATTTTATAGTTCGAATTAGATTTCACATATCTAAAGGTTTATATGTTGGCAAGTGGTGAATATGATTATGATTGTTTAGGTGGGCGGTTAAAAATTGCCCTACATCTACTATCCGCATGTCCGCATTGATTACAGGCAGATTTTGTAATACCACGATAAATAATTAATTGGTAAATATCCCACAGAAAGCCTCCCCGTCCAATCTTGCAAGAGATAATACCAAGGGATCATTGAGCCCCCATTAGAAAGCCTACAACGGAATATTTTTCTAATGCATCAAGATAACTACTATCATAACCACAGTAAAATAATACCAGAGCAAACTAATAAGCATTATAACATAAAGATAATCAATAAATGTCTCAGTTTAAAACTAGTCATCAAATCAAAATGCTAAAATATTACATGCCAAGTTTGAAACTGCCAACCATAAATTAAAGATAACCAAGTCTATTGTTCCATCAAATGATTGTAATAAAACTGATTATTTTCTCCCAAAAGCGTATCATGCAAATAATTCTCAAAATTATGCTACAATTGACCACTTAATAGTGGTATAATTCCTCAAAAATCAGCTTAAAGAGGTGATCCAAAGCTGATCTCCTGTCTAGACCTCCAACATCCATTAATTAACAAGCATGTGTTAACAATGAAAGATGATGGAACTATATGGTAATGCTTAAATGTATGTAAATGAGATTTACAATTACCCAGTGAAGGTACTGGAATGAGTTACAATTACCCTGAAGGAATTGTCAATATACGTTACTGATTACTCAGTGACAGGTTTTTCGATATGAGTATAACTACATGATAATGGGATGTAGGTATGACTACTTTGTAATGGGGTGTTGGTATACGCTACAGTTACTCGATGACAAGTTACTAGTATGACCTGAATGGGGTGTTAGTATGATGACATAGCCCATTAGTTTACAGTGTCTTGTGGCGGGGGTACCAATATTACCGTACCTATAAATGAATTTGGTATGTTATGTTAATATCCATTGTACGATGGTTAATGCATATGTATGTCACGGTGTTTCGTGTACCAATATGTTACATATCACCTGCAATAGGGTTCTGGTATGATAAGGAAACCTCTACTATATGAGGATTAATATACGGGTATAATGTGATGAAATAAAGTTATGGTTGTAATGTAAATAAGAAGTAAAAAAAAAAAATGTTATGTTTTAAATTCAAATGTTTTTATGCCTCAAAATGAAATTATCATAAATTATGATCCATTAGACATTTTTTAAAACATTTTGTGAAAACCTTATAAATGGGCATGGTATCATGATAAGTCATTTTGAGTCTATCTTAAGGGCTTATTTCATGGTTTATTTATGTGTGGTGTTTACTTACTAAGTCGTGGACTTACGCAACTGCTACCTTTCTACATTTAAAACATTTATTTATGTAACAGTTTAACATGTACTATATCAAGTTACAAGTTAGAGTCTTTTGTCAGGCTTGGAATGTGGAGCGAGAATCATGGGCAGTTTTATTATACTTATGATTTATGAAATTCAATGATGTATTTTTTGATAGTTAGTTTTCATTATCTTTTATGGATTTTGGGGAGCAGTGATACATGGGGAATGGTTTTCCGTCCCTCATCACCCCATTTTTCATTTTTAAATAATAAAAAAAATCAAAGTTTGTCCTTTGATGTGACATCAAAAGACAAATTTATTTTTTTATTTTTTTATTTAAAAAACCAAAAGAGGGTGATGGGGGACGGTTGTTTGTCCCCCACCTATCATTTTCCGAATTTTGGGTTGTAAATGTTTAAAAGATGTTTATGAGGTATTAATTGTAGCTCATATAATATTTTTCCATTTTCCGCTATTTTATTCACTCTGGTAGGGTTTAGGGTAGTTTTATTAGTTAATTAAATTGGGAAGTACTATTAGTAACTCTTCAAGTTAATTATTCTTATTAATTAAATATCGGGGCTTAGAGTCAGATTTTGGGAGCATAGGTTCTTTAGTGGTATGGAGCATTTTCCTCATGTTCCCTATAGTTCCTCACCTATCTTCATTGATGTCTGTTTTTATTTGCTCCCCAAACCTACTAATCTTGGTGTAGGGATGACAAGCTCTCTTGATGCCTTTAGGACGGCTAGCTTCAATGCACCTGACCCTTTATTGATTCATCTATTACCCATCTTGAGCTTGACATCTCTGCTCCTCGTCATTCAACTTGGGTAAAAGCTCTTCTTAATTATAATTGTTATTCTACCGTTCCTACTTTACACGAACCCCACTCCTTCTGTGAGGCTCGTATTGAGCCTCTTTGTAGAAAGCTATGTTTGAAGAAGTTATCGGTCTTACCAAAACTCACATTTGAGACTTAGTTGATTTCCCTCCGAAAAAAAACTATGGTTGGGTGCAAGTGGCTCTATAAGATGAAGACCAAATCCGATAGGTTTGTTGAGTGATACAAGTCATGTTTTATGGCAAAGGGGTTCGATCAAGAGTATGTCATTAATTATGAGGAGATGGTTGCGCCGGTGGCTCGACTGACCTCTATCCGATCTCTCATTCTAGTTACCTCTATGCGTCGTTGGCATCTACATTAGCACCTTGAGTTTGAGGGAATATGTTATAATATTTTTGAATATATTCTGATATCTGCCTTATTTTTTTGACTGATTTTTTTTTTTTGGTTGATTATATTTCTTGTATATGTTGCTTTTATTCTGTAATATTGTCTTTTTATTCTCCGATTGCATTTTCTATTTTTAACTGACCTTATTCAATTATAAATAGACCATTTTTGTACACAATTACAACACACAAAAATACAGAGGTATATTCTAAGTTTTATTTTCTTTAGTTTATTTTAACAAAAAGGATTCTATTCCTTTGGACTTTTTGTAACGATCTGGATCAAAGGCATTACATAATGCGGCGATTTGTTCTATTAAGCCAATAAGTATCCTCTCACATGCAAAAGACATTTAACTCAAATAAAAATATTAACAAATAATACAAACATAAAACACTCTTAAAAATAATAAAAAAAAAATTACATTTATGCCACGTCATGGCATATTTCATATCAAACACAAAAAATAAGACACCCACTAAAATGCATTAACAAACAAAGCCAATAAATACTCCTAATCTCATCCCGTCAAAAGCCCATAACATATATTATATTGTTTTTATAGATTAATTTTAAAAAAATTATTTATAATTTTTCATTATAGAATTATAATCTCACAATGGTGATATATATATATATATATACATTAATCTAATGATCAATTTTTAAACGTAATGGGTGAAATTTTTATTTTCCTTAACATTTATATAACGTGACTATTGTCCTCATCCAAAAAAAAAAAAATCTCTCATACTTACTGTTTTATTTATTTATTTTTTATAAATGTTAAAAATACTAAAAATTATAGGAAAATTGAAGAATATTTGGTATTATAAGTTAATGTTTAGAGGATGGACCAAACTAGTCGTTGGACCACTGAAATCAAGTCGATCGTTTTGGATTCTTCAAAGATCGGATAAGCAAGAACACGAATCAAGAATCTCATCAAAGTGATTGAACAAAACAAAGTGTATGTCTTTTTTTTTCCTTTTTTTAATGTTTTTTTTAGAGCTAGCATGTTTTTGTTTTCTATTTAAAAATAAATTCTGATTTGACATAAATTTTTCTGTTTATTCTTATTCCTTGTCACCTGTAGAACCATGACTGCTTTGCCAAGAACGATAGATGACAATTGATGAGGCAAACCAAAACCAAAAATATAAAATGTTAAATTGAACTATTTAATTAATATTAAAATAAAATTAATTAGTTAATTTTTGGGTTCTTTTGATTTTGCAGTTTTAAAACGTGCGAATTAAAAATATAATTAAATATTAGATAAAAATGCACATACGTACTTAAATACTTACGATTTGAAGCATAATTTTTTTTTTTTAGAGAACTTCACAAGGGTATTGAACTTTTACCATTTTTGAAAGAAGATACATAAACTTCAAATCGTCTCAATTTATAGTATTTATTTTTTGGAAAGTCTCAATTAGGGGTCTTTTGTTAGGATTTTCCATTAAATTCTATCAAAATTGATTTAGGTATTAGTTAGAATTTAAAAATACTCATCTGAATCTTCGAATTTTTTTTAAAAAAAATTAACACATGAGTATTTTGAAAATTTTGATAGGATTTAACGGAAAATCATAACGAAAAACCACTAATTGAAACTTTCCGAAAAACGGATACTCTAAATTGAGACGGTTTTAAATTTTTTTTTTTTGATAAGTAATAAGTTGATCTTATTAAAAGCGTAAGGCGCCACTCAATACACCGACAGTATACAAGAGAACGCACCTAGCTAGAAAGTGAAAAACGAACAAGAAATTCATCAAAGGTAAACGATAACGGTAACACAAAAACCACCGTCCAAAAATACAACGTATGAAAAAAAGAAGCTAAAATATCATCCGAGGATCTCTTCAAATCCTCAAAACACCTATCTCCTTTAAAAAATAGTAAAAATTTGGTATCCTTAAATAAAATTATCCCTTTTTTTTCTTTTTTTACTTTTTCAAACAGTCATTTTATATGAACAAACACTCAAACACTACACTTTTTATTTCTTCCATGCAGAGTGCAAGATCATTCTCTTTGTTTCTGTTGTCCGTACAAGCAAGAAAGAGAGGATTTTCTTTTGTGAAATATGTTCATCTCCCCGCCATGATGAGGGCACGCACAGCACGTTAACCAATTGGCCGGTTGCACGCAGTTTCTTTTAGGGTTTAGGAAATTCGAAGCAAAAAGTCAAGCATGACAGCGTGACAGACATTCAGACAAGATCGAGATACAATTTAAGGACGACAATATGAAGCTCCACGTCGATACGTCGTTTTCACTGGACGACGTTTCCTTTTTTTGTGTGTTCTGGTCATGTAAACGCCAGTACCATTACATATTTTTCATAAACATACTCTTTTTTCTTTTTCTTTTTTTCTTTTTTTAAGAGTCTATTAATAAAGAAAAATACAATAGGAGGAGGGAGATCCAACAAAGACCCATTACTCTCAGAACAAATATCTTAACCAAAAAAAAAAAAAAAAATTAGGCCACCGAATAGTCAAATCACTTTCTTGGCTATGGAGCGGTTCGAGCACCTAATTCAGTTTGGTAGTGGCCACCACAAAAACACTCATCCAAAAACCGCTCTTCTTGTTTATTGTATTGTAGTCACGATCTGAAACGTTTATTTAAAATGAATACAAGTATACAATACGGTCAAGAATTAGCTTTGTCTTTATGTTTTGTGCCTCAAATGACACATTTTTCTGTAAGACGGTATCCATAAACAAGAGAGGAGGTGGCAACAAAAATTTGCTCTTGCGGAGTGCGCGCATTCGTGTATCGGCCGCCACACATATTATCTATCATATCTTGCACAGTGTGGCCAGTAGGGAAGATGCCATAGCGGGTGAAAATAATAAATATACTTTAAAACAACTACAACAAAATAATTGACATAATTATTTGGTTACGAAGTGAAAACTCTTTGAATTCAAAGAGAAAAAACCACTTTGAAGCAGTAAAACGCATAAAATTGAGAGGAAAAAAGGGCAAAAAGTAAAAGAAAATGTTAACATGGATAAAAGCATAGACAAAGTATTATCTACGTGACAAAGTCAAAGAAAATGCTAACATGCTTTACATACATACTCACTTTCTAATGTATTTTAGGACATTTTTTTTTTTGTTTTTAGTTTGAAAAAAGTTTTGATGTGATATAAAAGTATAAATTAAATTTGTATTTTGAAAATTATTTATTTTAAGTTGATTGTTAATGTTGTTGTCTTGATAAGAAAAAACAAAAAGACAAAATATAAAAACTTTAACAAACATGACTGTAGATTAAATGAATGTTTAAGATCTTCTTGAGTACGTAACTAAAATGGTCTTTTAATGAACATCAAATATGTGGATACGTGGAATAGGATCTTTCCATTTCACTTGAAATTAAAAGAAATTATTTAATAGTCTAAATTTGTTTTACATTTAATGATTTACACTGTACCACGTTATTTAAAATTTTTAAATGACGTGACAACATATTTACCATGTACAAACATATATATACATCATCATATATATATATATATATAAAACAAATTTGAAATTTGAAATGGAGAGGGTCCTAATCTATATTGTAGCCCGATTTCATTTGATCTTATTTTCTTAAAGAATAATTAGTTTGTTAAGCATTTCTACTATAGTCCCAAGTGTTATACGTGATTTAAGTACAATCCTTACTATGTGTTTATAAATTCTTGGACATCCTCCCCTTACAAGCCGGTTTTTAAGAGTAAGTTTTACACAGGGTTTGTATTATTTGATATCAGAGCCAACCACCAAGCCGAGTATGAGATCAGACGAGACTCGTCGAGTATGATATCAAATAGATTGCTACTTTGTGGTTGAGTCACAAAGAAGGTGACCTATAGCTTAAGTTAAAATGTCTTGGTACTATGTATGGACATAGTATTAAGTAATTGAATACTGATAAATGAGTAAAGTCGTCAAAAGAAAAAATGCTACTATCAGATTAATGTTGATAGAGTAAACTGTCATGAACGTCCCTTACGGAGCGTAGTGGTCTATTATCTAGGATGAATTCTACTTGAGAGTTGTATCTTATTCTTACCAATGTAGCAGCACGTACAACTAAAAAGCTAAAATTTTTATCTTTTTTTTTTTTTTTTTTCAGTGGAAATCTTGATCGATATAACTCAAGCCAATGAGTTTAGACTCGTGGATATGATATCAAGAACTCCCTCCGATGATTAATTTATAAAAAAAAAGTACTCCCTCCAATGACTTCACCATTATTCAGTATAGAACTTAATCACACCTTGACATAATTATAAATGATAACAAATCATAATATAATGCCATTAACCGCCCCCCCGGGGGCGGGAAAAAAAAGAAAAAAGAAAAAAAAACTTAGAGGATTACAATTATCTTAATTTATTTGTTCGAATTTGAGAGAATTCGAGTAGATGATTATAAGAAACTGACTAAATAAAAATTGAGTTGCCTACCCACTTATCGGGTCAAATAGGTCCTATTAATAGTCTCTTACAATTACTTACTCGAATTTTTTCAAATTAAAACAAATAATTTGAGAAGATATTGATATATGAGAATGTCATCTAAATTACACATAAAAGCTAATTCTAGACAAGGTTACTCAACGACATGGCTGCATAATCAAATTATTTGAAAATTACGTGCAATGTGCCATCTGCTGCATCAACTAAAAATAGATTTTTTCATGATTTAAATTAGATTTTACAAATTTAATAATATATGTATAATAAAATGAACCATTTCTCCGTCCTGTCCTCACCTCCCGTCTTTAATAAATGTTAAATCACTATTTATCTCAAAAACTTAAATTAATAAGAAAAAATAAAATTAATTATTTAATCAATACCCACTCATCCCTTTCTTCCTTATAAGTAAAGACCAACACATAAAATATTTAATTAAAATAAAAAAGTAAAGTGTAGAGTTTAGATTTAAACTCAAAATTTCAGCTCTAATACCATATTAAAACTTACCTTAAAAACTTAAACCGACCTAAATTTAATCGATACTCTAACAATAAGCAATAAAATACAAACCACACCCCACACGGCTATTGAAGCTTTCGGCATCAACACCTTCCACTTGGTGGAGGCCAGGGCCTACTGCCGAGGAAGAAAGGGGGTTCAAAGTATCAAGCCACATGCTTTGTTTTTTTTGGTTTTTTTTTTTTAGGTAAACCACATGCTTTGTTGACTATAGAGCAAAGCTAGCTGTGGACACCAAAGCCTACAAGATTTCACAACATTCCCATAAACCTATGATCAAAAGAAGATGTCAAACCGCATGAATGCATGGCATGTAGTTATAGCTACTCTGTCCTGTAAAACAACTAAGAGAGCATCATGCATCCTAAACATCAATTTGCTTCGACTGTGTTAAATCTAGCAAAGTGACCTCTCTTAGCCAGATCCGAATCTCGGCAATTTTCTGTCCAAATTGATAGCAATTTGGGCAGCAAATATGAGAAACCCCTTATGGGATCTTTATCCCTCTTAGCCAACCCTGCAAGGTGCTAAATACAAATGAAGATAATTTTGATACATACATTCGACTAGTAGTTCTGGATTGTCAAGCGCTTAAATATAAGCATCAGTCTCAAGACAGAGTTAAGATGTTACAGTGATTAGGAACATGTCATCAGAGGAGCATAGGGGTGCAATCCATCGGAAAGGGATTGCACATCATATTATCCATATAGTAGTGGGGATGAGATGCATCCATCACAACAAATTGCATATCTTCTGAAGGCTTCCAATGGCGCTTCCTCTGATTGATGAACCAGTTATTTATCTGTTTCAGATCAAGACCTGTGGATTCTGCAAGTGCCACCTTCTGGGACTCCTGCATAACCGCAGGGAATCGCATTATAACAACAAGAACAAATCAATCTCGTGTGATATGGTTGAAGTAAATATATCCCCCAAGAGATGCCAAACACAGCACAGAAGTTGCCACATAAAATCAGATTGAAATATGAACACTAGATAACTAATGGCCTAACACAACCATCTTCATTATCAAAACATCACGAAATTTTTTTTAACATTCATTTCAAAAAGTTATTAGTGCTAAATTGCTGCTTATCCCAAAAGTATAAGCTAATTGGAAAGAGTAAATTTAATAATTTAATTAATACTTTAATAAATAGGGCTACGATGTAAGCGATTTAAAGGAAACATGCTTGTAGGAAGGAAGCAACATAAAGTTCGTGCTGCTAAAGGCACATAACTAATATAAATCAACAAGGATGTGGATTATAGATACCGATGGGTATGGCCACTTGTAGTGCCTGCTCCACCAGTCCAGCAACCGCTGTCGGGCTTCCTTTGGCAATTTCCCATTCTTTTTCTTCTTCAGAAACTCCTGCTTGAGACTGCCCAAATATCCACTGTACTTGTGCAGAAGCTGAACTTTCAGTTCCCGGTCTTCAACTTGAGGATCTATGACATTGTCAGTCGCATTAACCTCTTCCTCACCATATCCATTTCGACCTATAAGATCACCAAAGTGGAAGCCAAGAAGATAAGCAAATAACTACGCTAATCATCGAAAAAACTTTCATGGTTGATTATACAAATACCATTATCCAACAATAGAGGAATCTGAAGGCCTTAAGTTACATCTGATTCTAATAAGTACTCCTATCAAATGCTAATAGCGTGAATGAAGTTATGTAACAGTTGCCACTTCAAAGTGTATATATGAAGCAAATCATAGCACCTCGTAAGATAAATTAGTGAAGCCAATCTGATTACTTTGTTGGATATAGAAATCCTTGTCAATTGAAAATACCAGAAAATTCAAAAAACAATAAAAGACACATTATTTTACATCGCCTTTAAAGCCAAACATTTGAGTAGAATATCAACTATAATTACTTAGAAACTACTTCCAAATTTTCGAGGATATGATATGTATGGACACTACTCTAGCTATGTCCTCACAAGTATATGCTTTATAAATGACAGCAACAGGAATAATAAAGGCAGGCAAAATAGTTAGTATTAAGAAGGTGGAATTATTTTTTCTTTTTAACATAGGACCGCATAAACACTATTACTTAAAACAAGAGAGAGCGTGCGCATGTTGGTTCATTTGCATTTAACAGAAACATGTGGAGTCATTTATTGTTCTCAAGGAACATAATGAGTGATGAAAACTGAATAATTTGCTTGATTCTCGAGTCTCTTAGGTCTTCAATCGGGTTTCCTGCACATTTCTAATCCCATTAATTATGTTAAACGAATAGTCAAAGAAGAAAGTATGTGAAAGTATTGTTTAAAAGAAAACTGAAAGTACAAATTTCACATAAGGAGTTTTATCTGGTAACATAATATGGTATCAAAAATAATTATTACTTGTTAAAAAATCAAAACCTAAATCATCAAAAATAAAAAAATAAAAACTAATTAAAGCCTATGTTGGAGCAACAAGAAGAAAGAAGGTTGATTTGTCACCATCAGCAAAGGATTTGAGATATCAGGATCAACAATTAACATTAAAGTAAAACAGTGGGAAGGGTATTGATATAATTGTAAACACCAATGTATTTAACCATTAAAGAATCCAAGAACAACATGTCAATAGACTCTTCCAACCATTAGAGCTAATCAATGTGTTCGAAAGAAGAGTTATATTTTGTGACTATATACTGAATGAATACTCATCCAAAATTTTACTCAATCTTGGAGGCCTAAATTGAAAGAATAAGAAATGCAAGTCCATTTACTATCTATGTATTATTGTAGACTCTAATCAAAACAATCTAAAAATACACCAAAGGATGTCATCTGAATGAAGAAGAAGAGAACAGAAGAAAGATTCATGGAAGTAAATGAGGTTATGACAAGGACATGCATTTAAAGACATGAGTTTCTGTGCGCTGAAAGATACATAATTATGGTGCATTAATACACCTTGTCGAGTTCCACCAGTCCTAATAAGACCATTGTCCTAAGAAATTAATGTCCAAATAACTCTTTTGTTCCAAAAACTGTAAAATTCACCTTCTCTGCAAAACCAATCAATAATCTCGATGAACCTACCTTGAATTAATGAACTTTCCAAATAATTAAAAAACCCTAATTACCGAATAAAAAAACCCTAATTCTATTCCCATCACTCCTTCAGATGTTTTTAAACACATCACGATTTTTTTAAAGTCAAATAAAACCAGAAAAGGCTAGAAGGGTTGGAAGTTGGGAAATATCCAAGCCTGGACACAGACAAACCGAAGAGAATCAAATCTACAGATATCTATATTAGCCATCTAGTACCCCTCCCCTCTAGCCTCCAAATAAAAGCTTTCCAGTTGTATGCATTTTCTTTTTTCATGAAAAGCTAGACCTACTTCCATGGAAAGATGTAGGACAAAAGAGGATTTAAGAATGTCACCACCAGAATCTGAGGAAGAAAGTGTTAGGGCTTTGAGCTGGCAGTCAATCCTTGAGAAGAAAAGCATGGCCTCTTTGAAGGGCTTAGAGAGTTCTTGCTCGTACTTTGTTAGCATCTCACAGTAGGCCTCCATAAACTGATCCAGTCCAGGGTCTTCACCTATGCAACCTCCATCCATAGTAGCCTCAGAATTTGCATAGGCCTCCTCTAACCTAGCCACCACTTCAGCAGGTGCCCCAACCTACCATCATTTAATTATTATTTCTCTATAAATCAGAATAACAAGGCCATGCAAATAAAACTAGAGGAAAAAAAAAACTCACTATATATTAAAATCCTAGAGAGAGAAAGAGAGAGAGAGAGAGAGAGAGAGAGAGAGAGAGAGAGAGAGAGAGAAACCCACATGGAGAAAGGGACAGTTGAGGGTTTAAAGTAAGAACAAGTTTCTGATTATTCCTTCATGGACCACCAAAACTTCTACCACCATGAAAAAAAAAATGGTTTCTGCAGAATTATGTGATTCTGTTGCTGGCTGTTCTGAGTGTCTGCTTAGTCTACTTGGGTTTTTTCAATTTGTTTTGGGTTTTGTTAGGAGAGTGTTGCTGTAGTCTCTTTTGTTGTTTCAGCTGTTTATGCTCTTTTGCTTGTATTTGGTTTCAGTTGTTAATGAAAGAAGCTCACTCATAAAAAACAAAAAGACAAAAAAAATACTGAGAATTCAACCTGTTCCCATGAACTGCGCCTCAGATTATATATGTGAAAGAGAGAGAGAGAGAGAGAGGGAGAGAGAGTGTGTCAGAATTTGAGTAGGAGATAAAAGTCATCACCTTTTGACAATTGACATAAGCAGCCAGGAGGCGAGGGAAGAGAGGATGAGCCATAATCTTAGCCCTCATACAATTATTGTTGGTCTCCATATCTTGCTCAAGCATCAAACCAGCTGATGCCGCCCTTTGGCTATAAGAATTGTCGCTCAAAGGTAGAGGAAGAAACTGCTTATTAATTGCTTCCACACCAGAATTCATTAAGGCCGGCATCATCATATTCATATCGTTCTCCCCAAAGCTCATCATACTACAAGTACCACCACTACTACTGCCTCCTCCTCCTTCCATATTTATCTCTTTCATTGTTGTCTCTCTCCCCTAAGAGTACCCCCGGTTTTTAAGCTTAAACTTGCAGTCTTTCTGCTGAAAATCCTAAAGGGTTCTCTTTTCCTTCTTGGAAATGGGTATTTTTTCTTTTCTTTTCTTCTCTCTCTCAGTGTGAGATAATAGATATCAGACAGAGAGCTACGGAGAGAGGGAGAGAGAGAGAGTAGATCAGTAGAGTTAAGAAGCACAGGTTGCACGCGGGGTTAACGTGGGGTTTCTGCTGGTTCTACTGAGAGTGTCTGAGAACCCTTTCCTTCCCGATGAAAGGCTGCCTCTCATCACCTCCTCGTTTATTGCACTGCCACTGATCAACTTACTATTACTGGCGCATTCAAAAGAGAGAGAGAAAAGGTGCTTAATGATGGCTTATGGGAAGGATCAAATGTATAAATATAATGACCCCCAATGGGATTGATGGGAAGGGAAGGGTGGTGTTGGTGATTAATGGTAATCAATCTCAACCGTCCATTTCTTTATGGAGGACAAAGAGAGTTCGAAGGAGGAGAAAAAAATTGAGTCCCACCATTTTTTTTTTTTTTTTTGAAATTAAATAAACTTTTCTAGTCAAGCTAAAAATATTTTCATTTTTTTTATTATTTTTCAATCCATCAAACACAAAAAAAAAATAGAAAAATATTTTGCCCTAATTAATTCTCTTGTCTTCCCACATCATTTCTGGTGATTGATGTTTGTCTTTCAATCTCACCCCCTCCATCCATCCATTTGATATATTCCCTTGTGATTTTGGCTTGTCCTCTCTCTCTCTCTCTCTCTCTCTCTCTCTCTGATGTTTCACTTTTGGGAGTGTTAACCCTTTCTAGGGCAAAACAACAAAGGGAAACCTAAGCAACGCGACACCATTTTTGCTAAGCTATATCCAAGCAAACGACATCGTCTCTTTCTCATCTTCTTCAAATATATCTCCAGCTCTGAGCCATATGGGGTAATCAATAATAGTAGAAAAAAGTAGGTTTGGGGAGACGGGAGAGAAAAAAGAGAGCTGAAAAAAAGTTGGTGGGACACTCCGAATGTCTCTTCTTCTATAGTCTTCTCCAGTCTTTTTTACTCTCTGCAATTCATTGCTGTCTTCTGTTTAAGCTATAAAATCACGTCCACAATGGATTAGATGTTCAATCACAAACAGGATTATGGAGATATTAAATAAGCAGCCAAAAGTTTAAACTTAAGTTAAATTTAATTATTTAATATATATATATATATATATATATATATATATATATATATATATATATATTTAAGTAAAATAGGGTTTCCTCAAACTCTTTTTCAATATGGAAAGGATTTGAAATGGGAGATAAATTAGACCGACAAAGTTTGAATTCAAGATTTTTATTATGATATCATAAAATTATTATTTATTTTAAAAGTTTAAATTAATAAAAAAGTTTAAACTCAAAACTTGTATTTCAACATCTTAAAATTTTAAGAAACAAGGGGAGGGACTATTTTGAGAATATGGTGATGCAAGGCGCGCACTTGTTAGGGAGCACAAACTAAAAAAATGTAGCATCTTAAAGCTAGAAGTAAAAATTTTAATTTTTCTGTTAAGCCTCACAGCTATGTGTGTAAAAAATCTGTTAAACTATATATATCTATCTTTTTCTTTTTCAAAATCATTTAAGCAGCAAAAAAAATGAGATTTTTTTTTTTTTTTTTTTAAAACAAGAACAAAAAGAGAGGATATAGAGACTTCTTCCTTTTACTGATAAAACCTAATTCAGCAGGAAAAAATATAAACCGACTTTAAAGGATTATGCAGAAGAAGAATCCAATTCCCAGCAATATCTCATAGTCATTACCTGATGGCTAATGTATATTTTATAGTTTTTTTGGGTTCTTCTAAAGTTTTCAAGTCAGTATCAAAGCACCTATGAAAAATCTGATATATGAAATAGAAGTTCAGTTAACCTGTAATAGACGTAAAGAAAGGCCTAGCTATCCCTTATAAAACAAAAAAGAAGAAAGACAGAACACCTCAGATGGTAGGCTTTTACTGTCTAGGAGCATGTCCTGCTGGGCAAGAACAGCTGCCATTCTGGACACTGTTCGAGCAGATAGACTTCCAAAAAGTTTTTCCACGTTTATTATCCGAAAACAACAAAATTGTTGAATTGTTAGTCATTCGAACAACAAATTTTTTTTACTGATGCCATAACTTGCTATTCTGGCCATTTGCAGCTCAATTTACATATTTCATCCGTTCCATAAAATTAGTCTATATTTCTCTTTTTAAATGCACCAAAATAATTATTTATAGTCAAAAGCCAATTATATATATCTTTTGTTTTCTTTTTAATTAGTTCACTTCTAAATAAATCAATGGTAAAATTGAAAAAATAATATCAGGCAAGTATATATATTTATTATCATTCTGAAAATAGTTGTGCTTTTAGGATAGGCTTGGCAATTCGGGTCAGCGGGTCGGGTTCGTGTCGACCCGGCTGACCCGATTACATAATCGGGTCAGACACGAACCCGACCCGATTATTAATCGGGTCAAATACTATAACCCGAACACGACCCGGTTGTGAACCGGGTTACACGACACGAACCCGTTGAACCCGGTAACGCGTGCCCACTGCCCACCCCACAACCCACAGGACACGATGTCGACGAGCCCAGTGCCCACCCCACAGCCCACAGGACACGACGTCGACGAGGTGGAGCAGCCGAGCAGGGCTGGCAAGCCCAGGCCTCCAGATCTGATGACTAGAACCGAGCACTTTCGCCTTTAGGAGGTTCGACTGGCTTGGACCTTGAAAGATCCGGTGGGGACGACGCCGATGGAAATTGAAGGGAAAGAGCCGGTGGGGACGACGCCGGTGGAGATCGAAGGGAAAGCCCGGACAGAGCCGGTGGAGACGTCGCCGTTTTGGAGGGTTGCGTGGTGGAGCTCGGCTTTGAGAACTTGGCTTTTGCGGCTCTGAGAGCTTGGGCCCCTGGACCTCATGGGGAGGATCCGAGTCTCTGAGAGGTGTCTCGGCCGTTTAGGAGGGTTGCGGTGTGAACTGTGAGTCTGTGAACTTCATGAAGATTGAAGACGGTGAACTGGCGGCACTGGCCCAACTTGGTGATGGCGTGAAGCGAAAAAAAAAAACAAGAAATGGGTGATGCGTGATCCGGGTAGGGTTTCGCCGTTTCGGTCCTTTTGGACCTGACTTTTAAAAAAAAAAAAAAAGAGGAGCTAATCATGTAATCGTGTCTGGCGGGTCAACCCGCGGGTTGACCCGCCAGACACGATTATAAACGGATCATAATCGGGTTGACCCAATTATGACCCGAACCCGATAATATTAAACCCTAACCCTGAATTTTCGTGTCGGGTTCGCGGGTCGTGTCAAAAATTGCTAACCCTATTTTAGGAATGGGAGCATTTGTGGAAGGGAGAATGATTTGAGTATATTTGTTAGTGTTTTTAGAATTATTTTTTATTTGAACAAGTGTTTATCTGATTTTACATAAAAAAATATGAAAAATGTTTTTGTGTCTTAAAGAGTATTTTATATTTTGTGTTGTTTATTAATGTTTTTATTTTGATAACAAAAGACAAAAGTTCTAACACCCCTAGGGCCCAAACTATATTTTGTGTAGTTTATTATTATTGACTTATTATTGAGAAAGATTATAGTATATTTTATGTGGGTGGATATCTTTTGGTTAGATATCTTGTGATCAATAATTTTGAATTAAAATAATTAAATATGACAATTGAATGTGATGTTGATGGATGATATAAAAATAAAATTCATTACCATAATATTATTTGGCGTAACAAATACATGTAAGAGAAATGAATAATCATATTCTTCACATTCATTTATTATATTTGCAGATGGGAGTTGTTTTAAGTAGTTTTTTCATATAATTACTTGAAGACAAAAAAAAGTAATTACAACATAACACGTCAATCAATATAAAATATACATGATAAATAATTGTAAAAAATAACATTATTAAAAATTAGAAAAGGCAGTTTGACGGTGAAAACAAATATCTTGATTCTTTTTTTCTTTTTTTTTTTCTTTTATTCTAAATAAAATATCTTGATTCTTTTTATATGCATGTGTTAGCACATGCTATGCTCCAACAGTCCATTAAGTTGTGAGGCCAAATCGTGTTTTATTTTATTTTATTTTGTTTTGTTTTGATTTGTTTCGTTTTTCTTTTATTTTCCTGATCGAGCAGATGCCAAGTACTCTTGTGTATCTTGGATCAAACTTGTTAAGATGAATAAGATAATGGCAAAGTTTTTACATCATTCTTTTTCTCGTAAGGGTTGATATTAATTTTGTTAAGATATTAACCAAATATTAAAATTCATCTTTCTAAGTTAGGTTAAACTTTTTGGACAATTGGTAATTTAGGGTATTAGAATAGAGACCCTGACTTTATCTAATTTCAATTAAATAGTTTAAGCGTAAAGATTCAATTATTGAATGAGAGTTTGAGTCTACACGAAAATGAGTGTTAAAGTATTAATCAAAATAATAAATGCATTTTTTGTCCTTTGTAATTTAAGGTTTTGACAAATAGTTTACTAAGTTTTAAAAAGTAATTAATCACTCCTAAGGATGAGATAAGTTGACAGTGTGGCACGTCACTAAAAAATAAAAAAATAAAAAAGTAGGGACAAGGATGGTCGGGCCACGCCTTTGACCAAAAATAGATATACTACACCGGATCAAAAATTAGATATACTAGAAAGGAGGAGGAAGCCAACAAAGAGCCCCCTCCTTATCTTTTATCTCTTTTTTTTGTTGGTGGGGAGAGGGGGGGCCTGAGGGCTGAGGGCAAGCAAGCTTTTCTGGGTCCTTGCTTTAAGTCATCTCCATTAGAGTGCTGCAAAAGATCCCACATCCTCCACTAAAGGGAACAACCAGCACATAGTGCTGCTTGTGATTTTGGAGCAATCCCAGAAGAAATATATCCTTTTATGATATCATAAAACTATATTAATTATATATATATATATATATATATATATATATTGATCGAATGTGTAATTTAATTGTGAAAGAAGAGGAGTTGACAAAATCCATTAAATACAATTAATTAATTCCTATATTTGGGTGTGTTGAATAGTTGATAGTAACTAAAATGTACTTAATGTCAAATTCCTTTGGCCCTCATAAAAGATTAATTTTTACCTCTCTTTAAAAGTGTGATTAGACAAACTAAATATGATTAAGATTGATGAGTTGCGGATAAAGCACATGCAACTTTTCCATGTAGTCATCATAGCCTTTCAAAAAAGTAAGATTAGACTGGTCTCGAATCAATAATTTTTAGTGGCCTGCCTATAAGATCCATAACTGGCTCCCCAAAATCTCATATGTGTTAGATGCAATGTAACTTTTTCCATTTATTCATCATTGTTTTCTTAGTGGTCTCTCAATTGCACTCGTGTTTATCGCATACTGTGGTTGAAACTTTGACAAAATGGGATATATAATTCCACAGACAATATATAATGGTGCGGATGAAATACAACAACATATATATGGAGTACTAGGCAGCTGGTAAAAGCAAAGATTAATTACAACAAAAGGAGGATAAGAAACATGGACTATTTTTTTCTGTAATCTTAAATGGAAAAAAGAAAGGGTAAGTTTTCGGCCTTCCGTACGGTGCTTTTTATGGACAAACTTCTTTCCTCTAACTTAGTCGATTAAAATGATGAGTAATGCTAAATACAACCCTCACTTCTCACTCATATTCTACTAGGCTAATGTGATAGTGTCCATCAATCAATCTCTCTCTCTCTCTAGTGAGGTATGAATATAGTATGTAGCATTATTCTAAATTGATGACCTTTAAGGACATATATCATGTGAAAATCATATGCTCTAAATATATATCAATTTATTGAACATGAATCAATCTGAAATTCTGGGGTAAATCTAAAACACTCTTTTCTCTCTCTGGGAAGAAAATTGCCTTCCTCCTTCCAGGCTGTTGCTTGTGCTTGAGGAGAGGGTAAACTTTCCCAATTTTATTGCTTTATATTGGCCTCTTATGAGACTCTATCTGTTGTATTTGTTGATGACCTATCCCCGATCCTCATAAAACCGCAGCCTTAGTCTCCCCTCCTTACCAACCGCATCATCCACCTCGTTAATTGTCTTCTCCACCACGTCATCGGCCGGATTTGTGAAGTTTTAGAGTTTGGTTTTGGTTTTTTCAAAATCATATCTTCCTTTCTCCGCATGTTCCAGCTTGCAAACGCGCCACTCCACCGGTCTCTCCGGGGTCCCAGCTTCCTGGAGCCATCAACTGCTTCCCCATCCGACACCCACACATCGGCGAGTGGATCTCACGCGCTAAACCACTTTGCCTCGTCCTCTGCCAAAGCTGCTGTTTTTTGGGTTTTTTTTTCCGCTTTTTTCTGTGTCGTTGTTTATAACTTAACCCGAACTGTTTGGGCTTTAGACTCTTTGTATGTGTTGGAGATCCTATTTCCACTGTTCTTTCACTTAGTCTATTCAATTTCATTGCAAGCTAGATTAGATTTTAGTTTTTATTTTTTAGTCTGTTCGGTTTCTTTGGAAGCCGAAGTAGATCCAAGTTCAAAAGGATTCTCTTAGAACATTTCCAGCAGCCACCTTATTTATGTTCCCTAAATTTTTGAAAAAATTTCAAAAAAGCCACAAAAAGCTATTTACAACAGGTTCCCTATATTTTTTTTATTCCTTAGAAATGCTACAGTGCTGGGTAGCACCGTAATTTTCTCATTCATTTGTTT